>NW_006921694.1:9793919-9803278 GCF_000298275.1 Orycteropus afer afer | reverse complement strand
GCTGGGAAAGAGACGCAAGAGACACGCACCCCGGAAAGAGACTGTGAGAGACTCTTGGCTGAGGGACGGTGGGCTGGGAGAGAGACTGAGCGTTCTTCCTGAACTTGAGTTGTAGACTGGTGCTTCCCTAATAAACCCTGTAATCTGTGAGTTCTGTGTGGCCACTGCAGTGAATTATTGAGCCCAGGAGA
This sequence comes from Orycteropus afer afer, assembly GCF_000298275.1. Classification (NCBI taxonomy): domain Eukaryota; kingdom Metazoa; phylum Chordata; class Mammalia; order Tubulidentata; family Orycteropodidae; genus Orycteropus; species Orycteropus afer. The sequence goes on along the minus strand of NW_006921694.1, from coordinate 9,803,087 downwards.
GAGGTGGTGGGTGCTTTGGGAGGAAGGGTTGGTGAAAGGGCTGGAGGGAGGCAGCATGTTTGGCCTTGCAGTAATAGGCCTTGGGATACTGCTGGTAATTCTGTCTTCCTCTTGTGAGATTAGAGGAGGTCAGAACATGTGGCCTCCTTGGCGTTTTTGCAAATGGTATGGCATTCACTGGCACAAAAAATGTCTCAAGGTCTGTCTTGAAGTACAATGCTGTGAGTGATAGGATAATATCCATACACTTACAAGGAAGACCAGTTAATATTACTATTATTCAATTTACGCAGCAACCACCAAAGCCAAGGATGAGGAAATTGGAGATTTTTACCAACTTCAGCAGTCTGAAATTGACCAAACATGCAATCAGGATGTACTGATTATTACTGCTGATTGGAATGTGAAAGTTCGAAATAAAGAAGAGTAATCGGTAGCTGGAAAATATGAAGTTGGTGACAGAAATGACACCGGAGATCAAGTGATAGAATTTTGCAAAACCAACAACTTGTTCATTGCAAATATCATTTTTCAATGACATAAATGGGGGCTATACTCGTGTACCTTGCAAGATGGAATTCAGGAATCAGATCAACTATACCTGTGGAAAAAGGCAATGGAGAAACTAAATATCTTCAGCTAAAACAAGGCCAGGAGCTGACTGTGGAACAGACCATCAACCACTCACATGCAAGTTCATGTTGAAGCTAAATAAATTAAAACAAGTCCACAAGAGCCAATATATGACCTTGATTATATTCCACCTGAATTTAGAGACAATTCTCTAAATCTGTTCTTCAGAACAGATTTTAAACAATGAACACCAATGACTGAAAAACAGATGAATTGTGGGATGACATAAAAAATATTATTCATTAAGAAAGGAAAAGGTCATTTAAAAGACTGCAAAGGAACAAAAGACCAAAATGGATATGTCAGAAGAGACTCTGAAACTTGCTTATGAGTAGAGAGTAGCTAAAGCACATAGAAGAATTACAAGATATAAGAGTTGAACACAATGTTTCAAAGAGCAGCTCCAGAAGACAAAGCCAATTATTATACTGAAATGTGTGAAGAACTGGAGTTAGAAACCCAAAAGAGAAGAACACACTCAGCATTTCTCATGCTGAAAGAACTGAAGAAAAAATTCAGTCCTCAAGTTGCGATACTGAAAGATTCTATAGGGAAAATATTGAATGATTCAGGAAACATCAAAGGAAGATGGAAGGGATACACAGAGCCACTATACCAAAAATAATTGGTCAATGTTCATCTATTTCAGGAGGTGGTAGATGATCAAGAATCAATGGTATTGAGGGAAGAAGTTAGAGCTACACTGAAGGAATTCACAAAAAACAAGGCCCCAGGAATGCCCATTGAGATGTTTTGACTAACGGATGCCATGCTGGACGCACTTACTCGTCCATGCCAAGAAATCTGGAAAAGAGCTATCTGGCCAAATGACTGGAGAGATTTGTATTTGTGCCCATTAAAAAAAAAAAAATGTGATCCAACAGAATGTGGAAATCACTGAACAGTAACATTAATATCACTTTCAAATAAAATGTTGCTGAAGATAATTCAAAAACAGTTGCAGCAGTATATTGGCAGGGAACTTCCAGAAATGCAAACTGGATTCAGAAGAGGACATGGAACGATAGATATCACTGCTGATGTCAGATGGATTTTGGCTGAAAGCAAAGAATACTAGAAAGATATTTACATCTGCTTTACTGACTATACAAAAGCATTTGATTGTGTGGATCACAGCAAATCATGGATAACATTGAGAGAATGGGAATTCCAGAATACTTAATTGTGCTCATGAGGAACCTGTACAGAGACCAGGAGGCTGTTGTTCAAACAGGACAACTGGATACTGCATGGTTTAAATTCAGGAAGGATGTGTGTTGTGGTTACCTAGTGCTGCTCTGACAGAAATATACCATAAATGGGATGGCCTTAACAAACAGGAGTTTATTCTCTTACAGTTTAGAGTCTTTAAGTCTGAGTTCAAAGTGCCAGGCTCTAGGGACTGGGTGAAAGCGCCTTGACCTTGGGCTTCAGCTCTGCCTCTTGCTCCCAGCCCACTGAAGCTAGAGGCATCTTCACTCAGGCAGCTACTGGCTGCTGAGGCTGACAAGCCCAAGGCTGACAAATAAAATGGCACAGTCCCAATGTTACCAAACCACATGACAGGCCAATAGGTCAAGTGCATTGTAAGTTCCAAGGTTGGCAGAGCATGGCAGGCTGCTGAACAATGACACGGCTATGTGCAGGGTCCAAGCATGCCACAAGCTAGCTACCATTTCCAAAGGCTTCTGCTTAAATACAGGAAGCAGACCACATTCCCTAAGGCAGCTACTCAGCTGCTCACAGTAGATTCCACCATGGAGTTTACTACCAGTCTCATTATGGGGAATACTACATCCAGCTACCCAGCCACTCAACCAGGTCCAGCCAAGTTGACACACAAACTGAATTACCACAATGTGCATCAGGGCTGTATTCTTTCACCATGCTTATTCAATCTATATGCTGAGCAAATAATCTGAGAAGCTGGACGACTATATGAAGTAGAACATGGCATCAGGATTGGAGGAAGACTCACTAATAACCTGCAATATGCAGATGACACAACCTTGCTTGCTGAAAGTGAAGATACCTTGAAGCACTTATTGATGACGATTAAAGACATCAGTCTTTAGTATGGATTACACCTCAACATAAAAAAAAAAAAATAAAAAATCCTCACAATTGGACCTAAAGCAGAATCATGATAAATGCAGAAAAGATTGAAGTTGTCAAAGACTCCATATTACTTGGATTCACAATTAACACCCATGGAAGCAGCAGTGTTGTATTGCACTGGGCAAATCTGCTGCAAAAGACCTCTTTAAAGTGCTGAAGAGCAAAGATGTCTCTTTGATGACTAAAGTGTGCCTAACTCAAGCCTTGGTATTTTCAATAGCCTCACATGCATGTGAAAGCTGGACAATGAATAAGGAAGACGGAAGAAGAGTTGATGCTGTTGAGTTGTGGTGTTGGCAAAGGATACTGAAAATACCATGGACTGTCAGAAGAAGGAACAAATCCTGGAAGAAGTGCAGCAGGAATGCTCCTTGGAAATGAGAATGGCCAGACTTCGTTTAACCTACTTTGGCCATGTTGTCAGAAAGGACAATTTCCTGGAGAAGGATATCATGCTTGGTAAAGTGGAGGGTCAGCAAAAAAGGAGAGGGCTCTCAACAAAATGGATTGACGGTAGCTGCAACGATGGGCTCAGGTACAGCAAGGATTGTGAGGCTGGCGCAGGACTGGGTAGTGTTTTGTTCTGTTTTACATAGGGTTGCTATGAGTCAGAGCCAACTCTAAGGCACCTACCAACAGCAACAAAACACACACACACACACATATGTGTATATATGTAGAAATAAGTACATACATAAGGTGCTCTGGTGGCATAGTGCCTAAGGCATTTGACTGCTACCAGAAGGTTGGCAGTTCAAACCCACTAGCCATTCCTTAGAAGAAAGACTGGGCAATCTACTTCCATAAAGTTTTACTGCCTCAGAAACCCAAAGGGGATCACTATGAGTCAGAATTGACTCAATGACAGTGAGTTTGGTTTTTGGTTTATATATACATTGTTGTTGTTATGTGCCGTCGAGTCGGTCCTGACTCATATATATATATATATATATATATATGATACATATATACATATATAATACATATATACATATATAAATGTCCTGTGGACTAGTTTCTTCTTTGAGTCTTTGGTTTCCTTCTTTCTCTTTTGCTCTAGACAAGTAGAGGTTAGCTGTATCCTAAATGGGGACTCACAAACTTTTAAGAGCCCAGACACTACTCATTAAACTAGGATATAGAATACTGTCTTTATGAACTATGTTACTCCAATTGACCAAGTTATTGCACTAAACTATGGTCCCAAAATTTCAAAACCTATAATCCTATCCTGTGATGTGTTTGGTTGTATCTAGGTAGTATCCATAACTGTGCTTCTTCTGTGGTTTATTATATATATAAATATATATGTGGCACATATAAACATGTATATACATATGCCTATAGATAAACCTACAGGGCAACGTACACACCCATATACTGACATGTGCCCTCCTATACACATTTTTGCATATATGTCTACCTATTTAACCATACACCTATTTTTTTGGTTGTTACCGTTGTCACAAAAATGTGTTACAGCATTTATCAAAACTATCCCTTACTCTTCTGTAATTCTTAGTGTCTTCATTTACAATGGACAAATTGTACAGACTTAATCCATACTGAGTATTGTTTTCCCCCTCACCAGAAACAACTAGTGCCTATTATCTAGAAGGGAGCTCTGGTGGCATAGTGCCTAAGGCATTTGACTGCTAACCAAAAGGCTGGTGGTTCAAACTCACCAGCCACTCCTCAGAAGGAAGGTTGAGCAATCTACTTCCACAGTGATACTGCCTCGGAAACCCAAGGAGGGGTCGCTATGAGTCGGATCTGACTGGATGGCAGTGAGTTTGGTTTTGGTTTATTATATAGAAAGTGATTTCCCCTCCCTCCCCCTTCTATCTGTAGTAACCATCAAAGAATGTTGCTTTCTGTGTATATATCTATTCTTGACTTTTTATAAAAGTGAGAACATACAATATTTGTCCTTTTGTGATTGGCTTATTTCACTCAGCATAATGTCCTCCATGTTATCAGATGTTTTGTGGATTCCCCATTATTCTCTATAGCTATGAGCATATGTTCCACAAATAGTTTATCTATTCATCTGTTGATGGGCACTTAGGTTGTTCCTATCTTTTTCTATTGTGAATAATGCTGCAGTGAACATAGGTGTGTATATGTCTATTCATGTCACTGCTCCTGTATCTCTAGGATACATACCTAGGAGTGGGATCACTGGATCATTGTTGTTGTTGTTGTTGTTGTTAAGTGCTGTCGAGTCGTTTCCGACTCATAGCGGCCCCATGCACAGCAGAACGAAACACTGCCCGATCCCGCACCAGCCCCACAATCCCTGCTATACTTGAGCTCATCATTGCAGCCACCATATCAATCCATCTCGTTGAAGGCCTCCCCCTCTTTCGTCGACCCTCCACCCTACCAAGCATGACATCCTTCTCTAGGGAATGGTCCCTCCTTACAACATGACCAAAATAGGTGAGACGAAGTCTGGCCATTCTTGCTTCCAAGGAGCATTCTGGCTGCACTTCCTCCAGGACAGATCTGTTAGTTCTTTTAGCAGTCCATGGTACTTTGAGCATTCTTCACCAGCACCACAACTCAAAAGCATCAACTCTTCTTCGGTCTTCCTTATTCATTGTCCAACTGGATCATTAAGGTATTTCTATTTCGAGCTTGTTGAGAAAGTGCCATACTATTTTCTATAGTGGTTTACCATTTTACAATCCCATCAGCAATGTGTAATAGTTCCAATCCCCTACACCCTCACAAACATTTGTTGTCTTCTGTTTTTGTTATCACTGCCATTTTTGCAGAGGTGAGATGGTATCTCACTATCATTTTGATTTGCATCTCTCTAGGAGCTCTGGTGGCACAGTGGTTCAGGCATTTGGCTACTGACCAAAAGATCAGTAGTTCAAACTTCCAGAAACCCCGCAGGAGGAAGATAAGGCAGTATGCTTCTGTAAAGATTTACAGCCTTGGAAATCCTATGGGCATTTCTGCTCTATCTTATAAAGTTGCTATGAGTTGGAATCAACTTGATGGCAGTGGGTTTGGACTGGAGCGTAGTGCCTAAGACACTTGACAGGTAACCAGAAGGCTGGCAGTTCAAACCCATCAGCCACTCCTCGGAAGGAAGGTTGGGCAATCTACTTCTATAGTGATACCACCTCGGAAACCCAAGGAGTGGTGACTATGAGTTGGGGCCAACTTGATGGCACATAACAACAACAACAATAGAGAGTATCTTTTCACACACATTTGTTGGCCACCTGAATGTCCTCTCAGGTGAAGTGTCTGTTCATGTCCTTTGCCCATTTTTTGATTGGATTGTCTTTTTATTGTTGAGTTGTTAAGGTTTTCTACATGTTTTAGAGATTACTCCTTTATCCAATATATCATTGCCAACCGCCTTATCCACTACGCCACCAGAGCTCCTTAGTTTGGTTTTTTTTTGGTTTATCATTGCCAAACATTTTTCCAAGTTTACAGGCTCTCTTTTAAGTCTCTTGTTAAAATCTCTTGATGATCATAAATATTTCATTTTTAGGAGGTCCAAGTTATCTAATTTATCTTGTGTCATTCATATATTTTTAGTTTTGTTTAATAGATGTCTCTTAGTTTTGACCCTATGTTATCTTACAGAGACTTTATAAGTTTTGCTTTAACATTTAGGTCTTTGATCCATTTTGAGTTTGTTTTTATGCATGGTGTGAGGTATGGATCCTGATTAAATTTTCTGCATATGGATGTCCAGTTTGCCAGCATCATTTGTTAAAGAGATTTTTCTTCTCCATCGAATAGACTTTGACCCTTCATAAACATCAGCTGCCCATGGATGGATGGATTTACTTCTGGGTTCTCAATTCTATTCCAATGGTTTAATTCATCTGTCATTGTACCAATACAAGCTTGCTTTGATTACTATGGCTGTATAGTAAGTTTTGAGAATGGGAAGTGAGAGCCCTTCTACTTTGTTCTTGTTTAATATTTCTTTAGCCATTTTGGGCCTCCATTATTTCCATATAAAGTTGGAGATTAATTCTTTTTTTTTTTTTCATTTCATTAAAGAACATTTTTGGGATTTGGATTTGGATTGCATTATATCTATAGATGGCTTTTGGTAGTGTTAACATTTTCAGAATGTTAAATTTTCCAATCCATGAGCATAGAATGTTTTTCCATTTATGTAGATCTCTTTTAGTTTTTTGCAGTACAGTTTTATAGTTCCCTGTATGTCTCTTATATTCCTGACTAGATTTATTCCTATGTATTTTATCTTTTTTGTGGGCTACTGTAAATGGTATTTGTTTCTTGATTTCCTTTTCAGATTCCTCCTTGTTAGTTTAGAAGAACCTACTTCATTTTTATGTGTTAACTGTACACCTTGACACTTTGCTGACTCCTTCAATTAGTTTCAGTAACTTTCCTGTGGAGTCTCTGGGACTTTTTCTGTATAGGAACATGTTATCTGTGAGTAAGGATAGTTTTACTTCTTCCCTTCCAATTTGGATATCCTTTATTTCCCTTTCTTGCTTTATTGCTCTAGCTAAAACTTCCAGTACAATATTGAATAGGAATGGTGATAAAAGGTATCATGATCTCATTCCCATTCTCAAGGGGAATGCTCTCAATCTTACTTCATTGAGAATGTTAGCTGTTGGTTTTTCATATATGGCCTTTATTATGTTGAGGGATTCCCCTTTTATTCTCATTTTGCTAAGAATTTTTTTTTATCATGAAAGGGTGTTGGATTTCATTAGATGTCTTTTCTGTATAAATTGAGTTGATCATGTGTTTCTTTACCTTTGTTTTATTTATGTAGTGAATTACGTTGATTGATTTTCTAACACTGAACCATCCTTGTATCCCTCATATGAACCTTACTCAATTATGATGTATTATTTTTTTGATAATGATGTTCAATTCCTCAGGAGCCCTGGTGTTACGCTGGTTAAAGCATTCAACTCCCAATTGAAAGGGCAGTTGTTCAAACCTACCAGCCAGTCTTTAGAAGTAAGATGTGGCAATCTTCTTACGTAAAGATTTACAGCCTTGGAAACCCTATAGGGCAGTTCTACTCTGTCCTGTAGGGTCACCATGAGTCACAATCTACTTGACAGAAATGATGCTGAATTCCTCACTGTTTTAAGTAGCACTTTCTTAATTCTAGAACTAAATCCTCCTTTGAAATATTTCACAAAAATATCACATATACTCTATAAAGGCTTTTAGATAACTAGCTTAGGTTTTATGCCACTTTTGACTTGGCCATATGATGTGATCCTTGGAAGTTACTGACTTGATGCAGGACAGCATATGAAGCAGAGTGAGGACTTCTGGCAGATTGATGATTCTCTGGAATATTTGTAAACATATTATGTCCCTGGTTACTGCTTTTCCAAATTGGTTAGGGCAGAGGTCAGCAGCTTTTCAAAAACAGTATTCCAAGACTCTGATCTCTGAGAGCAGAGCTGCATTATTTGACTTGAGTCTCCAACTAGCTGGTACCTGGGTCTCAAAGAGTCATGCAAATAGGCCAGAGCAAATCACATTAACTAAAGCTCATGCTCATTGTAGACTCTACATAATTGGTATAAATATGGCTATGGTATTATCATATCACTCCTCCAAAAAGCTCTATTTTTATTGGCAAGGATTTGAGAAATAATGTTAAATATAAAACCCAGCACACAAAATTGTATATTCATTACAGTTACAACTACAGATACAGTAACATGAAATCTGCCCAGTAAGAAAGTGGCATCTAAACTTTCAACTTGAGGCATGGCATAAAATAAAAATTATTACTGAAATAGTGCATGTCAAACTCACAGAAACATAATTAGTAGTAAGCACACCTTAGGGTGTGTGCATTTTCTTTAATACTTCTTATACATTTAAGTAGAAAAGAGTCCATTTCTAGCATGTTCCTTTAAAGGCCCATTTATTCTTTCTTGTCCTAACTACTGCTCCTCTGATAGCAGTAACAGCTGCCATTTCCAGCATGAATAAAAATGTCTCAGAGCATCCATCAAAATAGTCCTAGCCTCTCATTTTTGCTTCAGGGCAGGGATCAACTCACAGATGGTCCCTCCACAAACAGGTCAAAGAGCAAAACCAGCTCCCCAGTAAGGGTAGCATCACTCTCCTAGCATTAGTAATCAACATGGTAGGGATACATGCTTTTAGGCTATGACCTTTTCTGAGAGACCTTGGAGACGTTCTCAAGTTAGTCCATAGAACCAAACCAATGCTCTGCTGGGGAACCACAGAGTTCTATAATTTTAGTTTCTCAGTTTTATATATTAATGATAATGTATTTTTAAGTATAGCTAGTATTCAGGAAAACATAAATTATAAAGGTAACTTTATATCTCTACTTTCACTCATATCTTTACTCCTCTATATTAGTGTTTATTCCAAGGTCTTTGAACACATTTGTTTTCA
>NW_006921694.1:9782319-9786304 GCF_000298275.1 Orycteropus afer afer | reverse complement strand
GAGTCAAATGGTATTTCTAATTCCAACTTTTGAAGGAATCACCATACTGCTTTCCACAATGGCTGTACCATTTTACAATCCCACCAGCAGTGTATTAGAGTCCCAATCTCTCCACAACCTCGCCAGCATTTGTTATTTTCTGTCTTGTTGAACTTTGCTACTAGTGCTGGAGCAAAGCAACATTGGTTCTTGAACATATGCCACCTCCTGAAATGGATGAAGATCGACCAATTCTTTTTGGTACAGTGACTCTGTGTATTCCTTCCATCTTCTTTGATGCTTCCTGCATCATTCAATATTTTCCCCATAGAATCTTTCGATATTGCAACTCGAGGTTTACTTTTTTCCTCAGTTCTTTGAGTTTGAGAAAAGCCAAGCATGTTCTTCCCTTTTGGTTTTGTAACTCCAGGTCTTTGCACATTTTATTATAGTAATTGGCTTTGTCTTCTTGAGCTGCTCTTTAAAATCTTTTGTTCAGCTCCTTTATCTTGTCATTTCTTCCATTTGCCTTAGCTACTCATAAACTGCCTTGTATTATCTCCTTATAGTTGTCTTATTATATAACTTATTATTGTTGATTAATTCTAGGTAATCTGTGAACCTGTATATTAGCTTCTCATCGTTGGAGAAAGGAAACCATGTTGTAGATTTCTGTTTCCTGAAAAATGTTGTCTATCACTGTGCCTTTTACAAACACCACCACTAAATCTCTGTTTGCTGGTTATTCTTGATTGGTTGCAATAGTTAATGTCATTGAGGTGCTGAAAGTTATGTCTAACTTTCAGTGGGAATCCATAGACATTTTGTAATACCTTTCTCTGCCTCAAAAACCAAAAACCAAACTCACTGTAATTGAGTCAATTGCATAGCGACCCCCATTGGGTTTCCAAGGGTATAGATCTTTACAGAAGCATACTGCCTCGTCTTTCTTCCACGGAGTGGCTGGTGGGTTTCAACCACTGGCCATTTGGTTAGCAGCCAACAATGACACCACAAGAGCTCCTTTTTCTCTGCCTAAGGATTGATAATATGACCAAAGTGAGGCACAACTTAGCACACTAACCTAACCACTCTCATTCATCATTCTGACTATGAGAAAAAAATGCGCAGTTATTGGCATGCAGAAAATAGCAATAAGATTCTTTGTATTTCAAATAATGATTTGATTTTGCCATCTACATATGGTGGAGACTGGATGCATTCTTATCTGACCTAACTTTCATGTTAATACTTGAAACACCATTCTGAAGGCAACAAAGGACATCTTAAAAAATAAACAAACAAAAAGCCAGGTAACAAATGATAATATGATATAGGAGTGCAGTCTTGTTTGCTACTATTAGTCACTTTAAATGCATTTGCTATCTCCTGTCTGCATCTATAACTCTCACCATCATTTCCTCTCAGAATAAACAAATGATGCTTATAAAGTTTCCCACACAGCCAGTCGATGGAGGAATTTTCCAACCTACCAACATGCTTAATAGAATGAAATGGCTTATTGAAACCAAGTATATGGCATACAAATTATAATGCTATTCTTAGGACTGTATCAGGGATAGTGTGCCTAAATTTCTTAAGTATGATACTTGTTTTGTTTGAAATCTAAAAGAACAATAGGTCCCGATTTTGTTATCCTGGCATGTACTGTTCCACTCATGCCTAAGCAACTGCAGCTGATGTGCCTTTAAAATCTTGAAGACTGTCTTCCACCTTCTGGAGCTTGGGGCATTCCTCAAGTGGGCTGCTATTTACCTCAGTGGCAGATTTCCATAAAGCTGTAATCAATACCAGATGGTTCACCAAACAATGATTGATGGCAAAATTAAATAAATTAAAAAAAGGGAATTGATCTCTTTTAAGTATAATTTAGGAGCTCTGGTAGCGTAGCACCTAAGGCATTTGACTGCTAACCAGAAGGCTGGTGGTTCAAACCCCCCAGCCACTCCCCAGAAGGAAGATTGGGCAATCTACTTCCATAGTGATACCACCTCGGAAACCCAAGGAGGGATCGGTATGAGTCAGATCCGACTTGACGGCAGTGAGTTTAGGGTTTTTTTTTTTTTTTTGGTTTTTAAGTATAATTTTATTTGTTATTTGAGCTTGTCCTTATGTCACTGAGGTGCTGAAAGTTATGTCTAACTCTCAGAGGTAATCCATAGACATTTTGTAATAACTTTCTCTGCCTCAAAATCCAAAAACCAAACTCACTGCAATTCAGTCAATTGCATAGTGACCCCCATTGGGTTTACAAGGTTATAGATCTTTACAGAAGCATACTGCCTTGTCTTTTTTCCATGGAGCAGCTGTTTGGTTTCAACCCTGGCCTTTATATTCTCTTTTCTTCCCTCTTCCTACCTTGCTGCTTGTGGGGTGTGGCCTGGCTTCCCTCTCCTCCCTTGGCTCTCTCTGGCTGACTCCTCTATGTCCTATACTAGACAATTCAAATTTGAATTTGTTGAATGAATTAATGGAGACAGTCTGGCAGACTGGGAAGAAAGGTTTGGAAATCTACTTCTGAAAATTAGCCAATAAAAACCTTATAGATCACATTAGAACACTGTCTGAATCACTTGCTTTGGACATATTATCAGGAAGGATCAATCACTAGCAGAGGACCAGCAAGTGTGATGGAGACCCTCAGTGAAATGCATTGGCACAATATCCACAATAATAGATTTAAATATGCCAGTGAGAGCAACAATGATGACTATCTGACAGATGAGAAAACTGAGGTACAGTAAGGTTCAGGACCTTGCTCCTGGTTTTACAGCTAATTTGGAAAAGTCACCATTTGAATTCAGCCACTCAGGTTCATAATCAAGTCTCTCAACCATTGTTATACTACTTCTCATTTAATTCATTCTAATGGGAGCTCTGGTGGCATAGTGCCTAAAGCATTTGACTACTAACTAGAAGGCTGGTGGTACAAACCCACCAGCCACTCCTCGGAAGGAAGGTTAGGCAATCTACTTCCATAGTGATACAGCCTTGGAAACCCATGGAGGGGTCGCTATGAGTCAGATCCAAATCCACAGAAGTGTGTTTGGTTTTGTTTTTGGTATTCTTAAAATGGGACTCTGAGGTATCACTCACTATTCCCTATCTTGCCATCTCAGACAAAAAAAAATTAGGTATTTACATAATTTTCAACTGGTGAGGCTACAAGTATCTGGTATCAATAATTCTGAGGTTTCTTCTACAAATGCATGGAACCCTTACCTTCATAAATAAACATGCTTCATGTCACTGTAGTGTAGACTTTTTGGTGACCAACTATATGCCTAACTAGATGGTTCCAGCTACTATAAGCATCACATCACCAAGAATGATGCTGCTCTTCTATAATAGTGAGCAAAAGGTACTAAGCAAACTGTCACAGACATTTTCTCTTAAAACTTCTGCTTATCTGACATGGGAAGAAAGTTACTAATCAATATCACATTTGGCCTACTTCAAGCATAAACTCCAAGGCAAGTATGAAACAAGCTTTTCTGTTAGCACATTAACTAAAATACTAGCAGCACCTTTCTTTTTTTTTCCATTTTATTTTTTTAAGAGCTTGTTTTACATTCAACGTAATGCATACATTTAGTTTCACTCCCCATTCGCCATGTCCAACCCTAACCCAGTCTCCTCCCCTCCCTACCCTGCAACCCTCATCCTGTGTCCTTCAAAATTATGCATTCCTGTTTGTCCTGCAATTCTTTAGTTTGAATGTTGGTCCTCTGGTGTCCCATGGTCTATTGCTCTAAGGGATGTATTACCATAGAGTATGTGTGTGTGGCATCTTGGGTTGAGCGGTCTACATGTACATCTTGTTAACTATTGGGCTGAGATCCCGCCTCTGGGGGTGAGTTTTATTCTAGGCGCAGAATGTGTTCCAGGGCCATAGTATTGGGAGTCTCACCAGATTTCATCTGACCAGTAATTCTGGTCATTATTGAGTTTTTGGATTATGTTCCACATTTTCCCTCCCACTCTA
>NW_006921694.1:9775660-9782219 GCF_000298275.1 Orycteropus afer afer | reverse complement strand
TTTTTTCACTAGTTTAAATGGTTGCAAAGTATGTAATTTCCAGTGTATTGTAAATATTGCAATTTGAAATATAACAATTACATCACACTTTTAAATGTATTCAAATGAAAATAAATGTCACAGTGTTATGATGCCACTGTCCTTCATTTAAAAGAATCTATAAATAATTGAAAATTTTATATATTTTACTCCTTGAATTCATAACATCATTCTGCTTCTCTCAAAGAATGTAATCCTAATGTGTATTTTATGCTTAAAATGATAACAGATCATCTTCTTGTGTGTATGTGTATGTGTGTATACAGAGAGAGACAGAAAAAGGAGTTAACTTTTAAACATTTCCTGTGACCATTATATCCTAAGTATTAACTTATATGCTTGTTTTCTTTCAGGTTTTCCACTAGTTGGTGCCTAATCCACTTCTGTATACTTCCTTTCAAAGCTCAGGACTCCAGGATTATCTTCTGTATCTCTGTCAATTGGTTTCTCCTCCTTTTTGAAGAGGGTCTGTGTAGCTTGTCTGCCTACTCTGCCATCTAACCAGAAGTCCCAAACTTATACATTTGATTGTCATTACACTGACTCAAATAATGAGTTAATAACATCATATAGTACGTATCACAGGTCACACTTTCTTAGTATATGTATGAATCTTCTCAAATAATCTCTTTTAGAAGGATCACCACAAGGATGGTTCCAATGAGGTGGAGGTTAAAGATGTCCCAAATGTCCAACTTTTCCAAACTGCTGTACCACTCCATCATCTCTGACATCAACTCCTCCTCCTCCCCTCAGTACTCTCCGTCCTGTCTTAGGGTTCTGTATTTCACTGTAATGTCTCGCAGAACTCACAAACTCCTGAGGAAACAGCTCACATGGTAGTGGAGGCAGGGGTTCTAGCAGGTCCCGAGTCTGTGGATAGGTCTGGAGGAATTCCCCCACTTGAGTGGTTGCAGGGGTTGGCAAACCCAAATTGGAGGGTCAGATGACCAGTTGCTATCCCAAGTCCAGGGGTGAGATGATGATGAACCAAATGCAGGATCGGAGGAAGAAAGAACTTTCCAAGAACATTTACATATATACCCTCAAGGAAACTAAGGGGGGTGACTTGAGTTATACCCTCTTGCAAGGCAGGAGTCAAAATACATCCAACCCTAAATAGGCATAGAGACAAGGATTTACGATACATCACAAAAGAGAGGATGATGGCTAGAATGGCTATATTAAGCAATTCACTGCACCACAGAATTCAATCCTCTACTACTATTATCCCCATTTCATAAATTAGGAAACTGAGATAAAGAAAGTTTAAATAACTCCTTGAGTTGCATAGCCAGTAAGTAGCAGAGTCTGAATCCAACATAGGCTATCTGGCTCCCCAGCCCAGGCACGTAACCACTATATACTTCTTAACCATTATAAATAAGGTTAGGGGCTTGTGTTGTTGTTGTTATGTGCCGTTGAGTCAGACCCGACTCATAGCGACCCCTCCTTGCATTTTCAAGGCAGTATCACTATGGAAGTAGATTGCCCCATCTTCCCTCCAAGGAGTGGCTGACGGGTTTGAACTGCCAGCCTTCTGGTTAGCAGTCAAGTGCCTTAGGCACTACGCTACCAGAGCTCCTGGTTAGGGGTTTGGGGGTGCCTCACATAAAGGAATTGTCAAATTGTTCGTTTGGTGCCCTGGCTGAACAATGCACCATGGAAAGGATGTCATGGATGTGAAGAGTGCCTTTCTTTTGTACAGTGAGAAAAAGGCAAAAAGAGAAGGAGGAAAAAGAAAATCTTGACCACAAATGCCTTTTTAGGCACAAGAATTTTAAGAGAGGGCTCATATAGATGTTGAAAATCTGGAAATTAATTCCTTTTAAACTCTCCATGCCCATATATATAGCCTTTGGGAAGTCTTCCTGTACACCCAACCTTATGTACATGTACTCCAGTTTGAATGTCATTGGTTCACTCACTTTCTGACGATAAAAATTAAAGAAGGTTTTGTGGAACCTTTTTAATGCTTTAGAAACAAAATTTAATTAAAATTTAAATTATTTTAACCCTTGAATTTTGTTTTAAAATTGCAGTTAATTTCAATAATTTGGAAGGACATAAATGCTCAAATGTAACAAGATAATAATAGGCGTAACTATAATCTACATGGTAGGTTTATAATGATTAGAGGTAATGCATGAAAAGATAGCAGGTCAGTAATAGAGCCATGAATAAAATGCTCCTCTCAAAATCTTTATTTGCATTTCTATTACTGAAATCATTTCCTAATAATGAAGTTGCTATGAGAGGAGCTCCATTACTAAGGAATCACTGTTACAGAAACAACATTATTAAAGTATTGCTATGCACAGGAACTTTTATTAGGATGATACAAGTTATATATCATTGTAATAAAGCTCCCATTATAATCCTAATTGCATAAAGCTGTGTTAGACTGTAGCAAAACTAGAGCAGTAGGATTTTTAATAAAGTATCAAAATAATGCTTTGGTAATAGGATTGTTAAGAATACTAATACTTCAGGGAAGGCTGAACTGACTAATGGATAATGTTTGTATCACTGATTATGCATGCTCTCCCAAGAAATAAGGAGAAAAGAAAAGAATGGAGGAGAGAAGAGAGGAGGGGAGGTGAAGGGAGGGAAGCACAGAGGGGAGCAGAGGGAAGAAGGGAGGGGTACCTAGTAGCAAGTAGTGTGGAAATATACATGCCCATGAGTACCAACACTCTTCAATATAAAAACTCAGTATTTCCAATTCGCTTACTGGAACAAGGTAGCAAGTTGCTAATGCAGACATTTATAATTGGTGATAACTAGAAGTTTTAATTTTCAGGTCTACAGAGAGCTGGTAATCTGAAAGTCAACAGCTCAATTACACATAACCACAAACATGCACACAGACACATCTTAGGAATGGCCCATCAGAATAAGCATCAGAGAATCAGAAAAACATGAGTTTGTTGGAAAATGAGAGAAAGAGAGAGATTCACTTTTAAAAGATGAATTCTACTTTGTTCAGCAAAGGCTAAAATATTTAAATTCTATGCAGATATCTTACTCTAAGATGCTTCTCTATTTTACATTGTAGACAACACAGTGATCCTTCTGCATTTTAGCTAGAAGTTAGTATAGGACTTAGGTTCACATTACAAATTTTTATTGTATTCTTGCAAGGTTTATTTTTGCATTTGCTTTAATGGAGTCAATCATTTAGCAGTTCACTCCAGAAATATGGATAATGTTTGTTACCAGAGATCCCTGGAGTGCCATCCAATCTGTTGACAGACATTCTCCTTAATATACCTGCTGTTGTAGAGCCAGGCAAGGAAAGTGCTAGGCTCTATGTAAAGGGCTTTGGCATAGAATAAGGCTTCCGAGGCCCCAATGTTTATCTGCGAAACCATATTCTCCATCATAATGGGACATGACCATTTTGATTTTGAGACCATTCGTAGCTTACCTAAGTAGTAGGAGCTGGATTGATTTGAAATCTGCTTCAAAAGCAAAGCATTTACCTTTAGAGACATTATCTCTTTTCCATAATTCCTTCTAGATCTCTGCCTTCATTTGTGATACTCTGCAAACAGTTAGGGGAAGTCAATTTATAGCCCAAGGCAGTCATCTTCCCTATCCACACAGGTGATCAAGGACAAGGGTTAGCATTCTCCTAATGTTATGGTTCCCAATCTTTGTTTCTCCAGAGCAGAAGGAACAAGAGTTTTTGACTACTGAGTCAGCTATAATAAGCTAGTTCTCAGGATTCTAATATTCTCTTTCATTAAATATGATCAACGTAAGCTAAACTGCTTTGATACAATGAGGACTTTCACCATTTCTGAAGCACCTACAAAATTTGAAATCTTTTCCTGACTTGGAAGCATGTGACCTTGAGAAAGTACAAGGGCTTAATTATATGATTTGTGGGCTAAATATCTGCAAAATGTTGTTGTTGTTGTTATGGGCTGTCAAGTCGGACCCGACTCATAGCAACCCCTGCTTGGGTTTCCGAGGCAGTATCACTATGGAAGTAGATTGCCCCATCTTCCTTCTGAGGAGTGGCTGGTGGCTTTGAACCACCAGTCTTCTGGTTAGCAGTCAAGTGCCTTAAGTGCTACACTACTAGAGCTCCCATCTGCAAAATTGGGGCACCCAAAATACTTGAAGAAATTTCAACTACCATGAATTTAACAAGAAATTGAAATCAGTTAATCATGGAAAAAAACCCAAAAAACAAACAAAAAAACAAATTTCAATTTCTATTTTCATATAAGTTTGTAGTTTACAGTTCATTGCTGTTCTTATCTTTATTACATGGAGTACTGCCCAATCTTTCCAATAAGGACTTGCAGAGAAGATCTAACTTCCCATTGTGACAGGAATGGAATCCTTACATGAAATTCTCACACCAAAGTGGTGAAAACTCAAGAGACTTGAATAAATATATGTTGACTGATGGATTTCTTTGGAAATGGATTCTAACTTCACTCCCTTCCGTTTTCCCAACATCTCCACATACATTCTGTCAGTACTCCAAAGCATAGCTTTCTTTTAAACACTGCTTTATCTCTTTCTCCTTGAATACATTTAGTGCTACAAACGGGCTCTCTCGATCGTCTCTTTCCCTCTAATTCTGCCATAACCACCTACCTGGTTTATTTGCTCTATCCTCTTCTCCCTCACCCTGAGAACATACCTTATTCATAGTCCCACTTACAAATTTAATGTCAATCCCTTTAAACACAATCAAACACATTCCTTATTAGTCAATTTCTTATTAGGTAAAACTCAACCTTTTGGGGGCATGGATCCCTTTCAATATCTGATGAGAGCTAAAGGCCTCAGAATAATTGCATAATGCACATAGGCTTTTGCATAGGTTTCAGGAGTTTCACATATACCTTGAAGCCTGGGGATCTATAACCTAGGTAAGAAACTGAAGCTTATATTATAAAATTTAAACTCTGTGACCCTCTCTCTATTCAGTTTCCTTGTTCCTTGAAAGCTGGCATTAAACTATTTTTCCAGTCTTATCTTCTATCAGAGTACCCCTAACCACAGAAAAGAGTGAAGGCTTCCTTGAGCACTCGTCACATGGCCTAAAAACACAGCAGTGAACAAGACCAAAAAGGTTCTTATGCTGTTCATATTCTAGCAAGCTACAGTTACCTTGTGGCTTCTCACACCCTGACTTGCTGTATATCCCCAAGGATATTTAATTCCTAGTTTTAGAAGCATGACTCTACATTTATTTTCTACTCTTGTTAATCTGGTTTACTCTCTGTTCTTAGTATAACTAGCATTTCCTCACCTCTATGCTAATCCCCCTACTTAAAATAAATACTCCTTCATATCTCTCCCCACTTACTATGCCTTCTAAGAACCATTTCAGCTCACAATGAACAAACTCTGCTCTTACAATCTTTATCTGTGACCTGGAACTTTACTATATGTTGTTGTCATTGTTGTTAGGCGCCGTCAAGTCATCTCCGACTCACAGTGACCCTATGCACAGCAGAAGGAAACACCATCCGGTCCTGCGCCAGCTCTGTGATCCCTGCTTTATTGAGCCCATCGCCACTGCCACTGTATCAATCCATCTCATTGAGGGCCTTTCCCTCTTTCATCGACTTTCTACCTTACCAAGCATGACATCCTTCTCCAGAGAATGGTCCCTTCTGACAACATGACCAAAGTTTGGCCATAATCGCTTCCAAGGAGCATTCCAGCTGCACTCCTCCAGGACAGATTTGTTAGTTCTTTTAGCAGTCCATGGTACTTTCAGCATTCTTTTCCAACACCACAACTCAAAAGCATTGATTCTTCTTTGGTCTTCCTTCTTTACTGTCCAGCTCTCACATGCATATAAGTCAACTGAAAATACCATGGCTTGTGTCAGGCACACCTTAGTCCTCAAGGAGACATCTTTGCTCTTCAGCACTTGAAAGATGTCTTTTGCAGCTGACTTGCCCAGTGCTATATATGTCGTCTGATGTCCTAACTGCTGCTTCCCTTGGTGTTGATTGCAGAACCAAGCAGTGTGAAGTCTTTGACAACTTCAATCTTTTCCCCATTTATCATGATGCCGCTTATTGGTCCAGTTGTGAGGATTTTCATTTTCTTTATATTGAGATGTAATCCATACTGCAGACTGTATTCTTCAACCTTCATCAGTAAGTGCTTCAAGTCATCCTCACTTTAAGCAAGCAAAGTTGTGTCATAAGCGTATCGCAGGTTGTTAATGATTTTTCCTCCAATTCTGATGCCACATTCTTCTTCATATAGTCCAGCTTCTTGGATTATTTGCTCTGAATATAGATTGATTAAGTATGGTATAAGGACACAACCCTGATGCACTCCCTTCTTGATTCCAAACCATGCAGTGTCCCCTTGTTCTGTTGAATGACAGCCTCCTGGTCTATGTACAGGTTCCTCATGAGTACAATCAAGTGTTCTGGAATTCTCATTCTTCTCAGTGTTATCCACAATTTGTTATGCTCCACACAATCAAATGCCTTTGCATAGTCAATAAAACACAAGTAAACATCTTTCT
>NW_006921694.1:9743208-9768687 GCF_000298275.1 Orycteropus afer afer | reverse complement strand
GCTGCATCTTAGATGGCTGCTTGAAAGCTTTTAAGACCCCAGTCACTACTCACCAATGCAGGATGTAGAGCAATGCTTTTATGTATTTTGTTGTGCCAATCGAGTTTGGTGTCCCCCAGTACTATGGTCCTGAGGCAGTAGATCTAATGGATCTCTCTCCCATAGTGTCAGGATATCTGTGAGGGAAGCAGCACCCTTCTTTGGTTAATATTGAGATTGGGTTTCGAACTCAGAATTAATACTGAATACGCTAACTATCCACCACTCATCTGTCACTCTGTCATTGTACAGTGGCTTGTGCATTACTGTAATGCAGGAAGGCTACACTACCAGTATTGAAAATACCAACAGGATCATTCATAGTGGACAAGTTTCAGCAGAGCTTCCAGACTTACATAAACTAGGAAGGAGGACCTGGTGATTTACTTGTGAACTTGTCTGATATAGTGCTGGAAGATGAGCCCCTCAGGTTGGAAGGCACTCAAAATAAGTGGGGAAGAGTTGCCTCCTCAAAGTAGAGTCTCCCTTAATGATATGGATGGAGCAAAATTTTTGGAACCTTCATTTGCTGATGTATCACAACCTGAACTAAGAAAAAACAGCTGCAAACATTCAATAATAATGGGAACATGGGGTGTATTAATATGAATCTAGGAAAACTGTTGTTATTAGATGCCATCGAGTCATCTCCAACTCATAGCAACCTCACGTAGAGCAGAACGAAACAATGCCTGGCCCTGTGCCACCCCCACGATCCTTGCTATACCTGAGCCCATCATTGCAGCCACTGTGTCAATCCATCTCGTTGAGGGCCTTCCCCTTTTGCGTCATCTTAGGAGTCACCAAAGATTAAGTATAATGCATAAAAATCAATATTCTAGGAATTAGTAAGCTAAAATGGACTGGTATTGCCATTTTTCATTAGACAATCATTTGGTCTACTATGCCAGGAATGACAAATTGAAGAGGAATAAAACCATGTTCATTGTTAATAAGAACTTTTCAAGATCTATTCTAAAGTAGAATACTGTCAGTGATAGGATAATATCCATACACTTATAAAGAAGAACAGTCAATTCAACTTACGCACCAACTACTAATGTCAAAGATGAAGAAATTAAATATTTTTGCCAAGTTCTGTTGTCTGAAATGGATCAAACATATAACCAAGATGCACTGATAACTATTAGTTATTTGAACATGAAATCTGGAAAGAAAGAAGAAGGATAAGTAGTTGGAAAATATAACCTTGGTGATAGAAATTAAACTGGAGATGGCATAACAGAATTTCACAAAATCAGTAACTTATTTATTAGAAATACCTTTTTCAACATAACATAAACAATGACTACATATGTGAACCTCACCAGATGGAATACACAGGAATCAAATTGACTACATCTGTGGAGAAAGATGAGGGACAATCTCTATGTCATCACTCAGAACAAGGCCAGGGGACAACTACAGGACAAGCCATCAATCGCCCATATACAAGTTCAAGTTGAAGCTGAAGAAAAACTAAAACAAGTTCATGAGAGCTAAAGTACAACCTTGAATATATGTTACCTGAACTAAAGAGACGAGATCTTAAGAATAGATTTGACGCATTGAACACTGATAACCAAATATCAGACGATGTGTGGGATGATATTAAGGGCATACATAAAGAAATAAAAAGATCATTAAAAAGACAGAGAAGAAATAAAAGTCCAAAGTCGATGTCAGATGTTTTTGTTAGGTGCCATTGAGTCAGCCCTGACTCATAGCAACCCTGTGTACAACAGAACAAACACTGCCCAGTTGCTCTTGAATGTAGAGTAGCTAAAGCAAATGGAAGAATTGATGAAGTAAAAGTGCTGAACAGATTATTTCAAAGGGCAGCTCAAGAAGGCAAAATAAAGTATTTTAATGAAATATAAGAAGACTGGGAGCTAGAAAACCAAAGGGGAAGAACACACTCAGCATTTCTCAAGCAGAAAGAACTGAAGAAAAAATTCAAGCCTTGAGTTGCAATACTGAAGGATTCTATCAGCAAAACATTGAATGATGCAGGAATCATCAAAAGAAGATGGAAGGTATACACAGAGTCACTGTACCAAAAAGAACTGGTCAATGTACAACTATTTCAGGAGGCAGCATATGATCGAGAACCAATGGTACTGAAGGCAGAAGTCCAAGCTGCACTGAAGGGAGTGGCGAAAACAAGGCTCCAGGAATTGATGGAATACCCATTAAGATGTTTCAACAAACAGATGACTGGAAGTACTCACTCATGTATGCCAAGAAATTTGGAAGACAGCTTCCTGATGAAATGATTGGATGGGATCCCTATTTGTGCGCATTCCAAAGAAAGCTGATCCACATTTGAAACTCAACGTGGAAATTACTGAACAATATCATTAATATCACATGCAAGTAAAGTTCTGCTGAAGATAATTCAAAAATGGTTGTAGCAGTATGTCAACAGGGAACTCCCTAAAATTCAAGCTGGATTCAGAAGAGATTGTAGAATGAGGGATATTGTAACTGATGTCAGATGGATCTTGGCTAAAAGAAAAGAACACCAGAAAGATGTTGACCTGTGTTTTATTGACTATGCAAAAGCATTTGACTGTGTGAATTATAACAAATTATGGATAACATTGTGAAGAATGGGAATCCAACACTTAATTGTGCACATGTGAGACCTGTACATAGACCAAAAGGTAGTTGTTTTGATAGAACAAAAGGATACTGCATGGTTTAAAATTAGGAAAAGTATGCATCATAGGAGTATCCTTTCATCATAGTTATTCAACCTGTATGCTGAGCCAATAATCTGAGAAGGTGGACTATATGAATAAAAATATAGCATTCAGGAGTGGAAGAAGACTCAAGAACAATCTGCAATACGCAGCTGGCATAATCTTGCTTGCTGAAAGTGAAAAGGACTTGGAGCACCTATTGATGAGGATCCAAGACTACAGCCTTCATACCTCAACATAAAGAAAACAAAAATCCTCACAACTGGACCAATAAGCAATATCATGATAAATGGAGAAAAGATTAAAATTGTCAGGGATTTCGTTTTATTTGGACCCACAATTAACACACATGGAAGCCACAGTCAGAGTCAAATGACATTTTGCATTAGGAAAATATGCTGCAAAAGACCTCTTTAAAGTATTCAAAAGCAAAAATGTCACTTTGAAGACTAAGGTGCACCTTGCTTGGACCATGGTATTTTCAATTGCCTTATATACATACAAAAGCTGGACAACGAAAAAGGAAGATGAAAGAAGAATTGATGTATCAGAATTAAGGCATTAGTGAAGAATATTGAATATACCATGAACTACCAGAATAACAGGAGCTCTGGTGGTGTAGTGACGAAGGCATTTGACTGCTAACCAGAAGGCTAGAGATTCAAACCCACTAGCCACTCCTCAGAAGGAAGATAGGGCAATTTACTTCTGTAGTGATACCGCCTTGGAAACCCAAGGAGGGGTCACTATGAGTCAGATCTGACTCCACAGCAGTGAGTTTGGTTTTGGGTTTTTGCCAGAATAACAAACAAACCTGTCTCAGAAGAAGTATAGCCAGAATGCTTCTGAGAATTGAGAATGGCCAGACTTCATCTCACCTACTTTGATCATGTTGCCAGAAGGAACCAGTCCCTGGAGAAGGATATCACACTTAGTAAAATAGAGGGTCAGTGAAAAAGAAGAAGACCGTTACCAGAGAGACTGACACAGTGGCTGCAACAATAACTCAAGCATAGCAACAATAACTCAAGCATAGCAACAATTTTGAAGATGTCTCAGGTCCAGGCAGTGCTTCATTCTGTCATACATAGGGTTGCTATGAGTCGGAACTGATTCCACAGCACCTTACAACAACATGTTAACTATATATACTCAAGTGCCATTAGCATTCTGTATCTCCTATATACTCTTTTAGTATATAACATTAATTTGATGACTTGATATTTACTGGCTGCTATTATTCTTTTTATTTATTTGTATATACTCTTTGCATGCCTACATCTTACACTGCTAGCATCAGGCCCTTGAACCACCTCTACAATAAGGTTCCTGAGCCCTGTGAAATGACTTGATGTTGCCTAGATTGCTGGCCTTCCTGGCTGTTGGAGAAACCTGAGAACAAATAGAGAGTGATGACACCAAAACCTGTTGCCTAGGTTGCCCTGTCTCTGTGACGATCTGACATGTGGATGTTTTCCAAATTATTACCACACTTGGCACCTGGTCTGAAACCTAAAGACAAAAAAATATATAAGTAGATTCTTCATGAGCTATAGCAGATCAGCTCATGTCAATGAACATATATTGGGCCCTTATTCATGCAGAAGTTAAACATTGTTCATGCTTATTATATACTGCTGATTAAGGACAGAATAAAACAAAATATAGCCCCTCCTGTGAAGGAGGTTACACTCCAATAGGAGAGATTTAACTTGAACAGTTTCAGGTTGGTATGCTAAGTGGAGAAATGCAGAAGGCACCACAGGGTCCAGAACAGAGTTATGCTTGCTCTGTAAAGATAACTAGTCCAGGTTGGCAGAGTGTTCCAACTGGTTTGCAGGTTCCAAACTGAACCACAGAAGCACAAACCTGGAATCACGAAACTAAATGGTGTATGCGGTGGACCATAGAGAGATGGAGAACACAAGAAGTTACATGTATTGGAGAAAGGCTCATGTAGTTCTTCAACTTGCCTCCCCAGCCCTTTGCCAAGTCTTACGTATTCTTCTTCCTAATATTTCTCTCTAATATCATTTCCCTTCTCCATTTCTATTTTTATTCACTCAGTGCAGTAGTCTCCTAACAAAAATGGGGGTTCTACTGTTTAAAAAGAAATTGAAGACTCATTGCCTATATAATTAAAAGAACAAGCACTCCACTCAATAGCCTCTACCTCTCTCTCCTGCTCTATCTCCAACCCTCTCGTGTTCCCAGGCACCAGCTCGGAGGATTGATGAGTAAGTTCCCTGGCTATGTCTCAGCTCACTCCCTAAATGCCCTTCCCCATGTGCAAGACTTTAACCCAGCTGGAGTATCATTCCATCTACAAGCCCTTTGTTCATTCTCTCAGCCAGAAAACTGCACTTATCCCTTCTTTAGTTTCTTACACACATTTATAGTGTCTCTTCTCATATTGTTTTGCAATTGTTTGTTTGCAGAGCTGTCTCCTCATCAGAACATACATTTTTAAAAACTGCATTCAACCCCCTGCACAAAACATCAGTGCTTATCATAAGTGCTCATGTAATGTTTGTGAATGAGAGAAAGAGAAAAGAATCATTTCTATTCCTGCTCCAGGCTCTAATTATAAGCCCAGAAGCAACAAAGCATGTAAATCCAACAGTACAGTTAAAACTGGCTATTAAAGGTAACAGTCCCATGAGAAGGAAGCCTTCTCTCCATGGGCAGGTGGACTACAGCTAATAGTACATGAAGGGATGCAGATAATGAGCCCAGAGGTCTTCAATGGGATGGTGCAGCTGAGCTGATGTTGGGCTCCTATTCTAACTCCTCAAGCAAAATAAGCCTAAAGAAAACTGACTTGTGAAAGTCTCTTCACCATCTACAAGGCCACAGCTAATCAGACAGGACTATTTGAATTTTTGAATTTTAAAACCATTACACACTAAGACTAAGTCGCTGCAGAACCTAGTAAACAGTCAGTGCCTACTTAATGTTTACTATTAATATAGCTTTTTCCATAAAAGAAAAGAGAATCTGTGGAATCAACATCCTAGCATGCTAATTAATTCTCTGTGTGAAAAGAAGTACTAATCTCCATTTTAAAGCATCAATCATGGAAAATAAACTGAAATGTGACCAGATTTTAAAATGCTACTTGTTCTAAAATCAGATATAAATGACAGCTTCCAGGATTCTGTGAAAGGCGATTATATGGCGCTAAGAAACCCATTTAAACACAATCTTCTAGGAAACTTTAAAATACTTTTTTCCAGTTTGAAACTGCTTCCTAATATCACCCTTGATAAGCTTTTCTTGTCTAAGAAGCTTTGCTCTATAAAAATTCCTCCGACTTCTAAGTGAAATATTACTGAATTTCCCAGAAACATTAGCGACAGTTCCTTAGCAACTGTTGATATGTCACAAAACAACCGGAGACAGAGACAATCTTCCCTGAGACATGCAGTCTCTCCCTCCCTCTGCTAACAGAATTCTACAATATGGCACAAAAGATTCGTGTGGCTAAAAATAGTTTCCAACACACATTTTAAAATTTGACGGAGTCTTAATGATTTAAGCCTTCCATATCACAGCTTTGGTTAGGTGTGCCTCAAAAACAGTATATCAAAAGGGTCTGTGCAGAGAAATTTTAGAATCTTTTTCTTTTTAATCACACCATTAACACTCTTGACATTTCAGAAATAATGTTTATCGATTTTGGTGTTAGTACTCCCATAAATTAAGTGATGTAATGGATGGAATTATTGTGGTACTATAAAGAACGTGTCATTTAGATTGTTAACTACATATTAGAAAAAGCACAGACTCTAGATTCATGTAAAAATAGCCCCAGATCTGGATAATAAATAGAAATGGGAGGAAATTGACATATTCCAGTGGAGATGTGTCTGTCTGAACAATTCCCTCCTCTCTGTTACAGAGAAAACAACTGCAATCATTTTAATAAAAGCAAGCTATACAGCAATGATCATTCCATACAAAAAACAACCAAAAGACGAAATTAACACATATAAATTCAAGGTTATTCACCTCACCTCAAAGAAGAGAGTATAAATTTAAAAAGTCATAGGAACTGAGAAAAAAGCACTTAGAACCTGTAGCAGAAAAAATAGTTCAGAAAGCAAAAAAGGCCATACAAAAAAGGCCCCCAATAATCTATACAGCTGTAAGCTTCCACAAGGAACTTGCCTCCGTCACTAGTAGAGGAGAGCTGGAATTTAGCTAAAATTTGTGATTGTAGTTCTTGGGTAAGGATAGGTAGAGTTGCAAACAGTGAGATCACTAAGGTATGAATAGGCTGTTGAAATAATTCCTCTCTGTGTGTGTCTGTGTATGTGTGTGCATGCACACGTGCACGTGTGTGGATTTGAATACATGTGTGTGTGCATTTGGAGAAAAAGAGAGGTTCTATCAAAACCTTCCTCATAGGGCTTTTTGAGTAGTAAATGAAATAATGCATATAAAGCATTTTTCCTTCATAAAGTACTATCAACAGATATTATAAATATTCTGTATAACAGGAATTAGGATTAGAGAAAGATTCATTAACAACCTGTGATATGCAGATGACAAAATCTTGCTTACTGAAAGTGAAGAGGATGTGAAACACTTACTGGTGAAGATCAAAGACTATAGCCTTCAGAATGGATTATACCTCAACATAAAGTCTTCACACTGGAACAATAAGGACCATCATGACAAATAGAGAAAAGATAAATGTTCTCAGGGATTTCATTTTACTTGGATCCATCAATGCCCATGGAAGCAGTGTTCAAGAAGTCAAATGATGTACTGCATTGGACCAATCTGGGGCAAAACACTTCTTTAAAGTGTTAAAAAGCAAGATGTCACTTTGGAGACTAAGTTGTACCTGACCCAAGCCATGGTATTTTCAATCACTTCATATGTACACAAAGGCTGGAAAATGAATAAGAAAGACTGAAGAAGAATTGATGCACTTGAATTATTGTCTTGACAAAGAATATTGAATATACCATGGACTTTCAATAGAATGAACAAATGTGTTTTGAAAGAAGTACAGCCAGAATGATCTTTAGAAGTGAGGATGGCAAGACTTCATCTCTAGTACTTTGGTCATGTTATAGAAGGCACCAGTCCCTGGAGAAGGATATCACGCTTAGTAAAGTAGATAGCAAAAAAGAGGAAGACCCTCAAACAGATGGTCTGACACAGTGGCTACAACAATGGGCTCAAGCATGGCAACAATTATGTTTACTTGTGTTTTATTGACTATGCAAAAGCATTCAACTGTGTGCATAACAAATTCTAGATAACATTGAGAAGAATGGGAATTCCAGAACACTTAACTGTACTCATGAGGAACCTGTACATAGACCAGGAGGCTGTTGTTTGAACAGAACACGGGGACACTGCATGGTTTAAAATCAATGAGGGAGTGTGTAAGGGTTGTATCCTTTCACCATACTTAATCTGTATGCTAAGCAAGTTATCTGAGCAGCTAGACTATATGAAGAAGAACATGGCATCAGGATTGGAGGAAGAATCATTAACAACCTGCCATACACTGACGACACAACTTTGCTTGCTGAAAGTGAGGATGACTTGAAACACTTACTGATGAAGATTGAAGACTACCATCTGCGTGGATTACACACCTCAATATAAAGAAAACAAAAATCCCCACAACTGGACCAATAAGCAGCATCAAGATAAATGGAGAAAAGATTGAAGTTGTCAAAGACTTCATACTGCTTGGTTCTATAATCAACACCAATGGAAGCAGCAGTCAAGATATCAGGTGACATACAGCACTGGGAAATCAGCTGCAAAAGACCTCTTTGAAGTACTGAAGAGCAAAGATGTCTCCTTGAGGGCTAAAGTGCACCTGACACAAGCCATGATATTTTGAATTACCTCATATGCATGTGAGTGCTGGACAATGAATATGGGAAGATCAAAGAAGAGTTGATGCTTTTGAGTTGTGGTGCTGGTGTAAAATGCTTAAGGTACCATAGACTGCTAAAAGAATTAACAAATCTGTCGTGGAAAAAGTGCAGCCAGAATGCTCCTTAGAAGCTAGAATGGCCAGACTTCATCTCACCTACTTTGGTCATATTGTAAGAAGGGCCCATTCCCTGGAGAAGGATGTCATGCTTGGTACAGTGGAGAGTCAATGAAAGAGGCGAAGGCCCTCAACCAGATGGATTGACACAGTGGCTACAACAATGGGCTCAGGTATAGCAGGGATCATGGGGCTGGCACAGGAGTGGCAGTGTTTCGTTCTGCTGAACTTAGGGTTTCCATGAGCCAGAGATGACTTGACGGCACCTAAAAGCAACAACTATCTGAAAAGTTGATGGTTTAAACCCATCCAGAGGCATCTTGAAAGACAGACCTGCAATCTGTTTCTGAAAGGTCATAACCCTGAAAATCCTATGGAACAGTTTTACTCTGCATTCATGGGGTTACTATGATTGGATTAAACTCAATGGCAACTAACAGCATTTTATGTAACACATATAGAGTGTATATCTATATATAAACAACAACAACAACAACTCACCATGATTGAGTCAGTTATGACTCATAGTGACCCCATTGTGTTTCCAAGGCTGTAAATCTTCACAGAAGCAGATTGCTCCATCTTCCCACAGAGCCTTACCCACTACTTCCCACCAGCTGCTCCAGGGAAGAAGATGGGGTAGTATGCTTCCATAAAGATTTACAGCCTTGGAAACCCAATGGAGGCTGCTATGAATCAGAATTGACTCAATGGCAGTAGAATATATATATAGATGTATATATGTATATATCATATATAAAAGGAGCTGTGGTGACATAGTGCCTAAGGTATTTGATTGTTTACTAGAAGGTTGGAGGTTCAAATACACCAGCCACTTGGCAGAAGGAAGATGGGGCAATCTACTTCTGTAAAGATTTACCTCCTCAGAAACCCAATGGGGATTGCTATGAGTCAGAATCAACTCAATGGCAGTGAGTATCACGCACACACACACATGGGGTAAAAATTTATGCCTCATAGGGTTATTATGAGTAGTAAATAATCTAATGCACATAAATAACATAGTGTCTAGTACGTAACAAGTGCTTAACAAATATTAACTGTGATCATCATCACCTCTACTGCCATCACCATCATTTTCCCCATTTTATGCAGAAAGACAGTGAGTTTCCAGGTAAGTTAGGAAACTTACCCAAGGTCACATAGCTATCAAGGGGTTGGGCATAGAGTGATGTCCGTCTAATGGCAAAATTCATGATCTTTCCAATTTTACTACTGGGCTATCATTCCTGTAGTGCAGCTAAGTATTCTGCTTCTACTAAATGAGTTTAAAGAAAAAAGAGAATATATTTGCTGTTAGCATCTTCATTCTTAAGAGTTTTAAAACTCAAATAAATCTAATGAAAACTCTTAATAGCACAAGTTTTATTGGCTAGGTATATTACAATAATCAATATCTACCTATATAGACGAACACATTTCCTGGTCATAGGGCAAGTGTCTAGAAGTGGCTTTTGCTGAAATGTTGCCAGTCTGTCATTGATCTCTTGTATTATACATACCCAATTAGCACTCTTTAAGTCACACAAGCTGCTGAGGTGACTAACTTGATTTTGTTATTCTAAAATAACATCACTGTGAATATAACTGTGGTAGTTAAGGTTGTATGTCAACTTGGCTGGGCCTGGTTTTGAGTGGCTGGGCAGCTAGATATAATTATTCCCCATGGTGAGATTGATAATTAACCCCATGGTAGAATCTACTGGAGCAACTGAGTAGCTGCTTTAGGGATGTGGGCTGCTTCCACTATATAAGAAGCAACTTTGAGGAAGGTCTCTAGTTTTTGACATGCCTGAATTCTGCATGTAACTGTCATTATTCAACAGCTTGCCATGTTGTCTGCTGATCTTGCAACTGTTACCAAAACCAAACCAAACTCACTGCCATCCAGTTGTTTCCAACTCGTAGCGACCCTTCCTTGGATTTCCAAGGCGGCATCTCTACGAAAGTAGATCACCCAATCTTCCTTCTGAGGAGTGGCTGGTGGGTTTGAACCACCAGCCTTCTGGTTAGCAGTCAAATGCCTTAGGCACTACACCACCAGAGCTCTTCGCAGGGACTCTTAATGGACTTGAATCAATGGCCTGCCATGTGATTTGGTAATATTGGGACTGTGCCTTTTTACTTGTTGACTTTGGGTTTGTCAGCATCAGCAGCCAGCAGCTGCCTGGGTGAAAAACCCTCCAGCTTCAGTGGGCTAGGAGCAAGAGGCAGAGCTGAAGCCCAAGGTGAAGGGGCTTTTACCTATCCCTTAAAGCCTGGCACTTTGAACTTGGACTGCTAGCCTCCAAAATGGTAAGAGAATAAACTCCTGTTTGTTAAAACCATCCCATTTATGATATTTTCTGTCAGAGTGGCACTAGGTAACCAAAACGATAATGAATATTTTTTACCATACCCAAATACACTCAAGACTCCATTAAATAAGTCTGGATATAAAAATAATATATCTCTCTGTTCTTGTCTGGATATGTAGAAGGCAAGTAACTTGAAAATAAAAGGGCAGACTATTTACTTTTAATCTGGAGTATATTTAGAGTTAACAGTCCTAAACCAGTGTGGCTCAGGGCTGAGCAAAATTCACTAATTTGAATATCTCTTTTTGTTGCCCTTCCTCTAAGTAGTCAAGCTAATAAGCAGGAGGACATAGCTGGTATGTACAGAATATTCCTGCAGTTTCTATTTTCTAAATCATCAAGGTGTTCTTTAGTTTTATAGACCAGTGTTTCAATTGTTGAGAATCTTTCTGTAGAAAGGCAATTTGATTTCTATCCTTGGATCTTCGATTTTACATTCCATCATCACTAAACATTGATTAAGTCTGCTGCAATATACTCCCTTGTAGTTGGGTGTCTGAATTCTCAGAAGGTCATATTTATTACAGTGTAACAATCTGAAAATATTTAAAAAAAATACTCAATGCAGATGCTATATTTATCAGTGTTAGCCTTTTGTTTTTATTTCAGGGAAAAATGAGCTGGCACTTCTAAACTAATACAACAAATTTAATTCAAGCATTTTTAAAATGAAGATATCTATAAAAATACTCTTTTTTTGAGAATATCATCATTAATAACCTGAAAATCTGTGGTAGGCAGCCTTCTAAAATGGTTCTTAATAATCCCCATTTCATGGTATTCATACCTATTTGTCATCCTCTCTCTCTGAGTGTGAGTGGAGCCTTGGGTCTTGCTTCTAATGAACAGAATATGACCAAAGTGATGAGATGTCAGTTCCATGAAGAGGTTACAAAAAAATTGTGACTTCTATCTTGTTAGCACAGTATCTTGGCCTCTCAGTTCCTCTGTGCAGAGGTTTTGTGGCAAGGAACCCAGGGAAGAGTCAGGAACGGAAACATGCCAAGAACCAAGTGAATGAACTAGGAAGTGAACTTCCCCAGTTGGGCTTTGAGATGACAATAGCCCAAAGAGAGATCCAGAGGTCTATCGAAGCTATACCTAGATTCTTGGCCCACAGACACTGGGAGATAATAAATGTTTTAAACGACAAACTTTGGGATAATTTGTTACAAAGAAATAATTAATCAATAAAAAGTCTAAAATACATAATTTCATTAAGTATATTATTTAATCAATATTTAACACAAGACTATTATGTGCTAGACACTCAGCCAAATAAAAAAAACAAATCAAACCAGTAGCTATAGTGTCAACTCCAACTCATGAAGCCCTTTATCATGTTGCAGTATAGAACTGAGCTCCTTAGGGCTTTCAAGGCTGTAATTGTTCAGACAAAGATTGACAGGCCTTTCTTTCAAGGCGCCTTTGGGTGCATTTGAACTTATCAGTTAATTTTAACCTTTGTTGCCATCAACAGAGTTCAATAAATATTTAACAGGTGCCTAAGGCATTTGACTGCTAACCAGAAGGATGGCGGCTGAAACCCACTAGCCACTCCTCAGGAGGAAGGTTGGGCAATCTACTTCCAGAGTGATACTGCCTCAGAAACCCAAGGAGGGGTCGCTATGAGTCGGATCCAACTCAATGGCAGGGCGTTTGGTTTTTGGTTTGTATTATGTCTTAGGCATTCTGCTCAGTTCTCAGAATACAGATGAGAATGAAATACACATGGCTCTTCTCCTCTGGACCCAGGAAGAAGATTATCCTATGTGCTCTTCCCTGCTACCAATTTTCACTTGATTATCCACAAGAACTGTGATGTGTTAGCAGCCATCTGACAAAGAGAACTCCTCTGCCTCGAGAGATACAAGGTCTCTGGCAAGCTGTAGCCTGGTCTGAACAATGATCCCTCACTCTGAGGGGCTTACAGTTCTCCCCTAAGGCAGAACATTTCTGGTACTATAGGTAGTGATATTTTATTACTCAGCTTCTTTTACACACGAAAGATAAAAACAAGCCTTGAATAAATTCTTCTTATATTAAAAGAAACTTATCCTATTAGTCTAATCATAATAGTAATTATAATTTGAAACTAATTATAATTATTGTAACAACAATGCAACCGCAAATCTTTTGTAAATTAGTAGTCTTCATCTGCTTCTAATAAATTATACCTATCAAGTCTACAAAATGTCATACATTTAACTCATTATAATTGTAATTTATTTGGTTTTAGTTTTACCTATAAGGAAAGTAAACTATATTCACACTGCCTTCATATTTTGTGGCACATTGTTTTGTGGGAAATCTATGTTCTAGAAGATCAGTTACAATTTTGGAAACATCTTAACTCATTAATATTTAAATCTTTATGGATTATGAAGTAAGTGTTCAAAGGTTACCAGGTGGAAGTAAATACTATGAGAATATATCTTACTTTTTTAACTTATGGAAGCAAAAGTAGGCCAATCAGTAGTTCAAGCAGTTTGCAGAGGTGACAATGAAGCTGTGAATCAATCCTAAATATTTGGGATTATATTTGCTGAAAAATACTAAACCAAACTTACTGGCATCAAGTCGATTCCGATGCATAGCGACCTCTGTTGGGTTTCCAAGGCTGTAAATCTTTATGGAAGTAGATTGCCCCATCGTCCTCTGCAGAACAGCTGGTGGGTTTTAACTGATCTTCTGGTTAGTAGCCAAAAGCCTTATCCACTGTGCCACCAGAGCTCCTTTTTTGTTGAAAAGTCACCTTAAAATCTAAGGCCCAAAGTGGAAAAAGAACAACTCTGGCAGTACTCATTGAGCACCACACAAGGCAGAGAATTCTTGGGGTATTCATCCATGTGCTAATATTGTTAGGTGTCATCCAGTCGGCTCTGACTCATAGAGACCTATGTACAACAGAACAAAACACTTCCTTGGTATGCACCATCCTCACAATCCTGGCTATATGTGAGCCCATCATTGAAGCCACTGCGTCAATCCATCTCATTGAGGGTCTTCCCCTTTTTCACTGACCCTCCACTTTACCAAGCATGATATCCTTCTCCAGGGAATGATCCCTTCTGACAACATGACCAAAGTAGGTCACACAAAGTCTGGCCATTCTAGCTTCCAAGGAGCATTCTGGCTACACTTTTTCTGGGATAGATCTGTTTATTCTTCTGGCAGTCCAAGTTATTTTCAGTATTCTTCACCAACACCATAATTCAAAAGCACCAACTCTTCTTCAATCTTCCTTATTCAGTGTGCAGCTCTGACATGCATATGAGATGATTAAAAATACCATGGCTTGAGTTAGGCACACCTTAGACAAATGGTGGCTTTGAAGACTAGGGTGTACCTAACTCAAGCCATGGTATTTTTAATCATCTTGTATGCATGTCGAAGCTGCACAGTGAATAAGGAAGACTGGAGATTTTTATTTTCAGTCGCCTCATATGCATGTGAGAGCTGGACAATGAATAAAGAAGACCGAAGAAGAGTTGATGCTTTTGACTTGTGGTGTTGGCAAAGAATATTGAAAGTACTGTGGACTGCCAGAAGAACTAACAAATCTGTCCTGGAAGAAATGCAGCTGTAATGCTCCTTGGAAGCGAGAATGGCCAGACATCATCTGACCTACTTTGGTCATGTTGTCAGAAGGGATCATTCCCTGGAGAAGGATATCATGCTTGGTAAAGTGGACGTTCAGCAAAGAAGGGGAAGGCCCTCAAGGAGATGGATTGACACAGTGGCTGCAATGATGGGCTCAGGTATAGGAAGGATTGTGAAGTTGGTGCAGGACTGG
The DNA here is from genome assembly GCF_000298275.1 of Orycteropus afer afer. Classification (NCBI taxonomy): domain Eukaryota; kingdom Metazoa; phylum Chordata; class Mammalia; order Tubulidentata; family Orycteropodidae; genus Orycteropus; species Orycteropus afer. The sequence continues at coordinate 9,753,744 of NW_006921694.1, read as the reverse complement.
GCAGTGTTTCTTTCTTTTGTACATAGGGTTGCTATGAGTCGGAGACAACTCGACAGCATCTAACAATAACAACAACAACAGTCTTCAAGTGATATCTTTGCTTTTCAACACTTGAAAGAGGTCTTTTGCAGCAGATTTGCCCAGGACAATAAGACATCTGATTTTTTCACTGCTGCTTCCATTGGTATTGATTGTGAATCCAAGTAAAATGAAATCATAGACAACTTAAATCTTTTCTCCATTTATCATGATGTTGCTTAATGGTCCAGTTGTGAGGATTTTTGTTTTCTTTATCTTGAGATGTAATCCATACTGAGTAATGAAGTCCTTAATCTTCATCAGTAAGTGCTTCTACTCATCTTCAGTAAACAAGGTTGTGTCATCTGCATATCGCAGGTTGTCAATGAGTTTTCCTCCAATCCTGATGCTGTGCTCTTCATATAGTCCAGCTTCTTGGTTTATTTGCTCAGCATACATATTAAATAAACATGGTGAAAGGATGCAACCCTGACACACACCTTTTCTGATTTTAAACCATGCAGTATCCTCCCAGTTCTAAGCACTGGATTTAATGGTGAGCACTGGTTGGGCAATCCTACTTCTGTAGTGATACTACCTCGGAAACCCAAGGAGGGTTCACTATGAGTTAGGGCTGACTCGACGGCACATAACAACAAAAACAGCACTAAAGGTATGGACCCTGCTATCATGAATCCTACATTCTAGTGGACCAGATGAGAAAATGACTGGTCTAGTTGTAAGGAATACACATGGTAGAGATGGCTGCAAAGGGCTAGATGTTACCTTTAAAATCATTAAACCCTTGTTGACATGCTTCTAGGCTCACAGATTATTATATAGCATCTTCCAATAATCTTTCTCAATGTTGGTCAGCTGACAAGCTTTCTCTTTCACTTAAACATTAAATTATGAATTAGACACTGGCATTGTTATTTTCATATGAATCACTTAAAAGCTTGACTAGCATTCCCTGATTTCTGCCCAAAAAACTGGAACAAGGTGGTGGCCAGAGGTAGAAAATTCTTGAGGTTGAACTAGGACAGGTAGTTGGGAACAACCAGAGCAAAGAGATGAAAAGCCAGAATCATTATCAGGAGAAACTGAGCTCCTACTCTGGAAGGTGATATTTACCTTAAGTCCAAAGAGCAAGTTTGAAATAGAAATTGAAGAATAAGGAGTCAAGTCAACATCTTAGACTTAAGAGAAAAAATGGAAGAAAGTCAAAGAATGAAGTTCAAGGCTATGTGAAATTAAAGATGTGTGATAGTTGGAGCTGTGTGTCAACTTGGCTGGACCACAATACTGTGTGCTTTAAGCAGTTGTGACGTGTGTTATTCTCATGCTGGGATTGGATGTGTATGTTTTGAGCAGTCAATCCATTGAAAGGGAGTTTCCCTAGGGGTGTGGCTTGCTTCCAATGTATTTATGGACATCCTGGGAAAAGAGACCCTCTTCTGTGGATCGGGATCCTGTTGTGCTCCTTACAACTGTCTGTGAGCAAACAATCCACCATTCGGCCTGGAGATCTTGGATTTGTCATTCATTGGAGTCAACAGCCAGTATACTGCCTGCCAGCCTTGAGCTCCTCAGCCTCTGCAGCTGCATAAGTTGGCAAAAGCCTCCACCTTGACATTTGATCTAAGAACTTGGGACTTGCCAGCTTCTATGAGAGTGTGAGCCATTTTCCTAAGATAAATTTGTCTTTCTCTATATGTATGTATCAGCTTTACTGGTTTTGCTTCTCTGGAGAACCCAGCCTAACACAAATGCTTCTAGGCTTTTGGCCTGAGAAACTAGGAGGATAATGGCATCACTTATTGAAATGAAAAGACTCAATGAGAGGGGGGAGTGAATTTGGGAAAGGAGAAAATCAATTCTGTTTGAACTACCTTGTTTGAAGTACCATCCAACTATCACACAGGCTGTATAGATAAACTGGTCTAGAGCACAGAGAAGTTTCCAAGCTAAGGTTTTGACAGATATTGTCAAATGGACTTTCACTGAAGTTGTATCTACTTAGTTCCAACAGCACAGTGTGAAACAGTCCTTCCCCCACACCCATTCCTATAGTATGTGTTTCCACACTTTTATATTTTTGCTAATATAGTAGGTTAAAAATGGTATTTCAATGTAGAGCTTCAGCAGCTTTTCAAATATGTAAGCCACTTGTTTTTACTTGTCCATAAACTGCTTGTTCATAACCTTTGAAGGCAAAGTTTCTCAAGATGGGTGATCATAAAAATGATTGTATTGCAATGGGAAGGATGCCATGATATGGAGACATGATAACACAAGATAGAAAGAGCATAACTGCAAAAGCCCACATCCTTGAAAAGGAAAATGGTAAGGGATCCAGACCACAGGGGAAGGTGTTGATATTAGAAAGAGGAAGGTCCACTCTTCTCACGGTAATAGGAGTGAAATCAGAGTATCTGTAGATACAGAAGTTGGTAGGCTATAGAACTGGTGATGATATGATGAGATGACTTTTCTAATTGTATCAGTTCTCACTATAAGAGCATTGTTGTTGTTGTTAGGTATCTTCGAGTTGGCTCCAACTCATAAGTGACCCTATGTACCACAGAATGAAACACTGCCTGGTCCTATGCCAGCCTCACAATTCTTGCTGAGCCCATTGTTGCACCCACTGTGTCAATCCATCTCCTTGAGGGCCTTCCCCTTCCTTATTCACCGTCCACTTCACCAAGCATGATATCTTTCTCCAGGGAATGATCCCTTCTGACAACATGACCAAAGTAGGTCAGACAAAGTCTGGTCATTCTTGCTTCCAAGGAGCACTGAGGCTACACTTCTTCCAGTCCATGGTACTTTCAGTATTCTTGTCAATACCACAAGTCAAAAGCATCAACTCTTCTTTGGTCTTCCTTGTTCATTGTCCAGCTTTCACATGCATAAGAGGCGATTGAAAATACCATGGCTTGGGTTAGGTGCACCTTAGTCTTCAAAGAAATATCTCTGCTCTTTAGCACTTTAAAAATGTCTTTTGCAACAGATTTTCCCAGTGCAATGTGTCGTCTGATGTCTTTACTGCTACTTCCATTGGTGTTGATTGTGGAAACAAGTAATATGAAATCTTTGACGATTTCAATCTTTTCTCCATTTATTGTGATGTTGCTTATTGGTCAAGTTGTGAAGATTTTAGTTTCCTTTATGTTGAGATGTAATCCATACTGCAGACTGTAGTCTTTAATCTTCATCAGTAAGTGCTTCAACTCATCCTCACTTTCAGCAAGCAAGGTTGTGTCATCTGCATATTGCAGGTTGTTAATGATTCTTCCTCCAATCCTGATGCCACATTCTTCTACATATAGGTCCAGCTCCTTGGATTATTTGCTCAGCATACAGATTGAGTAAGTATGGTGAATGGATACAACCTGGACATGCTCCCTTTCTGATTTTAAATCATGCAGTCTAAATCATGCATTTTAAATCATTTCTATATTCTGTGGGATCACTTTTCTTTGGAATGGGTACAAATATGGATCTCTTCCAGTCAGTTGGCCCCGTAGCTGCCTTCCAAATTGCTTGGCATAGACAAGTGAGTGCCCTCCAGCCTGTCATCCATTTGTTGAAACATCTCAATGGGTATTCCATCAATTCCTGGAGCCTTGTTCTTTGCCAATTCCTTCAATGCAGCTTTGACTTCTTCCTTCAGTACCACTGGTTCTTGACCATATACCACCTCCTGAAATGGATGAACATTGACCAATTCTTTTTGGTACAGTAACTCTGTGGATTCTTCCCATCTTCTTTTGATGTTTCCTGCACCATTCAATATCTTTCCCATAGAATCTTTCTATATTGTAACTCCACGCTTGAATTTTTTCCTCAGTTCTTTCAGCTTGAGAAATGCTGAGCATGTTTTTCCCTTTCAGTTTTCTAACCCCAAGTCCTTGCAAATTTCATTATAATACATGAGTTTGTCTTCTCTAGCTGCTCTTTGAAATGTTCAGCTCTTTTATCTTGTCATTTCTTCCATTTGCTTTAGCTACTTTCCATTCAATGGCAAGTTTTAGAGTCCCTTTTGACATCATTTTGGTCTTTTCTTCCTTTCCTATCCTTTTAACGACCTTTTGCTTTCTTCATGGATGATGTTCTTGATGTCATCCCACAATTCCTCTGGTTTTCAGTCATCGGTGTTCAATACATCAAGTTTATTCTTTAGGTGGTCTATAAATTCAGCAGGGATATAATCAAGGTCATATTTTGGCTCTCATGTACTTGTTTTAATTGTCTTCAGCTTCAACTTGAACTAGCATCTGAGCAGTTGATGGTCTGTTCCACAGTCAGCTCCTGGCTTTGTTTTGGCTGAAGATCTTCTCTTTCCACAGATGCAGACAATCTGATTCCTATATACTCCATCTGGCAAAGTCCGTGTGTATAGCTGCCATTTGTGTTGTTGAAAAAAGGTAAATGCAATGAATAAGTTGTTGGTCTTGCAAAATTCTATCATGTGATCTTCAGGGTCAATTTTATCACCGAGATCATATTTTCCAACTACCAGTGACTCTTCTTTGTTTCCAACGTTTGCATTCCAATCACCAGTCATAATAAACACATCTTGATTGCATGTTCGGTCAATTTCAGACAGCAAAAATTGGTAAAAATCTTCAATTTCTTCATCTTTGACTTTGGTGGTTGGTGTGTAAATTTGAATAATAGTAGTATTAACTGGTCTTCCTTGTAGGTGTATGGATATTATCCTATCACCAAAAGTATTGTACTTCAGGATAGATCTTTAAATGTACTTTGTGATGATGAATGCCACGCCATTCCTCTTCAATTTGTCACTCCCAGTGGAGATCATATGGCTGTCTGATTCAAAATGGCCAAAACCTGTCCATTTCAGCTCACTAATGCCTAGGATGTCAATCTTTATGTGTCCCATTTCATTTTTGACAACTTTAAATTTTCCTAGATTCATACTTCATGCATTCCATGTTCCAATTATTAATGGATGCTTGCAGCTGTTTCTTCTCATTTTGAGTCATGCCACATCAGTAAATGGAGGTCCCGAAAGCTTTACTCCATCCATATTATTAAGGTTGGCTCTACTCTGAGGAGGCATATCTTCCACAGTTGTATTTTTAGTGCTTTCCAATCTGAGGTGCTCATCTTCCAGCACTGTATCAGACAATGTTTCAGGGCTATTCATAAAGTTTTCCAGTAATACATCAGACAGTTTTTCACTGCTATTCATAAGATTTTCACTGGCCAATTCACTGGTCCCTTCCTTCTTCCAAGTCTGTCTTAACCTAAAACCTTTGCTGAAACCAGTCCACCATGGGTAACCCTGCTGGTATTTGAAATAACGGTGGCATAACCTCCGGCACATAACAACAACAACAACAACAACAACAACAACCTCCTGCCTTATAGCAACACACAAGACACCACAGTATGACAAACTGACAGATGAGTGGTGGATAAGGTATGAGCAGAAGAAGAAAAGATTAAATTATAAGAAGGAAAAGATGTGAAACAGTGCCTTTGAGGAGTGGTAACATGAATTTATTGGAGGGTGGGTACAACAGAATTACTTAACAGTTTTGCTTATTGTTTTGAGACTTGTGGCCTTCAACTTGAAGTGTGTCCAGTCACTGTGTTTCTGTGACTCTTTTCTCCAATGATATACAATTGTTTGGATATGTGCCCATGGATACAATGAGAATATGGGTTTAAAAGAGAATGTTTATTGTTCTGGGTCTTGGGATCTACACTGGTTCTGAAGAGACAGAAGAATGTAGAGGCCATAACAGTGAAGAGAGGTGAAGCAAAAGGACTGCCGGGCTCTGTGAGGTTGGAGGACTGCTAGAATGAGAGTAAGAATATGTGAATGAGGGTGACCCATATGAAGTCTGTACATAAGAGAAATGAGGAGGGTAGGAGATGGGTTAGCATGGGCCTCAAAGGAGCTGGAGGTTTTACACAAGGATAAAGGAGTCACAAGCCTAAAACAGCAGTTTGAGATGTGCAGAAAAGAGAAACTCCTATAAAGAAGGCTTCAGGGAAAGCAGGCTCCTCCCGAGAAAGTGAAGGGCAGTTGAAGACAAGCCTGAGAGAAATACTCAGTGAAAAGGCTAAAAATGTAGGGAATATTTTTCCCCTAAAAAAAGAAACAGCACAGTGAAAAGTATGGCATGGAGGAGAGTAGTATGGAACATGGTCAGGAGGAAGAAAGAATAGACGAGAATGAGTATAAGAACTGTGGTAGTTAAGTTTATGTGTCAACTTGGCTGGGCCTGGCTTTGAGTGGCTGGGCAGCTGGTTGTAGTTATTCCCCAAGATGAGACTGGTAATCAACTCTGTGGCGGAATCTGCCCTGAGCAGCTGAGTAGCTGCTTTAGGGATGCAGTCTGCTTCTAGTACTTAAGGAGAAGCTCTGGGAACAGTTTCTGAGCTTTTTGGTATGCCTGGACCCTGCATGCAGCTGAATCTTCATTTAGCAGCCTGCCATGTTTCCTGCTGATCTTATGATCGTCTCTGGACTTAGTGGTCTGTCATATTGTTTGGTAATATTGGGACTGTACATTTTTACTTGCTGACCTTGGTTTTGGCAGCCTCTGCAGCCAGCAGCTGCCTGAGTGAAGAAAGCCTCTAGCTCCAGTGGGCCAGGAGCAAGAAGCAGAGCTGAAGTCCAAGGTTGAGGGGCTTTCACCCAGCCCCTAGAGCCTGGCACTATGAACTTGGACTTCTAGCCTCCGAAACTGTAAGAGAATAAACTCTTGTTTGTCAAAGTCACCCATTTGTGGTACCATCTGTTAGAGCGGCACTAAAGAACCAAAACAAGAACCCAGAAGAAGTTAGGTAAGTAGAGTCACATGAGTACATCATGAATAGAGCAGAGAATAACCCAGAACTTGTAGATTATACATAAGAAATGATAAAAACCAAACTCACTCCTGTGACTTAACTTTCAGCCAAACAATAGCCAGGACTATGAACCGAACAACTATACCAGGAAGATGAACTCCTCAGATCAATCCATCATGGGAAATCAGAAGGGCAGCATTTGCACAGGAAGAAAGATAGGGAGGCAGGAATGCATAGGCAAGAAGAGCACCAGGAAAGGGTAACTATAGGGAGGAAGAGCCAAGAGAGCTGTTACACTGTGGGGGGGGTGGGGAATATGTAATCAGTGTCACAAAACAAAATGCCTATGAACTGTTGAATGTAAAATTAATATGCTTTATAAAATTTCACCCGCATCACAATAAAAGGTTAAAGAAAGAAAACCCTATGGAGCACAGTTCTATTCTGACACACTTGGGATCACCATGAGTCAGGGTCAGCTCCACGGCAACTGGTTACCTGGTGACGCTGGGGATTAAATGAGTTATCCCATGTTAAGCACTCAGAACAGGTCTCAGCTCCTAGTAAACGTTCAATAAATGGAAGCTGTAATTAATCAAAGGAGAAGACAGAGAAGGCAATCTACTTCCAAAGATTTACAGCTTTGAAAACCCAAGGAGAGTTGCTATGAATCAGAATCAACTCAATGGCAGTTAGTTTGGTTTTGTGACTTTTGGTGATTAGTCATGGAAAATAAAAAAGGAAACGATAAAATCACAATACAGTATAAGATATAAAGAAATGAGGCAGTTTCCATAAATGTATACCCTACAGTGATCCAGAGAATAGTAAATTCCTAGCAGACAACAATGTAACAGGTGCCCTTTGGACACAAGATTTTAGAATCTCATTGTGTACCATGGAAGGAAGTTGGTTCAGTGTTTTACAACTGGGAGCTATTGTGCTGAAATTAAACCTGGAAGTTTTCTTTATGATAATCCTCCTTATCTCTACAGGAGAAACTTTAATTTCTAATTAAACTTCTAAATTAACCCAAATGGAAGCCCACATCATTTAATAGAATCCTAAAATTTAAAATTACATGGAAACTTAGATGCCATTTAGTTCAACCAATCCCTTTCTAGAGAAAAAAAAAAAAAAAGTCTATATTAACCCTCCTCTCCCCAAACTCTCCAACTGCCTCACCTTTTCATCAGCATATATGCTTTAACTCTTGTCCTGACTAAAACCTTGTGCCCTCTGAGGACACTGTTCCCCTTCCAGCTCTCTCAAATAGAAACCCAGTGCCTGGAGGTAGGGCAGGTGTTATTATTTCCTATTGATGGTTAACCAGAAGGTTGGTGGTTCAAACCTCAGAAGGAAGAATGGGCAATCTACTTCTGTAGAGATACCACCTTGGAAATCCAAAGAGGGGTTGCTTTGAGTTGGATCCGACTTGACTACACATAACAACAACAATAGACATTTCCAGTTTCTCTTCTCCTCTGACCTCCTTTCAGTGGCCCAGCTCAGATGGATTCCATGTGCAGCATAGTTTCCACTAGAAACTAGGAAAGCTGGAAAAAAATGTTTAAACATCTATTTGATGGCATCGAAGAGTTACCAAAACACTGACGAGTTAATTGTAGGACAAAGAGTCAGAAGAGGGAAGCCCAGAGAAGTGAGCCTCACATTTGGAGCTTGCTTTCCTTTTGCTGATTCTGAAAGTTCAGGGGTTGTCAAGGAGGTGGGGTCCTGGTAAACACAAAAGGATTTGGGTTGGAATTCAGAAGGAGTGCACTTTAAAAATAAATAAGGGTACTGGAAACAGATCAGCCCTTACAGGGACTGAAATGCAGTTTGGAAGCATCTCAGTCTTTGGCAGGATTAATGTGAGCACCAATTGCTAGTGCCCCTAGTCTACCTGCCTGCCTAAAGCAGAAGAAAATCCTCTCTGGAGAAAAATAATATTTCACAGAGTCTTAAATTATCTCTATAATTTTTTTCATGCACACAACATCTGGCTCTAAATGAAAAATAGCTACATATATAGAAAAAGACTTGACCAAAAACCAAGGGGGAAAAATGGATAACAGAAACAACCTACATAATCCAGATAAAGTGAGTTATCAGACATGGATTTAAAACTTCTATTAATATACTCAAGACAAGCTTGAGAATTTGGGGAGCAAACTGGGTTTACTTATTTTTATTTTCATTTTTAGAGAACCAAATGAAAATTCTGACCTGAAAATACTGTAAGTCAAATTAAGAACTTAATGAAAGGTTTTCAGAGTACCTTGTTGTTGTTGTTAAGTGCCGTGGAGTCATATCTGACTCATAGCGACCCCTCCTTTTGTTTTCGAGGCAGTATCACTACGGAAGTAGATTGCAACCTTCCTTCCAATGAGTGGCTGGTGGGTTTGAACCCCCAGCCTTCTGGTTAGCAGTCAAGTGCCTTAGGCACAACGCTACCAGAGCTCCCTCAGAGTACCTTAGACACAGTGAAACTGGAATACAGGTCAGAAGAAAACATCCAGAATGAAGCATAGAGAAAGAAAAGAGTATGGGAAAAAGAACATAACAGAAGGAGAAGAACATAACAGAAGAAAAAGAACATAACAGAAGGGGGGTGTCTTTGCCTTCTACTGACAAAGAATTGAACAGGAAAAGCCAAATGTCCACATGAACCAAGTTTATTAAAGAGAAGGGAGAGGGGAGGGGCTCATGAGGGGGAGATAGAGAGGGGCTTCCCCTTACTCTAGCTTCCAGTCTTTCACCAAAGGATTTCCTAGAGTTTGTAAAGGGTTTTAGGCAGGAACAAGGCATCATCTTTATTCATAAAATAGGCAGAGGTTTGGGGGTGGGGTATGAAGATCTGGTGTGTGTGCAGGAAGTAGCCAAAATGGACTCTATAGCAAAGGTTGTCAGAACAAAGATGGAACCCATCTCAAAGGCTGCTGGAATGCCATGAGTTACTCTGGGATGTTGAGCATGTGTGATGTCTTTGACCCCTGGTTCGAATCCCAGCAAGGGATTCCTGCTCTTGACTGCTTCTGATGGAAGGTCACTTTGTCGGTCAGATAACTCGGGAGGTTTATTAGCATTTTACAATGGTCAAGCTTGTATGGCTTTTGAAAATGCAACTTTATTTTGCATAAGGGCCTGGTTTGTTAATCAGCAGTAATTCTCTGTTGCCAGCAGCAAGAGTACTGAATCAGAGGCTGCTTGACTCAGCCAGACCTACCAGTATCAATATGGTGAAGGGGTCTTATGAAGAGGACTAAATATCCGTAATTGGAATCACAGCAAAAGAAAATAGAGAGATTGCGGTAGAAGCAATGTATTTGAAGAGAAAATGGCTAAGAATTTGCAAAAACAAAGAGACTAAGCCACAGATTTAAAGAGATCTGTGGATCCCTAAACGAGCCCTGGTGGCACAGTGGTTAAGCACTAGGTTATCAACCAAAAAGTTGGCATTCTGAACTCACCAGCCACTCTGTGGAAGAAAGCTACGACAATTTGCTTCCATAAAGATTACAGCTTTGGAAACCTGATGGGGAATTTCTACTATGTCTTATAGGGAGGGTCTCTATGAGTTGGAATCAACTTGACAGCAACAAGTTAGCTTCTATTTTTTAAAATGAGTTCCAAGGAGGATACCTCTTTATTTTTATTTACTTATTTTTTCCTTTTTTTTTT
>NW_006921694.1:9729234-9738968 GCF_000298275.1 Orycteropus afer afer | reverse complement strand
ATGCACAGTCCTCCGTGCAGTCCCTGGCTAGCAGGGTGATTTTTAGGTTAATTCTTAGGTCCTACCACCATTTGGGAATCTCCAAGCCATCTGTGCCGTCTGTGCCGTCAAGGTTGCTCAGGTCACTGCCAGACCTCAGCTCCATGTATTTCCTTTTTTGGTATTTTCATGCAAATTCCTCTGCTAGTTGGGGTTTAGTCCACTTTTGTATCCTTCCCTTCAAGGCTCAAGGGTCCAAGATTATCTTCTGTGTCTGTGTTAATTGGTTTCCCTTTTTCTTTGTTGAAGAGGGTCTGTGCAGTCCTTCTGCCTAGTCCACCATCTTGCTAGAACTCTCCATCCAGGATACCTCTTTAAACTGCTGTAGAGCAATGATGTAACTTTGAACACTAAGGTGGCCTGACCCAACTCACGGTATTTTCAATCACTTCATATGCATATGAAAGCTGGACAGTAAATAAGGAAGACTGAAGATGAACTGATCCATTTCAATCATGGTGTTTGTGAAAAATATTGAATAAACCATGGACTGCCAGAAGAATGAACAAATCTGTCCTGGAAGAAGTGGAACCAGAAAGCTCTTTTGAAAAGAGGGTGTTGAGACTTTGTTTCACATCCTTGGGACCTGATATCCAGATAGACTAGGTCCTGGAGAAGGACATCATGCTTGGTAAAGTTAAAGGTCAGTGAAAAAAAGGAAGACTGTCAGAGGGATAGACTGACCAATGGCTGCAAAGTGGGCTCAAACATAGCAATAATTTTGAGAATGGTGCAGGACTGGCAAGTATTTTGTTCTGTTGTACACAGGGTTGCTATGAGATGGAACTGACTCAATGTCACCTAACAACAACAAAATAAATAAACTAACAATACTAGGTGCTAGTGAGGAGGTGGAGCTATTGTAACTCTCATAAATTGCAAAATGGTTCAGGCACTGAGGAAAATAATTTGGCACTTTTTTTTTTTTCTTTTAAATTGTGATCTGGGTGAAAGTTTACAGAGCATTTTCATTTTCCATTCAACAGTTCATACACATTTTGTATTATGACACTGATTGAAATCCCCACAATGGAAGAGGTAATATGCAGAGGAAGTGGGAGGGTAGATGTTGCATTGTAGTAAACTGTGGTCAATGTCATGAGAGAAAGTGTATGTGAACTGCTGTATGGAAAGTGAATTTGCTCCATAAATCTTCATCCAAATCACAATTTAAAAAAAATAATAAAAAAAGAAGAAAAAAGAAAAAGAAACCCCCACAATGTTACAGCTCTATTCCCACTTCTTCCTTCTGGTTACCTTTTCCCCATGTTCTCCTTTCCTATTGAATCCTGCCTTCTCCGCTATCTCCCTGAGCAAACACTGTCCTTCTCCCATGGTTGATTGTTCTAAGAAGTATACTTACCTAGTATAACTGTAGGCACATCTATTGTTTGGCTAGAAGTTTAGCCACAGGAGTGAGTTCAATTTCAGGCCTAAAGAGTGACTAGGGGCCATAGTCTTAGGAATTTTACCAGTCTCCATCAAACGAGTAAGCTTGGTGTTTTTTTTTTTTTTTAATAATTTTTAGTTTTGTTCCACATTTTTCTCATACATTATCCAGGATCTCCAATTTTGATCCCATTCTAAGTGGCTGACTGTGGTAGCCAGCCACCATCTAGTTCTGATCTCAGGGTCATGTAGGCTGAGGTTCCCTTGGTTCAGTAGTCCCTTGGAGTAATATTTTCCATGCATCTTTGATTTTCATCACTCTTCTTTGTTCCAGACGAGGAAAGACCATTTGTTGCATCTCAGATGGCTACTCCCAAGCTTTTAAGACTCCAGTCACTACTCACTAAGGTAGGATTGTAGAACAATGTTTTTGTGTAGTATGTTATGTCAGCTGAGCTCAATGTCCCCTGCAACCATGGTCCTGAGCCGATGGACCCAGTGGCTCACTCCTTCAGATGTTTGGCTGTAGCTAAGAAGTTATCATAACTTTGCCTTCTGTTAGCTCTACTATACATATGGATATTCTTATAGCACAAACAAATACATATGTAGAAATATTATCTGCCAAATTTACATAGTCCCTTTTGCCTACCCATACCTGATCAGTTTGCCTGTCTACCTATGTACCCACCCATAGATTAAGGTTTGCTCTTATTGATACTGCAGTATTGTGTATGTAAAAGTATTTACCTTTGTTGTCTCTACCTCTTGAGTTTGGCACTTTCTTATAAAGCATATACTTACCACATAACCCAGGAATCCTACTGTGAAGTATTTATAATTAAATTATAACTGATATTAATTTAAAAAATAAAATTGGAACTCTGGTAGCATAGTGCCTGAGGCATTTGACTGCTAACCAGAACGCCAACAGTTCAAACCCACCAGTCACTCCTCAGAAGGAAGATTGGGCAATCTACTTCCATAGTGATGCTTCAGAAACCCAAGGAGAGGTTGCTATGAGTCGGGTCCGACTCAACAGCACATAACAACAACAACAATCAATAAAAACACCTGTAAATGAATCTGTTTAGTTGATCTACTCTTAATTAAAAATGTGGAAACAACCCAAAGGTCCTTCAGCTGGTGAATGGATAAACCAAGTGTGATGCATTCATGCAATACAGTATTACTCAGTAATAAAAGGAAGAACTGTTAATACATACAGCATAAATGAGTCTCAAATGCATTATACTAAGTGAAAGAAGCCAGATTTGAAAGGTTATCTACTGTATGAATCCATTTATATGGCATTCTGGAAAAGGCAAAACATAGGGACTTCAGGTGGGAGGGGGCATTGACATAAGGGGCTGCACAAAGGAATTTTAGAAAGAATGATGGACCTGTCCTGTATGTTTATTTTATACATCTTTTTGCATTTGCCAAAACTCATAGAATTATAATTTTTTTTAAAAAATGGTCTTTTTATATTTAAAAAAACAACAGAAAAAAGTTAAGGAATAGGGAAAGATTTATTAGGCATATACTTAGCAAAAGAAAGTTGGTAACTTATCTCAACACATTGGGTCACCATGAGTCAGAATTGATTCCCTGGAAATGGATTTGGTTTTTTGGGTTTGGCTCAAAGACATACAATTCATAAGGGAAAAATGCAGCCTTTAATCCCAGCTCTTTCTTACTTCGGTAAAACCTATGAGAGCTGGAACTTGCCAGGCTGTCTTCTTTTTCTGCATCTCTCAAATTTTCTGCTTTTGAGAGTCTGCAGTCATACCACTTTTCTGTTACTTATCTTAGTGGAAGATATTTGTGTTTTCCTTCTCTGACAGTTCCAGCTTTCACAGGTTTTGCTGTATAAAGTCTGTGCTCTTTCAAATGCATCTCAATGACTCACATTCTAGTTATTAAGACTTTGGGAATTAATTAAGAACAAGATTTTGGAAAAAAATCCTTATAAGTACACAAATTCTACCACAAAATAAATGCAGTTTTCATATTTTGAGAGAAATCAATCACGAACCAGCAAATATTCATTCAAGAAAATGTCTACTCAATTAATATTGGTCATACTACTTTGACTGCTGACCAGAAGGCTGGTGGTTCAAACCCACAAGCCACTCCTTGAAGGAAGATTTGGCATTCTACTTCTGTAGAGATATCACCTTGGAAACCCAAGGAGAGCTCGCTATGAGTTGGAATCAACTCAACAGCAGTGAGTTTAGAGTTGTTTTTTTTTTTTTTTAATACTGTTTCTGTTTAACTTGGTGATTCCTTACTTTTTCTTTTAATGATAAGAGAAAAAAAATTTATTGCTCTCACCCAAAATTTAAAAATTACTTGTTACATGCCATTGAATTGATTTTCAACTCATAGCAACCCCATGTGACAGAGTAGAACTGCTCCCAAGGGTTTTATTGGCTATCATCTTTACAGGAGCATATCGCCAGATTTCTCTCCTATGGAGTCACTGAGGGTTTGAACTACCAATCTTTGGGTTAGCAGCTGAGCACTTAAACATCATGACACCAAGGGCTCCTTGTGAAAATTTTTAACAGACTTCAAAAGAATAATCAATATTAGCATTTTGCACTGAAAAATTCCTATGGCTGAGAAAAATGATCAGAGGTACCAAGCTGCTTTTAACTTAAACATCTGCAGGAAATACTAGGGGAATTTTAGCTACATGATGTGTTTTGGTTACCTAATGCTGCTCTAATGGAAGATAAAACAAATGAGATGGCTTGAACAAATATAAGTTTATTGTCTTACAGTTTGGGAGGCTAGAAGTCTAAGTCAAAAGTGCCAGGCTCTAGGGGCTGTGTGAAAGCCACTTGACCTTGGGCTTCAGCTCTGCCTTTTGCTCCCAGCCCACTGAAACTAGAGGCTGATTTTCACTCAGACAGCTGCTACCTGCTGAGGCTGACAAACCCAAGGTCAACAAGTGAAAAGGCAGAGTCCTGATATCACCAACAATACGGCAGACCACTAATTCAAGTCCCAAGATCTGGCTACATGCAGGATTCAGGTGTGCCAAAAAGCTAGGGATCATTCCCAAAGGTGCACTTATATACTGGAAGCAGACCACATTCTTAAAGCAGCTGCTCAGCTGCTCCAATAGATTCTACCGTGGAGTTAATTACCAGTCTCACATGGGGAATAACTACATCCAGCTGCTCAGCCACTCAACCAGGCCCAGCCAAGTTGACACACAAACTTAACCACCACAATAATGTATCAGCATGAAAGCTGAATGTGCATATTTACCTAGAAATGCATACTGCACATCATTCTCCTTACTGGAAGCTATAGGTAAAGGATTATAATAAGCATTAAGTAATATTTTCACTGACAAAATTGGGATATTCAGTCTTCAGAAATGCCAATGTAAAAAGCCAAGCAAAATAGCAATTAAATAAAGTTTCAACCAAGTCCCAAAGCCCAAGAAACTATTCTAGTACTGTTCCCTTCTGAGAACTTCTTCAATTAAAATACAACAGCTGCCTGTCCTTAGAATGTGCCAAAATGAGAACACTAACCTCTCAGACCAGGGATTCAGGTTGTCAAACCTCTGCTTGTGGGTTAGAGTTTAAAGTTAAAATTATAGAAATCATGTATAAAATGTACATCCTAGCCTTCTATTTTATTTGTTAAATGCAAATCTGGTTCCTTTTGCTCTCCTAATTCGTTTAAAAGTGAGATGAGTTTATTTCTTATACCATGTTTCTATAATACTACTTTTAATATCTAGGAACTAAGTTTTCATAAAATTCTAGAATTGGGTAGGCAAATTAAATAAAAACCTCAAGGTTTCAAGCTAAATCCCTTTAATCAAACTTTCGAGATCCAGTATTTCCTTGCCTCCTAGTATCTCTCATATTGTTACTCTAAAAAGGAGTGAGGGCTTCTCTTTCCCATGAACAGGGCATGTAGCACCATGTTTAATCAGAGCTTGGGGAAAACATTCATGGATCAGGAAGAGGACTTTCTTTCCTGCTAAACCTTGAAAGAAACAAAAGATGAAACCCATTTCCGACTCATGGCGACCCTGTGTTAAAGAGCAGAACTGCTCCATAGGATTTTGTTGTCTGTAATCTTTATAGAAACAGATTGCCAGGTATTTCTTCCATGCTGTTGCTGGGTAAGTTAGAACCACCAACATTTAGGCTAGTATTCAAGCACAAACCGTTCGTACCACCCAGGGATCTTGCTCAACTCTAGTCCTTGGCAAAAGAGTTCTCTGGCCACTGGGGCTCAGCTGAAGAAAGTTTCCCAAAGAGCAGGAGAAACATTATGCTAAGTGAAAGAAGTCATACACAAAAGGCCACATATTGTATATATAATTCCATTTACATAATATCACTAGAATGGATAAACCGTTACAAGCAGAAGAAATTAGGTAACAGTGATGCTTATAAGACCTTGTGAATATAAAAACCTATTGAAATTATATACTTTAAAAGGTGAATTTTATGGCATGTGAATTATGTATCAGTTAAAAAAAAATCAAGACATTCCAACAGTTGTCCTGATGGAATTTGTATGATCAGAATGTACTGCTACATATTAAATTATGTAAGAACACTCAAATTAAAGTCAGTTACAATACAAAAACAAACAAACAGTATTCCCCCCAAAAAACAAACTAGATTTGGATAGATACTGGCTTTGTTATTTATTAGCAAATGGCAAATCCATTTTCAGGGTCATAATGAAGGCTGGTTATAATGTATTTAAAAGCACTCTCACAGAGAATACAGTGTAAAACATGTATTTGAGAAATTGCAACTCTACGTTATTAGACAGCTTCCAAAGAAAATTGGCTAGTATATGGGATTTAGATCTTGGTATTAACTTTAATCAATCTACTATTTTTGTCCCTATCTAACATCCCAATTTCTCCTTCTGTCCAAGAATTAACCTAGAGGACCAAAAGTCTGTGTCCTATAAAATATCAGGCTAAAGAGCTAAATTCAAACACCTTGATTACCCTTCTTCTGGGCTATAAATTAGTTGTTAGAAGAGGCCTTGCTTTGAAAGAATGAACTTGGTAATATTCAAGGCAGTGGAGTCTAAGAACCATTTTAATTCTATCCCTCAACTTAGGCAAATGCAAAGGTAAGACTGGTGATAGTGATCTTCCTAACCAAAACCTAACTCACTGCCGTCAAGTCAGACCAGACTCATAGCAACTCTTCCTTGGATTTCCGAGGCAGTATCACTATGGAAGTAGATTGCCTAACCTTCCTTCTGAGGAGTGGCTGGTGGGTTTGAACCGCCAGCTTTACACAAGGATTCTTTTCTGAGAAAACTGTACTGTTAGCAATAATAAACCAAATTAGTTACCATCAAGTCAACTTCGACTCATGGTGGCCCCATGTGTGTCAGAGTAGAGCTGTGCTCTACAGGGTTTCCATGACTGACTATGGAAGTAGACTGCTAGGCCTTTCTCCCAAATGCCTCTAGATGTACTTGATCATCCAACCTTTTGGTAAGCAGCTAAGCATGTTAACCATTTACACCACCCAGGAACTGATAGAAATAATAAGGACTTAAAAATTCTTGATTCAACTTCTTCAAAAGATAGACCTGACATGTCTCAATACCGAAATTCTCCTAACAAAGCACAAGCTTTACATGGCAGTTTTTGAATCATATCTAGGCAATGTGCCCTCTAGCTCAGACCTTTCCAAACTTTTCAAAGCAGCAGAGTACTTTTCACAAATAAAACTTGAGAGAAAACACAAAACAAACTAAAGAGCAGGTACATCTAGAAGTAAGATGGAGGACTCCAAAGATCTATCTACTTAATTTGGTCTCTTCCCAATGTATCCCCTCTTCTCCCATTTACCATCACACAGAATGTTGTTGTGTGCCGTCAAGTCTGTTCCTATTCATGGTGACCCAATATGATAGTGGAGAACTGCTACAGAGGGTTTCCTAGGCTGTAATCTTTGTGGGAGGGAGCACTGGTGGTGCAGTGGTTAAGCATTCACTTGCTAACCAAATGATGACCAGTTTGAACCCACCAACCCTTTCCATGAGAGAAAGATGTGGCAGCCTGCTACCATAAATATTACAGTCTTGGAAACCCTATGGGGCAGTTCTACTCTGTCCTATGGAGTCACTATGAATTAGAATTGACTGAAAAACAATGGGTTTAATCTTTACGGGAACAGATCACCAGGTCCCATGGAGTTGCTGGTGGGTTTGAACTCCTACCAACTTTTTGGTTTGAAGTGCTTAACCAGTGTGTCACCAGGGCTCTCACACATAGAAGAGCTCCTGAAATACCTCCACTTTTGCTTAGAGCTTTCCTAAACCCAGTATGAAACCTAAATTAGCTGGCATAATAATTTCATGACACACGAATGTATAAAATGATAATGATTTGAGTAAAAGCTCCATCCATAGAGGAAAGTATTATTCTGAGAGGACTATTTCCCTATGGTCCACTGTAGGGATAGCTGCCTTGATGAATGGGGAAACATTTGGTCAAATTTGTCCAAGTTACAGATTAATTCCAAATCAAAGTTTAAGGAGAACTTCATTCACATACTCAAGAGGCCAGCATAATTGTTTACTTAGTCTTTCCTGGTGGTGATAAATGCACTGGTGTCAAATATGCTTGTGAAGAATTTGAATAAAATTATTTAAAATGTGGAAAACAATTGCATTTTGCTGATTATTTCTGCCTAAGAGAGAGATTTTGGAGGATCAAAAGTGACCATTTTACAGGAGTTTTGAACCCATATCTCTCATCATAGCCTGTTTTTAATTAATATTTGGCTGCATACAGATATTCAAACAGAGGTAGAGAAAGGAAAGCTTTAGGAATTTAAATGAATTACCATAAGCCCCCTTCCAAGATCTAAGTCATTGACTATTCTGGCTGTCTTCTTGTGGAGGTTTTCTACAGGCTATATATTAACAATTATAAATATGAAAACTTGCCTCGATTTCCCTGTGAGGGTGTGAGGCACAGGCCACTACCTCGTTGGTTATTAAAGACCAATTGAATAGGACTAGGGGTAGGAGAAAAAGAAAGCCTGGCAGAAAAAGAGCATCCAGATCAGAAAAAACTACTTAGACATGTATTCAATTTAACACTAACAAGTGGGTTAAGAAATTTACTACAATATCTATATTATTCAATTCCAGATACAGTCTATAGGTGGGAAATGCTAAGTTTAGCCACAGGTCCAATAACAATTATAGATTGTAAAGCACAATTGTTAATGGCATGGCCCCTCAGGGAAGACTATGAAGACAAATTCCTATCAGTGCCCAGATGGTTCCTTCTGCAGCCTTTGTAGCCTGGGGACATTCTCTTCTGATTTTTCAACCCACATCTAATGCTGCAAGTCTCTCCTGAGGAAGGACCTTTGCTCCCAGAATTTTTGGAATCCTCTTATAAATTACAACGAAACAATTATTTATTTCATTAATGAAATAAATAAAACCTCTAAGTACACTATTTTACTTTTCTTCTGAATAAATTATCAGTGTGGGGCTGAAAAAATACTGCTGTAGAAAACCAGTGTTGAAGCTTAACAATTCTTCTACTTTGTTTTGTATTTTACAAAGAACAGAAATTACATGCACTGCTGTTCCTTTCCACAGAATTTATGGATTAATAATAAGAATAGCGGGAGCTCTGGTAGCATAGTGGCTAAGACACTTGCCTGCTAACCAGACGGCTGGCAGTTCAAACCCACCAGCCACTCCTCGGAAGGAAGGTTGGGCAATCCTACTTCCGTAGTGATACTGCCTCGGAAACCCAAGGGGGGGTCGCTATGAGTTGGGTTTGACTCGATGGCACATAACAACAACAACAACAACAATAAGAATAGCTCACATTCACAACACCAGATATGTGCCGAGCACTATGCTAAGCACACAACATGCATTAGGTCATGTAATTCTCACAATACCCCCATGAGATAGTACTTATAATGTTCACCACTGTGAGAAAAATCTCCCATTGTGCAGATAAACAAACAAACAAGCAATAACTCACTGCTGTCAAATAACTTGACCATGGTCATTGTTGTGGTTGTTGTTAGGTGCCGTCAAGTCATTTCTGACTCATAGTGACCCCATGCACAGCAGAACGAAACAATGCCCGATCCTGCGGCAGCCCCATAATCCCTGCTATACTTGAGCCCATCATCGCAGCCACCATGTCAATCCATCACGTTGAAGGCCTCCCCCTCTTTCGTCGACCCTCCACCCTACCAAGGATGACATCTTTCTCCAGGGAATGGTCCCTTCTTACAACATGACCAAAA
>NW_006921694.1:9709037-9722994 GCF_000298275.1 Orycteropus afer afer | reverse complement strand
AATGTATCAGTGTTTCTTTGCTATTCATAAGGTTTTCCCTGGCCAATTCTTTGAGAAGTGGATGGCCTCTTCCTTCTTCCTAGTCTGTCTCAGTCAGAATGCTGGGCTGATACCTGTGCACCTTGTACATCCCACTGGGTTTGAAACACCAGTGGCTCAGCCTCAAAACTCACATCAACATGTCACCACGGCAGGACAAACTGGCACACAAGTTTGTCTTACTGTTGGAAACCTCTCATACCACCCTTACATGGGTCACTGTGGCTGACTCCTCCTCTGTCCCGGTTCCTGGGCCTTTTAATCTCCTTTCTCGTGCTTTCCTTCCCTGCTGCTTTGGGCTTTCCAGGGTTCCCTCTCCTCACCTGGATCTTGAGGCTGACTGCTCCTCTGTCCTGGTTCTTGGGCCTTTTAATCCCCTTTCTCCCACTCTCCCACCCTGCTTCTTTGGGTGTGCCTGAGTTCCCTCTCCTTAGCTGGATCCCTGCAGCTTACTGCTCCTCTGTCCAGGTTCCCTGGGCCTTTTAATCCTCTTTCTCCCGCTCTCCCGCCCTGGTGCTTTTGTCCTTGGTCACATTGCTACTAAGTAGAAATTAAGTAGAAGAACCTGAAAAGAATCCAAGTGTTTCTGATTTTTGAGCCAAATCCACACTGTGGAAGAAACTCGCTTTGGGTCAAGCTATATACTACTCTTTCAATCAAGGTTCAGCTCCATAAAACAGAATCTACTCTGGCTAGTAAAGGCCTTCATTGGGACATTGGGAGAGCTGAATACATAAATTCCAGACAACTTTTGAGGACTAATTCTAAAAACAACATTTTTTTTTTTTAATTGTGATTTGGGTGAAAATTTACAGAGCAAATTCTCCTTCCATACAACAGTTCACATACACTTTGTCTCATGACATTGACCACAATTTGCCACACTGCAACAGCTCCCCTCCTACTTCCTCCCGATAGTTAACTCTTCCCTGTGTCCATTCCTCCATGCACTCCTGCCCCCTGAGCTGTTTCCCTGTGCATAAGCAGCCCTTCTTTCTCCCATGATTGTTCTCTCCAAGGATGTATCTACCTCAGGTAAATATTCAACTCATATGCCTGTCTGTTGTTTGGCTGAAAGCCACAGGCATGGGTTCAATTCCAGACCTGAAGGTCAGCTAGGGGCCATAGGGTCAGGTGTTCCACCAGGCTCTACCAGACCAGCAAACCTGGTCCCCCCCTTTTTTTGTCTCCAAATGATTTTGAGTTTTGTTCCACATTGTTATCCCTCTCTATCCAGGATCTCCTACATAGATGTCCTTCCAAGTGGCTGGCAGTAGTAGCCAGGCACCATCTAGTTCTTCTGGTCTCATAGTCATATAGGCTGCAGATTGGATGATGTACCAGTCACTAGGACTAATTGTTTCCATGAATTTTTGGTTTTCTTCAATTTTCTTTGCTGAGGATGAGGAGAGACCCTTCATTGCATCTAGATAGCAGCTTGCAAGCTTTTAAGATCCCAGTTGCTACTCACCAAAGTAGGAGATTAAACAGTGTGTTGTATGCCAAATGAACTTGATGTCCTCTGAGACTATGGTCCCAAGCCCACAGGTTCAACTACTCGGTCCCTCTGGATAGCTGGCTGTGACCAAGCAGTGACTACAACCTTGCCCCTTGTCAGCTCTACTATACACCTGGGAATTTAGATCATGCACATAAACTTATAGGACCATTGTCTGCCAACCCTATACATGCTCTTAGGTAGGTACACTCCCCGCTTCATAGACATAACTATTGCTCAGCCTGTCCACCTCCCAAAATAACATTGCAGAATTGAATACCACGGGACCAACTGCCTCTTCTAAAAAAAAAAAAAAAAACACACTGCCATCAAGTCATCTCCGACTCATAGTGACCCCTCCTTAGGTTTCCGAGGCGGTATCTCTACGGAAGTAGATTGCCCAACCTTCCTTCCGAGGAGTAGCTGGTAGGTTTGAACCGCCAGCCTTCTGGTTTGAACTGTCAGCCTTCTGGTTAGCAGTCAAATGCCTTAGGCACTATGCCACCAGAGCTCCCTATTGCCTCCTCTAGGGTCTAGAATATGCCATTCTAGAACCCACTCCACTGACTTGATCAGAGACATGCTTTGATTGTAGCCACCTCCAGAGTCACACTATAAACTGCTAAAGTGGACAACAGAGCTTCTGCTAATATCATTCAGACAAGCTCCAGGACCACCAATACTTTTAACAAAGTGCTGCTTCCAAAAACTTCTGTCTTCCAAATCTTGCACAAATGTATCAGATATGAAGAACTTAAATTAGAAGCAGAGCTCTACCTAAGGGGAATCTAAGAAATATGTTCTGGCTTTCCAATGTCTGAAGTACAGGAAGGGCACATGAGAAGGAGGGTGAAATAGATGTTGGCTTCTAATCCACAATCATAACTGCAATTTCCCAAAATTTTGATGGCCTGCAGAAGCCCAGCAGACCTGATTAGGGTTGTAAAATTTTGTGTGTGGAGGAAGATTCCAGTTTTCATGAGATTCTAAAGGGTCTATATTCTAAAGAAGGATAAGAACCACTTTAATATAATATCAAATTCTGGTTTTGTCACTTAGGATATGTTTGACCTTCAGCATGTTATTTAGTGTCTTTGTGCCTCAGTTTCCTCATCTCTGAAATATGGATTATAATACCAACCTTCAGAGTGTTCTGAAGATTAAGTAAGATAATAGGAGTAAAGTGCTGAGAAGAAAGCCTAGCACTCAGAAAAAACTCCCTAAACTTTAGCTAGTGTTATTGAAACAACCTATTAAAAAACAAAAACAAAAAAACCTACTGCCATCGAATTGATTCTAACTCCAAACAACCCCCAATGGGTTTCCAAGGTGGTAAATCTTTATAAAGTAGATATAGGAATCCTTAAGAAGTAGATGGGAGCTCTGGTGGTGTAGTGCCTAAGGCATTTGACTGCTAACCAGAAGGCTGGTGGCTCAAACCCACCAGCCACTCCTCGGAAGGAAGGTTGGGCAATCTATTTCTGTAGAGATACCGCCTTGGGAGGGGTCATTATGAGTGGGACCTGGGAAATAGATTGCCTCATCTTCCTTCCACAGAGCAGCTGGTGGGTTTGAACTACCAACATTCTGGCAAAATAAATTCTAATCCTAAAAGGTTATAAAATAGAGTTGCACTCCAGCCTAACACTTTTAAATTAATGGCCAAAGAATTTCAGAGAGATTCAGAAGTGAGTACTTGGATTCCTATGAAAGCAAACAGAAAGATCAGCTCCCGTCTTCATGATGATACCTGTTTCTTCTTAAAGAACAAATTAACCTCATGGGCAATTGACCAACAGTTCAAACACAACTACCCCAAAACCAAATCTGTCATTTTGGAAGTTCTTCAGGACCCAAATGGACAACTGTTTTAATAGACTATTGTTTTGGTTACTTAGTGCCGCTCTGACAAGAATATACCACAAATGGAATGGCTTTAACAAACAAGAGTTTATTCTTAAAATTTGGAGGCTTTAAGTCTTTATTCAAAGTGCCAGGCTCTAGGAGTAGGTGAAAGCCCCTCAACCTTGGACTTCAGCTCTGCCATTTGCTCCCAGCCCACTGAAACTAGAGGCTTTTCTTCACTCAAACAGCTGCTGGCTGCTGAGGCTGATAAGCCCAAGGTTAAGAAGTAAAAAGGCACAGTCCTGTTGTTACCGAACCACACAGCAGGTCATTAACGCAAGTCAAGTGAAAGTCCCAAGGTCAGCAGAGCATGGCAGGCTACTAAACAATGTCTTGGCTATATGCAGGGTTTAAGAGTGCCATAAGCTAGAGACCATTCCCCAAGGCTTCTCCTTATATACAGGAAGCATACCACATCCCTAAGGCAGCAACTCAGCTGCTCACAGTAGATTCCACCATGGAGTTGATTACCAGTCTCATCACGGGGAATATTATTACATCCAGCTGCCCAGCCACTCAACCAGGCCCAGCCAAGTTGACACACAAGCATAATTACCACAACTATTTTTTAGAGCAGTTGTAGGTTTACAGAAATATTGTGCAGAAAGTACAGCAAGTTCCCCTTTTCCCCTCTTCTCCTTGCATATTGTTTCTCCTATTAACATTTTATATTCCTGTGGTACTTTTGCTACAATTGGTGAACCAATATTAATAAGTTATTATTAACTAAAGCCCATAAGTCACATGAAGTTTCACTATTTGTGTTGTCCAGTCCTACATATTTTGACAAATTGTGAAGTCATGTGCCCACTGTTAAAGTATCATACAGAAGAGTTTCACTGCCTGAATAATGTCTTGTACTTCACCTACTCATCATATCCTCTTCCCCTGAACCTCTGCCAATCACTGATCTTTTCACTGTTTCACCAGTTTTGCCTTTACCAGATGTCATATAGCTGGCATATATAGATCATACAGAGCTTTATCATATTGGCTTCTTTCACTTAGAAGTATGCATTTAAGATTCTTCCATGTCTTTTCAATGGCTTGATAGTTCCTTTCTTTTTATTACTGAATAGTACTCCATTGCATGGATGTACCACAGCTTGTTCATCCATTCACCTACTAAAGGATATTTTGGTTGCTTTCAATTCTTGGCAATTATGAACAAAGCTGCTATAACCATTCATGTGCAGGTTTTTATGTGGACATACATTCTCATCAATCCTAGGTAAATTCCTAAGAGGACTACTGCTGGACTGAATTGTAAACCTGTATTTAGGTTTGCAAGAAACTGCCTGACTCTCTTCCAAAGTGGCCATGCCATTTTGCATTCCCATGGATAATATTTTAAAAGTATTCAGAACTCTTTAATTGTATCACATCTACCTCATCCTGGCAGGCTCACTCAGATGCAATTTTACTTAATCAAATATTCCACAGATGTCTTAATGGGTGAGGTGGCTGACTGATAACATGAACTCAAAAAAATCTTGCCATCCAAGAGAATGTCTTACGTGCTTTAAGAGGCAGGACATGAGAGCTTTCATGGAGCTCTATTTGATCATTTGTGCAAATCCAGTGGATCTGACAAAGAAAAGCCTCAACAATGCTGGCAGGAACTCCTGCAGGCTATCTCTGAAAACCAGAAACAGATCCCAGTCTTGCCAAGAATGTAAATCAGACCCTTTAATTCTGACAACAATATGTCACCTTCTACAGTGTCTAAAGTGTATTTATCGATCAACTGCAAGAAACACTTTCATTTCAGCTATATGTCAGTAACCTCAGTGTAAAATTGTTTGATATTGGCTCCAATCAAGCCTGGATGACCTCAGATTAAGAACAATTTTATATTACAGGAGTCCCTGGGTGATGCAAACAGTTAAGATCTCAACTACTAGTCAAAAGGTTTGCAGTTCAAACCCACAGCCTTGGAAACCCTATGAGGCAGGTCAGTTCTTCCTATAGGGTTGTTATGAGTAGGAATTGACTTGATGGCAGTGGAGTGTGGGCTTTCTGAGAATGACATTGGAAGATCTCACAAAAGCCTTTTGAAAATAACCAATTCCACTTCTAAAACAGAGTCCCAGAGAAATAACCAGGCATTTGTATAATTTATATGTAGAAGGATGTTCACTTGAGAACTATTTATAATACTAACAACTGCAAACAACTCTTACAACAGAAAATAGATTGAAACAATTGTGGCACAGCCTTACAACCAAATTCTATGCAGTATTAAAAGGAAAACTTAGATGCATTTAAATATTGCCCCGAAAAGAAATCTGCAAGATAAATTTCAAAAAACAGGTGCATGGTATTATCTCATCTCTGTGTGTGCATGTGTGTGGAAAGATATGCTCTCAAATTTCTGGAAAGATATGCACTGAAAGGTTAATAATGGTCACTTAATGCTTGTGGTGTTGAGTATTCCCCATGCTATTCTGTTTGTTTGTTTTTTCTTAAATTGTAGGTATGTGTTACTTTTTAATTGGAAAAAGATAATGGTTATAAATTTACTTTATGGCCAGATGATGCCACTTTTATTTAAGAAAGACATTCCAATACATGTACTGAGATTCATGTATTCAGATTTTATGTATAATCTCTCTGTTCTGGTGATGCAGTGGTTAAGTGCTCAGTTGCTAATTGGAAGGTCAGCAATTTGAACCCACCAGCCACTCTATGGGAGAATGAGGCAGCAGTCTGCTTCTGTAAGGATTGACAGCTTTGGACACCATATGGGCCAGTTCTGTTCCATCCCCTAGGGTCACTATGTATCAGAATCAACTCAATGACAGTGGGTTGTTTTTTTTTCCATGCAATTCCTTTGTATCTTATATCAATATAGGAATTGCAAACTCAAATCCCTATAGAAGACACGTAGGCAAAGTAAGTAAGTGAAATAAATAGGATATAAGACAACAGAAAGGGGAGGTAAGCATGACTAACTATAGAATACACACCAGTCTAAAGGCATTTAAATTCAAGAAATTTCAAAATGCCATAGACCACTCAAAATACAACTGCAGGAAGAATTTCAACAGCAAGCTCCCAGCAAGCAGCTTTACAGTATGAAGCTACATGTTGTTGTTGTTGTTGTTATGTGCCGTCGAATCAGCCCCAACTCATAGTGACCCCTCCTTGGGTTTCCAAGGCAGTATCACTATGGAAGTAGATTGCCCAACCTTCCTTCCGAGGACTGGCTGGTGGGTTTGAACCACCAGCCTTCTGGTTAGCAGTCAAATACCTTAGGCACTACGCCACCAGAGCTCCTGAAGCTACACATACACAGCACATAACAGTAACTCTGTCACAAACTACAACTAAACATCACTCCCTTCCCTCTCCTAGAGTTAGCCTACATGGTATCTATAAGAAGACCATTTTTCCATATTTGTGAAAAGATCTTCCTAGAGTTTAATAGAAGATAAACGTTTGTCTCTCTTGATAAACTTGTCTGCTTCCACCCATAACAGAATGAAAGTAACACATTTAGCTGGCTTTCTCTTTTTGTTATTTGTAGTCCTAGAAAATTCTGAAACTTCCCTTAGCCTAGTTTTCTTGTACAACTGTCTTTGCCTCTCCAACACCTAGTCATTATTCAGTTGTTTTGATATAGAGCATACATATTTATGTACTGAATATTATTATATTAGAGTGTATGTATTTATACTACTTGAAATATTTTTGAAATTCAGATTGGATAGAGGGAAATAGAAATGCATCGATATACTGGAAAAATTATTATTGCCATACAATAAAGTAACTGTCATGACATGTACAGATACTTACATACTTTGGTACTATCTCTACTTATTAGGTAAATTTTTAATTATAAAATATGGACTAAAAAATAGAATAGATTTAGCAGCTCTGGTAGCATAGTGGCTAAGGCACTTGACTGCTAACCAGAAGACTGGCGGTTCAAACCCACCAGCTACTCCTTGGAAGGAAGATGGGGCAATCTACTTCCATAGTGATACTGCCTTGGAAACCCAAGGAGGGGTCGCTATGAGTTGGGTCCGACTTGATGGCACATAACAACAACAACAACAATAGAAAAGAGCAAACAAAAATGACAGGCAAAAAATGACAGCAGAAGAAGGAAAGAAGTGGAATGAAAAAAATGTGAACTAAATGCATTGTAGAATATGAGCGTATAGCAACCATTGTACAAAAAATTAGAATACAACATACAGCATCTTTCTTAAGAAGCTTATAACCTATTGGAGATTCAAAAAGTATCCAGGTAAATCTATTATAGCAGTCTCTTTCACTTCCTCTCCAGGTCTTCTGTCACCTTGACCTTCACAGGCCCACGGCCTTTCTTTCTGCTTCCTCCCAGGCTGACTCTAGCTGCTGCTTTACCACCCACCAACCATTAAACTCCTTCTCAAAAACTGGAAATGAGAACATAAATATTCCTCAAACTTGAAGTTTGGGAACTAGGATGTTTATTAAAAATTAAAAATTGATGGTAGGTAATTATCAAAATGAAATGTGCTAAGATGAGTAATATTAAAATTAATTATTAAATATTTAAAATTATATTTTATTTTTATATTTATAAGCTGTTCCTTTTTCAGAAGTAGAAATTCCAAGGATCAATGAAATGCTGGGAAACTCTTTAAAGGACAGTATACAGATTCAAGATATGTGCTGAGTCAAAAGTATAACTTTGAGGATAAAAAGCTAAGCAATATTCTGCTCAACCAGTTATCTATCTAACAAAAAGCACTAAAAAGTCTCTGGCTTTTACCATCTGGTGAAATGAACATCAGTTTAAAAAAAGAAAATCCAAATGTATCAGTATAGCCTCTGCAGAAGAAACATACTGTTTAACTATATTTCGAACTCATTAAAATGTAATAAAACAAAACATTTTAAGTATTAATTTAACAGAACAAAAGTCTTGAATAGTAAATCATCCTTCTTTTACTTAGATTAATTTGACCACTTAATTAGTGGTTAGTGGTCAGAGAAGTTCAGAAAGTAAAGTAAAATTTGGATGCGAAAGTAGTATCACACCAATGTTTGTACAATATGTAGTATGATGCTCCAAAACAGCTCCAGGGTTGAAGGCCAATATCTTTTGAGAAAAATTCATTACTCAAAGATAATGACAAAGAAGTCTCATATACTGCTTAATATAAGGAAAGTGTAAGAAACAAACAAAATTCATATTTTTTATCCCCAAATCCAAAAAACAGTGGAGTATGAATGATGGTTGACCTGTCTGAATTGGTAACAAAAATGAATATGGAAAGTGAAGTATTTGGACTGCAGATGGTACCTATAGCATCAGTGTTTAAGAAATATTAAAAATCACAATGCATGTGCAGACTGACAATTCAAACATAACTACTATAAAGAGAAAAATAGCACAGCTGTTATTACTCTAAGATACCAAAGAAAGGAGGATGCAATGATTAAAGCACATTTCACCCCAAGAAAAGAAAGTGTGGCAGTCATTGAATACTGCTAAAATATCAGAAGGTTTCTACAAAAAAAAAAAAAAGCCAGCAAGTTAGATATTGCACATATTATGGTGCCATAAACCTACCCACCAAAGTGACTTATTAATGCCCAAAATGAATGCCTAGAAACTCATATTCAACAAATTAGCAGCAAATTACAGAGAAAACAATTATATGATGTCTGTAGTCACATTTAAATAAAACTCAAACATGAAAAAAAACCAGCAATGGAACTGGCAGTGACTCTGAAGAAGCAGCAGTAATCCATAAAGACTTCTTAATTTTCTTGTCATTTAAAAATTAAGCCACTTCCAGTTCACATAGATCCTACCAGGTGCACTAAATTGATGTCATTATAAGCCATCAGGAAATACCCACTGAGACCTACACCAACACTGAGAAGTTTTGTTAAACAGCTGTGTGTTTTAATTGATTTGTATTATTTAAAATAGGAATAGTTAAAAATTAGTTATCGGATGTTGTATAAAAGAAATGCCTAAAGACTCCAGGGAGACTGAGTTCAGAAGAAAGCCAATCACTGGAACTTCACTCAAGCACTTAAGATTATTACTAGAGGAAGCACAATTAAATCATCACAGTTTATCAGCTATCATTATAAATCACCAGGCAACATATCAAGCTTCATTATTTAAGAATCGTTAACCAGTGACTTCCTGCATTGTGGAGACTTGGAACAATCTATTCACCAAAAGGTACGTAAGGAGTTTTGTTTTTTGTTGTGTCTTGATTTTTTTTCTTACCCTGAGATGTTTATCATGGAAAGATAATGAAAACTCACTGAAATTATCATATTTTTGCATGTTTTAGACTTGTCAAAGTGTTCAAATGAAATCAGTGATATTTGAAATAAGTAAAAATTGTATTGTATAAGCTCCTCCCATTACACTGCCTACAAATATTTAACTGGTTCTCTCATACTGATTGTGTGGTAGGAACTTAAGAGAAAAAAAAATGTCTCTTCTCACTTTTATCCACCCACCCCCATGCATTTACTTATACTCTGACAGTCTTCCCTAGACATACAGAATCAGAAAGCAAAATAACTCAAAAGTCTTGGTTTCAAATTTAAAGTGCACAGTTCAGGTGTTAGAAAGAATGTGATTGAAAGAAGACATGACACACAGAATGGGTTTTGTACAGAACCCTCTCTCCCACGAGCTGGAAAGTAAAGCAAGGGCTTGGACAGAAGTCGATTTTTGAAAGGCTCCTCTTACTCTCCAAGAGGGGTGTGTGTGTGTGTGTGTGTGTGTGTGTGCATAAATTCACAGGACACAAGGAAACTCCATGTGGTTTGGAGATTTGAGAATAGAGAGGACATGGATCTAGATCCATGGTTTCAGGAGTTTGCAGGCTTCACAGAGAAAAAACCTTTCATTCATCTTTATTATGTAGCTGTAAAGTAGAAATGACATCAGGACTTGTCTGGACATGAGAGGGCTAAAGACAGTCATCTGAGCTTTTCGTAGCCCTGTCATGGAGTAGAAAGGAATGAGGTAGCAAGGTCGACTTATCCATTAGGTACAGCAGGTTACAGTGCCTAGGATCCACAGTACTTTTAGAAATCCCAGAAATTATTTTAATTTCTTTTAAAATAGGAAAAAAAAAACCTTTTAGGTCAATGAAAATATTTTAATACAACATTATTTATATTATACACTAAAAAATAAAAAAATAAAAAAAAACAAACTCAAGTCAATATTGACTCATAGTGAGCCCTATTGGGTTTCCAAGGCAGTAAATCTTTACAAAAGTAGATTGCCCCATCTTCCTTCCACTGAGTGGTCGTAGGGTTTGAAAGGCCAACCCTCTCGTTAGCAGTCAAATGCCTTAGGCACTGTACCACCAGAGCTTCTTAAAGAATATCTAAATTGATATGCTGTTGTTGTGTTAGGTGCCATTGAGTTGGCTCCGACTCACAGTGACCCTACATACAACAAAATGAAACAATGACCAGTTCTGCAACAGCCTCACTATCCAGAGTCCTTGCTATATCTGAGCCTATCATTGCAGCCACTTTGTCAATCCATTTCTTTGAGGGCCCTTTTTCATTGACCCTCCACTTTACCAACCATGATATCCTTCTCCAGGGAATGGTCCTTTCTGACAGCATAACGAACTCTGGCCACTCTCACTTCCAAGGAGCATTCCGGCTGCACTTCCTCCAGGACAGATTTGTTAGTTCTTCTGGCAGTCCGTGGTACTTTCAGTATTCTTTGTCAACACCACAACTCAAATGCATCAACTCTTCTTCAGTCTCTTTATTCATTGTCCAGCTTTCACAGGCATCTGAGATGATGAAAATACCAAAGGTTGGTTTAGGCACACTTTAGTCTTCACAGAGATATCTTTGCTCTTCAGCACTTAAAGCAGGTCTTTTGTAGCAGATTTGCCCAGTGTAATACATTATCTGATTTCCTGACTGCTGCTTCCATTGGTGTTGATTGTGGAAACAAGTAATAAGAAATCTTTGACAACTTCAATCTTTTTTCTATTTATTGTGATGCTGCTTATTGGTCCAGTTGTGAGGATTTTTGTTTTTTTTTTATGTTGAAGTGTAATCCATACTGCAGACTGGTGTCATTACTCTTCATCAGTAAGTGCTTCAAGTCATCTTCACTTTCAGCAAGAAAAGTTGTGTCATCTGCTTATTGCAAGTTGTTAATGAGTCTTCATCCAATCCTGATGCCATGCTCTTCTTCATATAGTCCAGCTTCTCAGATTATTTGCTTAGCACACAGATTGAATAAGTATGGGAAAAGGATACAACCCCGACACACTCCTTTCCTGATTTTAAACCATGCAGTATCCCCTTGTTCTGTTCAAACAACAGCCTCCTGGTCTATGTACAGTTTCCTCATAAGCATAATTAAGTGTTCTGGAATTTCCATTCTTCTCAATGTTATCCATAATTTGTTATGATCCACACAATCTAATGCTTTTGTGTACTCAATAAAACACAAGTTATTATGTGTTTTATAATAAAACAATAAAACATCTTTCTGATATTCTTTGCTTTCAGCCAAGATCCATCTGACATCAGCAATGATTTCCTTTGTTCCACGTCCTTTTCTGAATCCAGCTTGCATTTCTAGGAGTTCTCTGTCAATATACTGCTGCAACCATTTTTGAATTATCAGGGCCATTCATTAAGTTTTCCAGTAGTGTATCAGACAGTGTTTCACTGTTATTCATAAGGTTTTCACTGGCCAATTCTTTGAGAAGTGGATGGCCCTTTCTTTCTTCTGAGTCTGTCTTAGTCTGGAAGCTCAGCTGAAACTTGTCCACCATGGTCACTTTGCTGATATTTGAAATACTGGTGGTAGCCTCCAGCCTCACAGCAACACACAAGCCACCACAGTACGACAAACTGACAGACAAGTGGTGGATAAACTGATATAGATTATATTAAAGACTATAATATTAATACATTTACTTTGTTTTTTTATTTTTTATACTTATATAACAATGCTCATAGTGACCCCTCCTTGGGTTTCCAAGGCAGTATCACTATGGAATTAAATTGCCCAACCTTACTTTCGAGGAGGGGCTAGTGGGTTTGAACTGCCAGTTTTCTGGTTAGCAGTCAAATGTCTTAAGCACTATGCCTCCAGAGCTCCTGAGTTATATTAAATACTATAATATTAATATATTTATTTTTTTTATATTTTTTATACTTATTTTATAACAATGCAGTTGTAAAATATTTTTTAAAAAATTAATGGAGGAAGGGGCCCACATAGGAAAACATACCTATGGTTTATAAAAGTCATGATGTGCCCCTGATGTGCTAAAGTTTGATAAGTGAGAGAACTAAAGAAAGAGAGAGACAGCCAGAACTGAAACAAAGACCCAGGGGTAAACACATTTGGCTAAGGTCCAGGCATTCAGCATTGACTCCAAAGTGAAAAGTGGCAGATAGGTCCAATTCTGATCTTGTTTAGTCATCTAATGGCTGAGAAAATCACTGAAGTAACTGAGTTTATCTGGAAATAATAATGATTACAATTATCATAGTTACTTAACATATTTACTTCTCATGTGGTAGGCAGTATTCAATATGATATACAGATACTAATTCATTTACTATCCCCACCAATTCTAAGTAGATACTACTATTATCTCTAATGGAAAGATAAAGAAACTAAAGCACAGAAAGTCTTAGTAATTTGCCCAAGGTTAGTAAGTGGTGGTGCTCAGCGTCAAATCCACCTTGCCTGGCTCCAGCAGCTGGATAAGGTGCTCCTAGATAAAGACTCCACAAGACTTCTTGGAGAAATGGCTGAATCTATTTCAAGTCTTGTCAAAATGACTCAGGAGCTATCTTGAAGCTTTGACTGGCCAAAGATGGGGTAATATCAAAATCAAAATAAGCATAATCACTATGATGGTTGAAAATGCCTAAAATGTTTATATCCAAGAATACACAAAGGTACATTAAAGAAAATCTCTTGGGTTACTTTTGAAGAATACTAGAGAACCAAGTCATTGTCTTCTGAAAGTTAGAACATAAAGAATCAAGCATTTATCTTATCTTTTATACAAAGCATACTGCTAACCAAAAGGTTGGAGGTTTGAATTCACCCAGAAGCTCCTCAAAAGAAAGATCTGGCCATCTACTTCCAAAAATCAGCCTTTGAAAACCCTATAGTTTGTTGGTTACCAGGGGTGAGAAGGAAGGGCAGAAAACACTGCAAAAATAAAAATATTAAAAGAAAAAAAAAAAGCCCTATACTACACAGTTCCGCTTTGACACACAAGGGATCACCAGGAGTTGGAGTTGACTTGACAGCAACTATGTGTTTTTAGAATTGTGATAATGTTTTTATGAAAGGAGTCCTTCCTTTATTAAAAATTAATTTTTGTTTTGAGATAACTGTAGATTCACATGTAGTTATAAGAAATAATACAGATCCATCAGCTGAGGAATGGATAACCAAACTATGGTACATACACACAATGGAATACTATGCAATGCTAAAGAATAATGTAGAATCTGCAAAACACCGCATAA
>NW_006921694.1:9704521-9707752 GCF_000298275.1 Orycteropus afer afer | reverse complement strand
AAAAAAAAAAAAAAAGAAAAGAAATAATACAGAGATCCCTCAGGTCCTTTACCCAGTTTCTTCCAATGATAACATCTTGCAGAACTACAAGTATAATATCACAAACTAACAATGATCCAGTGAAGATACAGCACATTGCCATCACCACAGAACTCCTTCGTGTTCCCTTTTTACACACTCTCTGCCTTCTCCCTCCTATCTACTCTATAACTCCTGACATCCATTAATCTATTTTCCCTTGCTATAATTTTATCATTTAAGACTATTATATAAATGGAATCATACACTGTGTAACCTTTTGAGATTGGCTTTTTTGCACTCAGCCTAATTCTCGAGAGATTCAGACAGGTTGTTATATGAATCAATGATTGGTACCTTTTAATGGCTGAATAGTGTCCCATTGAATGATGTACCTCAGTTTGTTTAACTGTTCACCCATAATAAGACGTCTGTCCGACTCGACAGCACATAACAACAAGAAGTCATTTCTAGTTTATTACAAATAAAGCTGCAATAAATATTCATTAGAACAGTTATCTTTTAATACTTAGATTAGGTTAAATATTTAAAGATGAAAAGATGTAATGTTTAAATTTTTTTTCCAAACTTTCAAGACTGGATGATATACAGAAAAAATAAGGTTGGTCATGAGTTGATGAGTGTATTACACTATTATCTCTATTTTCATACGTGTTTTACATTGTGCATAATGCAGATGTTGAAAGGCAGATGTTGTTGTTGTTGTTGTTATGTGCCATCGAGTTGGCCCCGACTCATAGCGACCCCTCCTTGGGTTTTCGAGGCAGTATCACTACGGAAGTAGATTGCCTCATCTTTCTTCCGAGGAGTGGCTGGTGGGTTAGAACCGCCAGCCTTCTGGTCAGCAGTCAAGTGCCTTAGGCACTATGCTACCAGAGCTCCCAAAGGCAGCTAATAGGAAAAAAATTATTTTTCTGACCAGTACACGCCCACATCCATAAACACACATAACTTCATGTAAAATGGAAGGTATGCTTTTTTATCTTGTGACTTTAACTCATGCCAAGATAACTAGAGGAGGTCTTTGTCTAAAACATAGAGCCCATGCCTTCCAGGGATCATTCACCATAGCAATTAAGGCAGATTCAACCCAAGCATCTGTTAACTTTCTTCAGGAAGTTCTTTATTAGGCTGCATGATAGAAATAATAGGTAGTCTGTTATGCTGGACAAAGCCAGGTAAGTAATCGCCATAATCAAATGGATGAGATTCATGAGTGGCTTGTCTTTAAAAGAGATGGTTCATGTCTGACATGAACAGGTCCTTATCATCAAAACAAAATCTGAGAGAACAGAAGTGTGATTACTAAAGGTGAAGAGCAACAAACTATATGAGCACAATCTGGCCTGAAAATGAAGTGAAATGTATTTTATATTATTCAAAGGCTGCTTTTGTTTTTAAGCCACTCTGGAGGACAGGATCTTATTATCATGTTCTGTCTGCAAGCTAATAATTCTTTAACATAATTCAGTAAAATGGTGTCTACTATTCGGTACCAACTAGTTCATCCTCCCCTAGTGTTATTTCATGCCCCATAAGGCTCCCCCTCTCCATTCTTCCCCACTGGGGACCCCTTGTTTTTTTTTTTTTTCCAATGAGGATTTTTGAAAATGAAGACTTACTCTTTCAAAGATCTCAAATAAAAGAACATATAGCTATCAACCCATTATCCTAATCTGGGATTAAAACCAAGACTTCGGAAGTAAATATTCATGATGACTTTAAAATGCTAAGTAGTACAACGATTACAAATGAGTTTTACTTGTCTGTTCTTTTGTGCCTGGACATGCACTGTGATGAGGCATTAAACAAAACTTCCTATAAAAAGTGGGACACTTGCCCACAGATCAAATCCCAGTAAGACAAATTCCAAAGAACAATACAAATGCTATTTGTAAATCAAATACCACTCCTATTCAGGGAGCTTCAGCCTTAGTGTTTGAAATACTTAGAAATAGTAAGTAATACTTACTGTAATAGGATTTGATCTGCACTATTATACTACAATAAGGAGCTCTGGTTATGTAGTTGTTATGGCATTTGGCTGCTAACCAAAAGGTCGGTGTTTCAAACCTACCAGCTAGTCCACAGAAGAAAGATGAGGCATTCTGCTTCTCTACAGATTTACAGCTTTGGAAACTCAATGGGTGTTGCTATGAATCAGAATCAACTAGATGGTAGTGAGTTTTGTTTTTGGTTTAATATACTATGATAGCTAGAAAAAAAGGTGGTCCATAATTAGGATGCTTGTATAATACTTAAATGACTAGTACTGAAGATATTGGTCAATTCCATTAAAAACAATCAAGGTACAGATTTGTTCATTTGGTTGGTTTAGCAACTTGAGAGTTCCAACAATGGAGACAAGTTTATCAGCAACTATTAGGAAACAGAAAACCATATTAGGAAAATAAGAAAATAAAGTTAAGTTAAAAATATTTTTCATATGTCATAAGTCAGAACAGAGGCATGTGGAATTAAAACATAAAATGACATAGACCACCAGGAATTGTGCTATAGTCTTGCAATGAAGAGATTAATAATAGCACTGCTAGTGACAGAAAAAGCAATAGGATAGGAATTGGGCTCAGGAGTGTAATGGAAAAATTAATTGAGAAGTAGCTGAGAATAAGGGCACTATAGTTAAATACACATATATCTTTGGCTACTCTCTTCTATCCTTTGCCTTTCTCCTGGATTCTGATAACTGACCCTTTTCTGAGTCCTATCGATTCTGACTCTACAGCATACATTTTTTAATACTTTGTGGTCATTGCAAAGACACTGAAAGTTGAAATTCTTAGCACTCACATGACATACTTGAAGGTTAATCTAAAATAGTTTGTATAAAATAAAATGCTCTTGCCAAAAATCTTCAGGGCTGATTTGCTCATATATTACATATATATATGTCTTTATAGTAACTACCCATGTCTGGAATATAGAACTTGGATTTCACAGGGGGCCATTACTGTGAGCTGAGGTGATTTCAGAGAAAGGAAAGTATGAGAGAACAGAAAATATGCAAATAGAATAAAGAGGGAAGACATTAAAGCTGCAAAGAATTCCAAGAACAAACTATACAAAATAGATTCAGGGAAATGAATAGCCTTGTTTATCTGGAACTGAGACTGTGTGAAGTAGGGGAATAGAAGGTAAGTTTAAATGGGTAGGCTGGGGCCAGAAAGTGAA
>NW_006921694.1:9703706-9704421 GCF_000298275.1 Orycteropus afer afer | reverse complement strand
GTGGCCAGACCACATCTCATAAACCTTTGGAGAGCAATTGCAGGTTTGAGCATGGGTCAGGTGTAAGTGGTTAAAAAGACATAACTAGACAGATGAATGGACAGGCTGAATGATTAGGTATGTCTAGGCAGGGGGAAGTGTGCCCATGACCATGTATAGGGGTGGGAGACAATGTTTCTATAAGCATATTTGTATGTTCTGTAAGAATGTTCAGGTATATAGTAGAGCTGCCAAGGCACAATGTTGTGGTGACTTCTTGGCCACAGCCAGCTACCCAGAGGGAGCGAGTAGTTGGACCTGTGGGTTCAGGAGCATGGTCTCATGGGACATCAAGCTTAATTGGCATAACAAACTACACAAAAACATTGTTTCACAGCCTACTTTGGTGAGTAGTGACCAGGATCTTAAAAGCTTATAAGCGGCCATCTAGATGCAATGATGGGTCTCTCCTTGTCCACAGCAAAGAAGAATAAAGAAAACCAAAGATTTATGGAAACAACTAGTCCAAGTGACTGGTACACCATGCAATCCTCAGCCTACATGACCCTCAGACCAGAAGAACTAGATGGTGCCCAGCTACCATAGTCAACCACTCAGAGGGAGATCTGAGTAGGAGATCCTGGATAGAGTGGAAGAAAAATATGGAACAAAACTCAAAATTATATTAAAAAAAAAAAAAAAAAGACCAGTCTTGCTGGTCTGATACAGCCTGGTG
>NW_006921694.1:9698860-9703351 GCF_000298275.1 Orycteropus afer afer | reverse complement strand
TCACTACAGAAGTAGATTGCCCAATCTTCCTTCCGAGGAGTGGCTGGTGGGTTTGAACCACCAGCCTTCTGATGAGCAGTCAAATGCCTTAGGCACTACACCACCAGAGCTCCTGAACTGCTGTATGGAATATGAAATTGCTCCGTAAACTTTCACCCAAATCACAATAATACATTTTTATTTTTTAAGATATAAATAGTAGTAAATGATAGGGAGAGAGAAGGTTTAGAAGACCAGAAATACAAGACTTTATTGTGTTCCAGATGAAGTCATAAGGGCTAGATCTGGAAGGTGACAGTGGGAAAGGAAAGGATCAATTGAAAGGCAGTGTGAAAGATATGGGAGTCCTTGGGTGGTATGAATGGTTGATGGTCTCAATTGCTAATAGAAAGGTTGTAGGTTCCAGTCCATCCAGAGATGCCTTGGAAGAAAGACCTAGCAATCTACTTCTGAAAAATTAGCCATTGAAAACTCTGTGGAGTACAGTTCTAGTCAGACAAACATGGGGTCACCATGAGTTGGAATCGGCTCATGGCAACTAGTGAAATATATATACATTTAAATCTACTTTTGTCCTGAATTAAAATCTAAAAAAAGTCACCTGTAGTCATTATCAAATCACTATTTAAAAGATCCTAAGGATCCTCGTGTTGATTGAGAGATTAAAAAAACTGTCATTATTGTGATCAAACATAGAAGAGGACATAAAAATTCTAATGTCTAATAAAATCATTTTTAAAGCAAACTTTGATTAAGCTTAACCAAGGATAGGGAAAAAAATAAGATTTTTGATATAAGAAAAAACTATTTTTAAAGAGACCATGATTGGTTGCAAGGTAATGTTATTTTTAAATTTCTAAAATAATTAACTGCTGAATTTAGCAAGGCACTAATAATGACTTATATGATTGACAGATCTATTTTCTCTACTTTTGCAAATCACTATAGCAAATCTATTACTAATCAAAAGTTTTTTTTTTTTCTTTTTTGCAAATGTACATAGTTAAACTATGAAGAATTATACCTGACACAGGGATATTATCTACTTCTTAGAATATATGACAATTTAGTTTCTAGTCTCATTTACTTGAGCATCTACTATATATTAAGTACTGTGTTCATGCAGGGTAGATAATGAAAAGTAAAACAGATGTGGTATGACCTCATAAACACTCATGATTTGGTAGAAAAGACAAACATTAAAAAAATATATACACAAATATATAATTAAAAACTGTGGTGAATGCTATGAAGGAAAATTATA
Source organism: Orycteropus afer afer (assembly GCF_000298275.1). Taxonomy (NCBI): domain Eukaryota; kingdom Metazoa; phylum Chordata; class Mammalia; order Tubulidentata; family Orycteropodidae; genus Orycteropus; species Orycteropus afer. The sequence continues at coordinate 9,702,087 of NW_006921694.1, read as the reverse complement.
GGATGCTATGATAGTTTAAGGTAGTTTCTAACCACAAGGTCAGCGGTTCCAACCCACCAGCTGCTCTGCAGGAGGAAGATGAGGGGCTCTACTTCTGTAAAGATATACAGCCTTGGAAATCTAAAGGGGGTTGCTGTGAGTTGGACTTGACTTGATGGCAGTGGGTTTATGAGAGCTTTAGTAATCTCTTTCCATTAAGATATAGTCATGAAAAATCTATGGAGTTGGTCTACTACTATGTAAGACCTGCGGTTGCCACAAGTTAGTATTGGTTATGAGTGCTGATAATAAGCAGGCTATAACCCAGGGCTATAAATCCTGGGTCTGAGAAAGTGTTTTTGAAGAAACATTCTTTGAGCTGAAATTTATGAGGAAGTAGAGAAGTGAAATAGGGCAAAAAATGAGAGGGAGAGAACTAGATGAAAAGATGAGCAGAGAGAAAGAATTGCATATAGTAAAATAAAAATCATCTCTAACCTGTTGGGAAATGGTGTCCCATGGTCCCTGCAAAAGCCGTGACTTGTAGCACTCATGGACTCCTTCCCATATGTCCTTCAGAGTTAGAGGTCTTCCATCTGTGAAAGTGTAATTTAAATTCTTTCAGTTAGTATTTCCATGAACACAATGGTACCTGGTGTCTATCTAGAAATACTAGAAGAAAGTCATGATTTAAAAAAAAAAAAAAAAATCTTTACTAGTACATAATACTGGGAGCTCTGGTGGCATAGTGCTTAAGGCATTTGACTGCTAACCAGAAGGCTGGCAGTTTAAACCCACCAGCCACTCCTCAGAAGGAAGACTGGGCAATATACTTCCATAGAGATACTGCCTCGGAAACCCAAGGAGGAGTCACTATGAGTTGGAATTGAATTGCGGCAGTGAATTTTTTATTTTTTTTTTAGCACATAATACTAGTTATATATCCAAAAGTGCTATATGAATTACTATTTTCTTTCTTGGGGAAATTTAAATATTCAACCTTCTTTTCTTTGTAACCATCTACCAGTTAAATCATCTGCTCATTCATTGCCTCCAGGAATTTGACAACATAATTAAAATCCAAATGTTTTAGAGAAAACTAATAGTTACAAGTATAGACAGAGGACCAGGTAGACAAACTCTCATATTCACAAGGGTGCACTATGGATAACAATGAAGTCTTAATACTTTCTCTAGTCCTTAAAATCGAAGAGACCACACTCATATTTCTTTCATTTTCTCAATTTATTGAGTATCTGCAATGTTCAAATCACTCTGTTGGGCACCATAGGGAATACAGAGAAGAAAACATACAATTTATCCTAATAAGACGCTTACCATCTATGAAGTAAATCATGACAAATATATCAACAACTAAAATACTACTGTTGCTGCTGTTGTTGTTAATAGCTGAGGTTGAGTTGGCCCTGTCACACAGTAACCCTCTATGCACAATGAGATTGAACAGCACTGATCCATATGGTCTCATTGACTAACTGTCAGATTTAGATGCCCTGGCCTTTCTTTCTAGTCTGGAAGCTCTGTTGAAGCCTGCACAGTCTCATAGCAACACACAAACCTCCAAAGACAGAACTTTTTTTGACTGTGTTTTGTGACTGTGTTTGAGGTACACTGGTCAGAAATTGAACCCAGGTCTCCTTTCTGAAAGGCAAGGATTTGGTGACTGCAAGAGGAAAATTGAAGTTCTGTGACAGTCAAGGTGAAGGAGAGAGTAACACCCAGTGTCTGTGGCAGGTGGAGAATACAGGATGGTTGTGAGTGGAGGGGAATGAGAGGGGTTGGCATGAACAGACTGGTAAAAGCTTTGTTGTTGTTAGGTGCTGTCACATTGGTTCTGACTCTTAGTGACCCTGTGTACAACAGAATGAAACACTGCCTGGTCCTATACCATCCTCCAATCCATGCTATGCTTGAACCTATCATTGCAGCTACTGTGTCAATCTACCTCATTGAGGGTATTCCCCTCTTTCACTGACCCTCTACTTTACAAAGTATGATATCCTTCTCCAGGGACTGGTCTCCTCCTGATATGACCAAAGTAGGTGAGACAAATTCTGGCCATTTTCTCTTCTAAGGAGCATTCAGGTTGTACTTTGTCCAGGAGAGATTTGTTCCTTTTTCTGGCAGTTCATGGTATATTCAGTAGTCTTCCCAAACACCACAATGCAAATGCATCAATTCTTTGGTCTTCCTTATTCACTGCCTAGCTTTCATATACATATGAGACTACTGAAAGTACTATGCCTTGGGTCAAGCATGCCTTTGTTTTCAAAGTGACATCTTTGCTCTCTAACACTTTGAAGAGGGTTTTTTGTTTGTTTGTTTGTTTGTCTGTTCTTGTTTTTTGGCAGCAGATCTGCCCAGTGCAATCCACCCTCTGATTTCTTGACTGCTGCTTCCATGGGTGTTGATTGTGGATGCTAATAAAATGAAATCGCTGACAACTTCAATCTTTTCTCCATTTAACATGTTGTTGCTCACTGGTCCAGTTGTGAGGATTTTTGTTTCTTTATGTTGAGGTGTAATCTATATTTCAGACTGTAGTCTTTGATCTCAGTCAGTAAGTGTTGCAAGTCATCTTCAATTTCAGCAAGCAAAATTGTGTCATCTGCCCATCACAGGTTGTTAATGAGTCTTCCTCCAATCCTGATGCCGTGTTCCTCTTCATATAGTCCAGCTTCTCTGATTATTTGCTCAGCATACAGGTTGAATAAGTATAGTGAAAGGATACAACCCTGATACACACCCTTCCTGATTTTAAAGCATGTAGCAGTCCCCTTGTTCTGTTCAAACAACAGCCTCTTGGTTTATGTACAGGTTCCTCACAAGCACAATTAAGTGTTCTGGAATTCCTACTCTCCACAAAATTATCCATAATTTGTTATGATCCACATAGTCAAATGTTTTTGCACAGTCAAAAAACACAGGTAAACATCTTTCTAGTATTTTTCTTTCAGCCAAGATCCATCTGATGTCAGCAATGATGTCCCTCATTCCATGCCCTCTTCTGAATCTGGCTTGAGTTTTTGGAAGTTCCTTGTCAATATATTGCTGCAACCATTCTGAATCATCCCCAGCAAAATTTTACTTGCATATAATATTAATGATATTGTTCGATAATTTCCACATTCTGTTGAATCACCTTTCTTTTTTTAAATTATTTAACTTATTTATTTATTGCGATTTGGGTGAAGATTTACAGAGCAAATTCACTTTCCATATAGCAG
>NW_006921694.1:9677109-9695696 GCF_000298275.1 Orycteropus afer afer | reverse complement strand
TACCTTGTCAGTCTTGCAGGTCCCGAGTGTCCTTGGGGTTGCTGGAAAGCAGAACGTGTTGTTAAGCCCCAGGAATCTGCAAGAGTGCTATCTCTTTAAATATCCAAAGTAGTCAAGGCCCTTTATAACCTTCAAAATGGCAGGGTCCTCCACACCGGCAAAAGTCCACAGCTCAGCACACCTTTCTCTTCACCTTCTCGGTTTATTCCCCAGCCACTGTGCACAGTCCTCCGTGCAGTCCCTGGCTAGCAGGATGATTTTTAGGTTAATTCTTAGGTCCTACCACTAGTTGGGAATCTCCAAGCTGTCTGTGCCGTCAGGATTGCTCAGGATAAAATTCTATCATGCAATCTCTAGAGTCATTTTTATCACCAAGGCCATATTTTTCAAGTATCGGTGATGATGCTTCTTTGTTTCCAACTTTTATATTCCAATCAGCAGTAATAATTAATACATCTTGATCACATGTTTGGTCAATTTCAGACAGTAGAAGTTGGTAAAGAACATCAATTTCTTCATGTTTGGTTTTAGTGATTGCTGTGTAAATTTGAATAACATTAGTTTTAACTGTTCTCCTTGTAGGTGCATAGATACCTATCACCAACAGCACTGTACTTCAGGATAGATCTCGAAATGTTCTTCTTGATAATGAATGTGATACTATTCCTCTTCAGTTTGTCATTTCCAACATAGTAGACCAATGAAATGGTCAATTTTTTAAAAAATGGATGGCTCCATCCTTCTTTCCTATCTTAGTATGAAGTTCCACTGCAACCTGTCCACCATGGGTGACCCTATTATTTGAAATACCAGTGGCATAGCTTCCAGCATCACAGCCACATGTAAGCCCCACAGTAGGACAAACTGACAGACGAGTGGTGGAATAAAAGCTTTGTGGACAATAATTTTCTTTTCAGTCTAACCAGCTTCAAATAAGTGCTTATATTCAGTAACCATCCAAATAATATGTTTTATGGAGACAATATAGCACATACAGTACACATAAGTAAACAAATAAGTATCTAAATTCCAAAAAGAAAGCAGAAGGAAGGAGTTATCTAAAGACCTTTAAACTCCTCACTGCTGAAAATAAGGTAGTCTAACTGCTATAAGTTAGTGCTACTTGGTCCCTTTAGAGACATCAAATCCTCAAGACTTAAGGATGTGCTCTTTTCCTTAGGATAAGAAAGCATTCAAAAGGCAAAATGACATCATTTAAAGAAAATACATCAGAATACTAAACTATTATACCCTAGAAATAATTGGTTATTGTGTGTAACAAAACTTGAGGAAGTAATCTACTAAAAAATAAAAACAAAAACCTTAAAGAAAAGGTCCTGATTGTAAATTAAAGAGCAGAAGTAGAAGTGTGGAGTGTAGGGAAAGCGCACTATATTTGAAGTTTACACTAAGTTTGAATCTTGATGTAGATACTTCCTCTTTCAGTGTTACTTTGCTTTTAACTTAATTTGTAAAATGATGATACACATTTCAAATTGTGTTTTCATGAGACTTATATCAATGAGCACTCAAGGCTATGTCAGGTGCATAATAAGAAATAGATAAATATTAGGTAACTCCTCCCGCTTCCAGCCCATCATTCCAGCAATTCTCAATTGCTAAGCTAAAATATTCACTTCTAGAATTTTATTTCTTAGAATTTCCCCATGTTTCTATACCATGCACAATATCTTTAATATAGTAATACACTAATACCATAGGTCCATCACTCGTCTGTCAGTTTGTCACACTATGGTGGCTTGCATATTGTTGTGAAGCTGGAGGCTATGCCACCAGTATTTCAAATAACAGCAGGGTCACACATAGTGGACAGGTTTCAGTGGACCTTTCAGACTAAGACAAACTCAAAAGAAGGAAGGGGCCATACACTTCTCAAATAATTGGCCAGTGGAAACTTTATGAATAGTAATGAAACACTGTCATATTTATTACTGGAAAGCTTGACAAATAGCCTTAAAACATTGTTGGATATAGTGCCAGAAGATGAGCTCATCAGGTGGGAAGGCACTCAAAATACCACTGGGAAAGAGCTGCCTTCTCAAAGTAGAGTCGAACTTAATGACATAGATGGAATAAAGCTTTTGGGACCTCCATTTGCTGATGGGGCACAACTCAAAATGGGAAGAAACAGCTACAAATATCCATTAATAATCAGAACATGGAATGTTTGAGTATGAAGTATGAATCTAGGAAAATTATAAGTTGTTACAAATGGAATAGAAGGCATAAAGATAGATATCCTAAGCATTAGTGAGTTGAAATGGACTGGTTTTGGCCATTTTGTATCAGACAATCATATGATCTACTATGCTGGGAATTAGAGAGGAATGGTATGGCATTCCTTGTCAAAAAGAATGTTTCAAGATCTATCCTGAAGTACAATACTGTCAGTGATAGGGCAATATCCATACACCTACAAGGAAGACCAGTTAATACTATTATTATTCAAATTTATACACCAACCAGAAAAGCCAAAATGAGAAAATTTAAGATTTTTACCAACTTTTGCTGTCCGAAATTGACCAAACATGAAATCAAGATGTATTGATCATCACAGGTAATTGGAATATGAAAATTGGAAACAAAGAAGAATCACTAGTAGCTGGAAAACAGCTTTCGTACTAGAAATGACACTGGAAATCTCATGATAGAGTTTTGCAAGACCAAAGACATTCATTGGAAATACCTTTTTTCAACAACATAAACAGCAGCTATACACTTGGACTTCACCAGATGGAATACACAAGAATCAGCTCGACTACATCTCTGGAACGAGTTGATGGAGAAGCTCAATATCTTCAGCCAAAACAAGGCTAGGAGCTGACTGTAGAATAGAGCATCAACTGTTCATATGCAACTTCAAGGTGAAGCTGAAGATAATTAAAACAAGTCCACAAGAGCCAAAATAGGACCTTGATTATATCCCTCCTGAATTTAGACACCATCTGAAGAATAGATTTGACACACTGAACACCAATGACAAGAACAAAAAACAGATGAATTGTAGGATGACATCAAGAACGTTCTACATGGAAAAAGCAAAAGGTCATTAAAAAGACAGGAAAGGAAAATAAAAACCAAAATGGATAGCAGATGAGACTCTGAAACTGCTCTTCAATGGAGATTAGCTAAATCAAATGGAAAAGAGAAAGTAAAGTACTATAACAAAATGTGCAAAGAACTGGAATTAGATAACCAAAAGTGAGAATATGCTCAGCATTTCTCAAGTTGAAAGAACTGAAGAAAAAAAATTCAAGTTTCAAGTTGCAATACTGATAGATTCTATGGGCAAAATATTGAATGATGCAGGAAGCATCAAAAGAAGATGAAAGGAATACACAATCACTGTACCAAAAAGAATTGTCTGATCTTCTACCTTTTCAGCATATTATCAAGAACCGATGGTACTGAACGAAGAAGTTCAAGCTGAACTGAAGAACTGGTGAAAAACAAGGCTGCAGGAATTGATGTAATACCCATTGAAATGTTCCAAATATGGATGCCATGCCAGAGGCACTTAATTGTCTATATCAAGAAATTTGAAAGGCAGCTATCTGGTCAAGTGACTAGAAGAGATCCATAATAGTACCCATTACAAAGAAAGGTGATCCCACAGAATGTAGAAATTATCGAACAATATGACTACCATCACATGCAAGTAAAATTTTGCTGAAGATAATTAAAAAATGATAGCAGCAGTATATTAACAGGGAACTTCCAGAAACGCAAGCTGGATTCAGAAGAGGGAGTGGAATGAGGGGTATCGTTGCTAATATCAGATGGATGTTGGCTGAAAGCAAAGATTACCAGAAAGATGTTTCCTTGTGTTTTATTGACTATGCAAAAGCATTTGATTGTGTGGATCATAACAAATTATGGACAACATTGAGAAGAATGGGAATTCTAGAACACTTAATTATGCTCATGAGGAACCTGTTCATAGACCAGGAGGCTGTCGTTTGAACAGAACAAGGGGATACTACATGGTTTAAAATCAGGAACGGTGTGTGTCAGGGTTGTATCCTTTCACCATACTTATTCAAACTGTATGCTGAGCAAATAATCCAAGAAGCTGGACTATATGAAGAAGAATGTGGCATCAGGATTAAAGAATCCTGAGATATGCAGATGACACAACACTGCTGGCTGAAAGTGAAGATTACTTGAAACACTTACTGATGAAGATTAAAGACTGCAATCTGCAGTCTAGATTACATGCCAGCATAAAGAAAATAAAAATCCTCACAACTGGACCAATAAGCATATCTCCAATGTTATATGTAGAAAAGACTCAAGTTGTCAAAGATTTCATATTACTTGGATCCACAGTCAACACCAATAGAAGCAGCAGTCAAGAAATCAAATGTCATATTGCACTGGGAAAATCTGCTGCAAAAGACCTCTTTTAAGGGTAAACATCAAAGATGTCCCTTTGAAAACTAAGGTGTGCCCAATCCAAGCCATGCTATTTTCAATAGCCTCATATGCGTTTGAAAGCTGGACAATGAATAAGGAAGACTGAAGAAGAGTTTATGCTTTAGAGTTGTGGTACTGGCTAAGAATACTGAAAGTACCAGGGACTGCCAGAAGAACAAACAAATCTGTCCTAGAAGACATGCAGCCTGAATGCTCCTTGAAGGAGAGAATGGCCAGGGTTTGTCTGACCCACTTTGGTCATGTTGTTAGAAGTGATCATTCCCTGGAGAAGGATATCATGCTTGGTAAAGTGAAGAGTCAGTAGAAAAGGGGAAGACCCTCAAGGAAATGGATTGATGCAGAGACTGTAATTAGGGGCTAAGGTATAACAAGGACTGTGAGGTTAGCACATGACTGAGCAGTATTTTGTTTTTTTGTACATAAAGTCACTATGAGTAGGAGCTGGCTTGATGGCACCTAACAACAACAGCAGGAGCTCTCGTAGCATAGTGCCTAAGACATTTGACCGCCAACCAGAAGGCTAGTGGTTCAAATCCACCAGTCACTCCTCAGAAGGAAGGTTGGGCAATCTACTTCCATAGTGATACTGCCTTGGAAACCCAAGGAGGGGTCGCTATGAGTCGGGTTTGACTCGATGGCAGTGAGTTTGGTTTTTTGGTTTTGAAACAACAACAGCAATAACATAGGCTGGGCACTTCTCATGTTAGAACTGAAAAGCTGAACTATTCCTCAACCTTTATTTTCAATAAATAGCAATAGAATATTTTGATACATTTTCAATAAGTATCTTCATCTTGGCATTTATCTGGTGGCAGGAGACCATTATCCTGTGATAAATAGTTTTATTCCATTGACATTTCCATGTCTGTAAAATGAACAAGATTTATTCATCCAATTAACATTTGAATGTCATGTTTAGCTACAAGTTAAAAACAAGCTGCTTTCAGTATCTCTGTTATATTGTTTTCTGAACACATTTACAGAATACGGACAAACTTTGCCCTTAAGATAAGCACTACACATCTTTAAAATATGCATGTGCACATGTGAGTGTGTGCGTGTTTGAGTATATTGATGTTTAACAAAGAGAACAGGATCTTAAGCACCCAATGTTAAATAGTAAGCCAAATAATCAATTTATAAAAGAATGATAGGCTTTTAAAATAATTTTTACATGTCAAAGTTAGAAGAAATCAACATGTAGGATGGTAAAGTGTTAGCACTGGTATAACCAGTAATTTTATAAACCCGGTAAACGAAGTACTGGGAAATATACATCTGCCAAAATTAAATAGCTGGTTCATGACTGAACTGGGGCCATAATCTGGATCTCAGGACTCACAAGCCTGTGCTCTTCGTGCTGGTCCATGCTGCCTCTGAGAGCTGGGCTGTGTGAATCCTGCTTACTGCTTCGGTCTCACTGTCATAGTTAATGCCTCACTCATTGCAAATGCTTTATAAATATTTACTTAAAACCAAACCAAACCAAATTCACTGCCGCTGAGCCGGATCCAACTTACGGCAACCCCTCCTTGGGTTTCTGAGGCGGTTATCACTACGGAAGTAGATTGCCCAAACTTCCTTCTGAGGAGTGGCTAGACCCACCAGCCTTCTGGTTAGCAGTCAAATGCCTTAGCCACTATGCCACCAGAAACAAATGTTAAATGAAAGGATGACTTCTTTAACTTTAAACCATGTAAATCAGAGAAAAGGCTTTCCAGTCATAGAAAAGAATGCTCAGTTAAATATCTGATAACCAGTAATGATTTTAATTTTATTAGTTAAATATTTTAATGAGTTAAAAAATAGTTCAAAACATAAAAACGGAATGTATTTTTACTTAAATTGTTAAAAAAAACTTTTAAAAAGATTTTCTATTGTCTTCCCTTTTCTACTTTTTTAAAAGACAATACCACATTAATAGTATTTAGGCTAGTTTCTGTTGTTGTTATGTGCCTTCAAGTTGGCCCCAACTCATAGTGACCCATCCTTGGGTTTCCGAGGCAGTATCACTACAGAAGTAGGATTGCCCAACCTTCCTTCCGAGGAGTGGCTGGTGGGTTTGAACCACCAGCCTTCTGGTTAGCAGTCAAGTGCCTTAGGCACTATGCTACCAGAGCTCCTAGTTTCTAGGTGGTGTAAATGGTTTGCACTCAACTGCCAACCTAAAGGTTGGCAGTTTGAGTTCATCTATTGAAAACCCAGAAGAAAAGGCCTGGTGATCTGCTTCAGTTAAGATTACAGCCACACAAACCCTACTGAGCAGTTCTACTCATGAGTTGGAATTAACTCCGTGGCAACTAACAACAGTATTTAAATCCTTTCTATATCATTTAATAAAACAGATTTATCAGTAGAAACACATTTTTAGATGTCTCTTAATTTTAATTTTATTCCAAGCATTATAAAAAAGAAAATACTGCTTTAATAACAAAAAAAGAAAAACACAACAAATTCACCGTATTATGCAAGAATGCTTTTTCTCTATTCCTTACACAATGTAGCCAAGCCAGAAACCTAGGAGTCATCCTAGATCCTTCTCTCTTTCTCAGTCTTACTTCCCATGACAGGAACAACATTCTACCCTGATATCTATTTTTCCCATCACGTTGCCACTGCATTGGAGTTCAAGGTTCAAATCTCCAACAACAGCCCTTGTTAATCCTTGGGTTTCCAATACTTGGTCCCCAACCTCATCAGTTTCAAACAGAAATCCAATCCAATCTCTTCTCTGTTTAACACCATTCCCTGGTTCCCTTCCTCCACAGCATAAAATCCAAGCTTCTTGGTTATCTTCTCACCGACCAGGTCTCCTGACATTTTCCATGCATCAGCTTTCAGTCCAGGTGGCAACCCATTCCCACTACATACTCCCAATAACCAGTCATCTGTTTGGCCTGTTTTTTTTTTTTTTTTTTTCATAGCACTCACTCACTGTCTTGGTTCTTTGTACATTTTATATGTCCCTCTAGAATTTGTGCACCCTGAGAGTAGTCTTTTGACTTTTCTTACTCCTGGTTGTATCATAGCACCTGAATTGGGGTCTGGCACATAGTAAGTGGTGAATAAATATTTGCTACATTAAGAGTAATCCCAGTATCTGGATCAGGGCCCAGCACATAGTGAATGACCAATAAGTATTTGGTAAATTAATGATATAGATGGAAGCTTTTTTTTTCTCCCATTCAAAATTGTAATATAAACATTTTCTATATTGGTAAAAAGTCATCATTACGATTTTACTGGTTGCATGATGTTGTACTAAGATGATATACTTTAATATATTTAAGCATTCCTATCCTGTTTGTTGGGAGCTCTGGTAGAATAGTGGCTAAGGCACTTGACTGCTAACCAGAAAGCTGGTGGTTCAAACCCAGCAGCCACTCCTCAGAAGGAAGATGGGGCAATCTACTTCTGTAGTGATACTGCCTCGGAAACCCAAGGAGGGGTCGCTATGAGTCAGGTCTGATTCGACAGCACATAACAACAACAACAACATCCTGTTTGTCATTTCAAGTATTATCAGCTTTTAAACAGTGCCTGGGACAAACTAGTCTCAATGTAAACTGTAACAAGTTTTCTCTTTTTGAATTATTTCCTTTTCATAAATTCCAAGAGTGGTATTACTAACCCAAAGAAAAAAGTAACTCTTAAATTCAAGTTAGAAGACCTAGGATCCCACTACATCACCATTTTCCTTAGGGCAATGAGAAATGAATCTATGGAATTTTAGAAACAGATGTATAATGGTGTAAAAACCTTTTAATGGGAATTTTGGCATCTACAATTAGAAGGGATATTGTCCAGTTTTCTTATAGTGTCTTTATCTGACTTTGGTATCAGGGTAATCCTGGCCTCAAATAATGATTTAGGAAGTATTCCCATCTCTTCTAATTTTCATTTATTTATTTTAAGAGTTTGAGAAGGACTGATGTTAATTTTTCTCTAAACGTCTCATAGAATTCACCAGCGAAGCTACCTTGTCCTCGACTGCATTCTCTTGGAAATTTTTACTATTGATCTGATTTCTTCACTTGTTATAGATCTATTGAAACTCTATTTGTTCTTGAGTATATTTAGTTAATGTCTGTGTTTCCAGGAATTTGTCCACTTCATCTAAACATTCAATTTGTTGATGTACAATTATTCACAGTATTCTCTTATAATTCCTTTTATTTCTGTAGAATTAGTAGTAATTTCCTCACTTTCATTTCTTACTTAAATTATTGGTGTCTTCTTTTTTTTTTTTCTTTTTCAGTCTAGCCAAAAGATTGTTAATATTATTGATCTTTTCTAAGAAAAACAGAAACCTACTTTTGTTTTCATCGATTTTCTCTGTTGCTTTGCTATTCTATATTTTATTTACTCTTCTCTAATCTTTGTTATCTCCCTTCATCTAGTAGCTGAGCTTAGTTTGCTCCTCTTTTTCTATTGCCTTAAAGTGTAAACTTAGGCTACTGATTTAAGACCTTTCTTATCACATTTGTTAAATGTTCAGTTTTCCTTCAATTATTGATTTTTAGTTTCATTCTACTGTGGTCAGAGAAGATAATTTGTATGACTTAATCTCTTAAAATTTACTAAGACTTGTTTTGTGACCTAATAAACGGTCTATCTTGGAGAACAATTCATGTGGACTGGAGAATAAAGTGTATTTTGCTGTTGTTATGTGAAGTATTCATTACATGTGTGTTAGGTATAATTTATAGTTTCATTCAAATTCTATTTCCTTACTGCTTTCTTTTCTACAAGTTCTACTCATTATTGAAAGTGATCCATTTAAGTCTCCAACTTTCACTGTAGAATTATTATTTGTCCCTTCAAATCTGTCAATTTTTTCTTCACATATTTGGGAGCTCTATGGGAGCTCTGGTGGCATACTGCCTAAGGCATTTGACTGCTAACCAGAAGGTTGGCAGTTCAAACCAACCAGCCACTCCTCGGAAGAAAGATTGGGCAATCTACTTCTGGAGACATACCACCTAGGAAACCCAAGGAGAGGTCTCTATGAGTTGGAGATGACTCGACTGCACCTAGCAATAACAACAACATTATTAGGTGCAAGGAGCTCGGATAGAGTAGTGGTTAAGGGATTTGGCTGCTAACCAGCTGCTCCATGAAAGAAAGATGAGGCAGTTGGCTTCAGTACAAATTTACAGCCTTGGAAATCCAATGGGGGATGCTAGGAGTCGGAATTGACTCGGCAGTGAGTTTGGTTTTTCTTGTTTATTGTTAGGTACATATATATTTATAATTATTATATCTTCTTTATAAATTGATGCTTTTATCATTATATAAAATACTTTTTGGTCTTGTTACACTTTTAACCCAGCTCTCTTTTGGTTACTATTTGCATGGAATATATTTTTTTAATTTCAGTTATTATACTTTTTGACTCTAGTATTTCTATTCAGTTCCTGTTTTGATTCTCTAGTGCTGCTCCAACAGTAAATACCACAAGTGGATGACTTGAACAAACAAGGATCTATTCAGTTACAGGCTAGAAGTCCAAGTTCAAAGTGCCAGCTCTAGGGGCTGGGTGAAGGCCCCCTGACCTTGAGTTTCAGCTCTTCCTCTTGCTTCCAGCCCAAAGGAGCTGGAAGCATGTCTTAACTTAGGCAGGTGCTGACTGCTGAGGCTGACAAACCCAAGGTCAACAAGTAAAATGGCACAGTCTCAAGATTATCAAGCAACACAGCAGGCCACTAGTTCAAGTCCAGAAACAGTCCCAAGATCAGCAGGCAACATGGCAGGTTGCTGAATGAAGACTTGGCTAAATGCAGGGTCCAAGCATGCCGAAAAGGTCAGAGACAATTCTCAAAGCTTCTTTTTATATACTGGAAGCAGACCACATCCTAAAGGTATCTACTCAGCTGCTCACAGCAGATGTCACCATGGAGTTCATTACTAGTCGTGTCATGGGGATTCACTACATCTAGCTGTGAGCCACTCAAAACAAGGCCCAGCCAAGTTGATACATAACCCTAACTACCACAGAAACCAAACCAAACTCACTGCCGTTGAGTCAGATCCAAGTCATTGAGACCCCTCCTTGGGTTTCCAAGGTGGTATCACTACAGAAGCAGATTGCCCAATCTTCCTTCCAAGGAGTGGCTGGTGGGTTTGAACCACCAGCCATCTGGTTAGCAGTAATTTCTAACTCTTTTTGTAATTCTCACTTTGTTCATGTACCATTTTCTTGATTTCTTACAGTCCTCTGTCCATGCTTTCTTTTAGTTGTTTGAGTATATACAATACTTATGCTTTAAAGTCTTTGCTTAGTAAGTCTGGACTTCCCAGGAATTATTTCTGTTGTTTTACAGTGCTTTTCTGATCGAGCCATTCTTTTTTTGTATGCCTTCCAATCTTTTAAATTGAAAATATGACATTTGAATATTATAGTGTGGTGACTATAAATTTGATTCTCCCCCTTACTCAGGGTTTGCTGCCTTTTTTTTTTTTTTTTTAAATTATTGAAGGAGCTCTGGTAGTGTAGTGCCTAAGACATTTCACTGCTAACCAGAAGGTTGGCAGTTCAAACCCATCAGGCACTCCTCAGAAGGAAGGCTGGGCAATTTACTGTCGCAATGATACCACCTCGGAAACCCAAGGAGGGGTTGCTATGAGTCGGGTCTGACCCAGTGGCACATAACAACAACAACACAGTAGTCCATTTGTTTAGTGACTTTCTCTAGCCATGTGTAAAGACTGCCTTCCTGGACATATATGGACACTGAAGTCTGTAGCTTGTGTTCAGCTAATGTTTTGATGAGACTTCCTTGAATGCCACAGGGTGGAGTAGAGGGCAGGGGAGACTTTTCCCAGACTATGCAAACTGAATCTGTGTCACAGGTCCTTCTTCAACACTTAGTCAGGCTTGCACTGACCTTAAAGATCAGCATGAGGTGATAAGAGAAGGTATAAAGGAGATAAGAGGAGCTATAAAGTCTTCTCAGGTCCTTTCATAGCATGTACCTTTCCCTGGGCATGTATGTGGCTTTCTCAATTCTTCCAGAGAATGCTTTCAAAAGGCTTAATTTCTGAAAGAAATTATCTTCTTGGCTCTCTTTCTAGTCTTTCAGCACTATTGTACCTGAATTACTGTCTGCCTTAATAGTACTTGTTAGCCTCAGGTGGCTACAGATGTTACAGCCTTCTGGCATTACTCACTGTCCCTCTGTCCTAGGTTAGTTTTGGAGACTGGCTAAACAGAGACAAGCACTTCGCTTCAGTTCTTCAGGCAGCCCCCAGACAAGTTAGAATACACACACATACACACACACAAATTCACTTACAATCTCTCATGCTCTGTGTAGAGCAAGAGATCAAGCACTCTCTCTGGGAATGTGTGCCCGTCACTTTTAGACGGCTTCACCAAGTCAGGGAGAGAATGGGCCTCAGGTCCACAGAAAAGCAAAGTTTTCTTCTCATTTAGGTATCTCCTTTTGTCATGAGTTAGCATTGCTTAGTTGCTGTAATCTTTAGACTGATTTTCACAGTTCTGACAAAGTTGGTTCTGCCATATCCTGTTTATTTTTCTTTTCCTTTTGGTGTTTTTGTCAGGGAATGCCAATGTGCAGCTTCTCACATCACCATCTTGCTCCATACTCTCATCATTGTGGTTCTGATAAGCATTTTCTCTGGTTATAAGTGAAACTGAACATTTTTTTCAAATGCTTATTGGGCACTTGTATATCTTATTAAGGAGCCCTGGTAGCACACCAGTTAAGCACTTGGTTGTTAATTGAAAGATTGGCAGTTTCAACCTAACCAGAAGCTCCATGGGAAAAAGACCTGGCAATCTGCTTCCATAAAGGGTACAGCCCAGGGAACCCTATGGGCAGTTCTACTCTATCACAAAGGGTTGCGGTGAGTCAGAACTGAAATCAACTGGAAGGCACCTGACCACAATGATGCATCTTATTTGGAGAAGTATCTACTTTTACCTTTCCCATTTTTGAATTAGGTTAGTGGTTTTATTTTTAAGTTGTAAGAATTCGTTGTATATTCTAGATAGAAGTCTCTTAACAGATTGTTTTCTTCATTGAATATGTAACTTCCTGATATTTTTATTGTTTTTCTTATGCATCAGTTAGTATTCTCCCCTACGTAGAATATAGTCTTCATGTAGGCAGGAACTTTGACAATATGGATCCCTACTATATTCTGGGAGCTCTGGTGGTGTAGTGACTAAGACATTTTTACTACTAACCAGAAAGCTGGTGGTTCAAACCCACCAGCCACTCATCAGAAGTAAGAGTGGCCGATTTACTTCCGCAGAGATACTGCCTCAGAAATCCAAGGAGGTGTTGCTATGAGTCAAAATCAACTCGACAGCAGTCAGTTTGGTTTTGGTTTTGAGATGACTGGAGGCAGTATTGACCTGAAAGATGGTGTAAAGTGGGGAACAGGGATGATGCTATGTACAAGTCCAAGTTATGGGGACACAGAAGTAGCAGAAGGGAAAGAACAGTGTGGCTATATATAGAAAGGCAGAGACATGGAGCTGAGCAAATACTTACCTCAGTGGAGCCCCTGGCTATAGTCCCAAGGAGGCCTGCCTAAGATTTATTTCTGAGTTGCCTTTTTCTTTACAATAAACCCTAATCTCCTCTCAACTCAATTTTCTGAACTAGTTCCAGTGGTTTTCTGATTCTTGCAACCAGAACTTTATTTGAAGGGTAAACTCTGTTGATCAGAGAGGAACTAATGGAAACGTTGGCAACAAAAGAACATAAGATCCCACAATGATGCATCTGAAGGCCATTCTGCTCCAGATGGCTCATATAGTTGTAATCTCCATGAATAGTCTTTTGAAACTGTGGTCTGTAACTTCCAATATGTAACCCCTGTAGGAAAGGTCAACCATTGGAAAAATATTTGTTTCTTATAGGTCCATAATCTGGCTATATTTCAAGGGTCAACGCAGTCTCTAGTCTCTCCTGAGGTTCTCTGTTTTATACCTCTGCTGGTGGCATGTGTTTCACAGTGAGACTTGGTAGCATAGTACCTAAGGCATTTGACTGCTAACCAGAAGCTGGCAGTTCAAACCCACCAGCCCCTACTCGGAAGGAAGGTTGGGCAATCAACTTCCGTAGTGACATCGCCTGGGAAACCCAAGGAGGGATCGCTATGAGTCAGATAAGACTCAATGGCAGTGAGTTTTAAGGATTAGAATTTCAGTGTTTAAAACAAGCACATCAGGTCTTAAATATTCAAAAGAACACTGTTCTTCCAGTCACCTAGGGAGGTTACCAGACTATTCAACACATACCTATACCAACAATGTTGTAAACTGTCACTGGAACTGCTCCTTTGGAACTGTCTTCAGAGCCAGATGAGAAACTAATTACTTTATAGTCATAAAAACATTTTAATCAAAGGAAAAATGTATATCCATTTTATTCCTCATATTTGAGTCCAAATGATTTTGTTGTTTCTAAACAAATTCACCTTTAACGGGCAGCCATCTGCCAACCTTTAGTCATAGAGAGTAGAAAAAATTTCAAAACCAGCAGTTCTGAAAATCTGTTGAATAATGACAATATCATAGGGATAAGTCTATAATTTTGCTTTTCCCTTTTGTCCCCATGAATCTCTTTAGTTTCTGATGACCATTTGCAGTACAGACAATCTGGGTAAATATAGCTTTGTTTCTCATAAACAAAGATGACAATAATGACTTAAAGAATTATGATGTGGGTTATTTTCCCTAAACCTTGTTTGTTGGTTTGCCTAGTTATACTTCACACCTTCATGACCAAATACATACAAAAGTTAGCTTTTTGATCCTTTATAAAAAACAAAAAAGTTTGGCCTAATTGCAGTATCTTCTAAGCCCTGTCATACACTGGTGACACCTAACATATTCAAATATGATTGTGACTTTAATTATTTCAAAAGAAAAATGAAGCCATCAGCAACCCCACTGGAATCACTGAACTGGAATAATAAAGAACATAAAGAACCACATCATAGAAATAGAATTTAAATAGGACAGAAACTTGAATTCTGTATATATATATATATGTATTTATGACTTCGTCTCACCTACTTTGGTCATGTTGTCAGGGACCATTCCCTGGAGAAGGATATCATGCTTGGTAAAGCAGAGGATCAGAGAAAAAGGGAAAGAGGTGGACTGACACAGTGGCTACAATGATGGGCTCAAGTATAGCAAGGATCGTGAGCATGGTGCATGACTGGGGAGTGTTTCATTCTGTTGTACATAGGATCGCTATGAGTTAGAGCCAACTCAATGCCCCCTAATAACAACCACAACAACATTCATATAAAACTGAAGACCCAAAACTTTAACATGAAATTAAAAGGTGGGCATATATAAATAGGCGGTTAAATAACTTCCATGAGCTTGTTACATACCTACATGTTCAGTTTAGCATATTTCCAATAAGAAATTTTAAGCCATGTGAAGAGGCTTTTTTATTGGTCTGGCCTCAGTCAAAGAAGACACAGGAATACTCAATCAACAACTTTCTAGTTTCAGACCTAAGATATCTGACCAATTTTAACATGTTTAGAAATCTCATTAATCATATTGAGGCTAAGTGAAAACCCTTGAACACAAGAAAAATTGAAGTAGAAATCAAACTAATTTCAGCAGCAACCTACAAAGTGAGCATGGTAAATTAAGTTCAGTTATTAACAAGTGTTTATTGAGTGCCTACTATGTGCCTATAGTACCTTGGAATGATAATGCACATTTTAGCTAAAGGAATGATCTGGTAGCAACATAAAATGTCAATGTCAAAAGAAGAAGAGACACTGGATGAAACATAGAATAATTAAAAAGTACAATCTTTAGCAACTGCCAGTAGCATTTAATTTAACATTTTCATATAAAATCTCTCAATTGAATAATAACCTACATGTCAAGTAATCTATATATTACTCAAAATGTGCAGCTTTCTAAATTAAATTTCTCAGGGCTATTAGTTTTCATGAATCAAATAACAGCATGAGATATTTCACCAGCACTACCTAACTCTAGTGCAATCACACTGAAGTCACCTTTATCCTTATTGTGCATGGTTTCACTAAAATTTCATAACTCCTAAAATGAAGATTAGAAAGAATATAAATTATTCAGAGTAAGTTTAAGAATAATGTGCTGAATGTGGTCACTAGAAGTAAAAAGGAAAGTGTGGATTTTTCACAACGAAACAGATCATTATTGAATATACTGTCTTCAGCAGAGCTTTAAAGAATATAAAAATTCATGTCACACTCACAATGAGGCAGAGATGATGCTCCACCAAAGGGGAAAATTCATTTTTGCTTCAGTGAGAAAATTATATTGTGATATGAAATGAGTGTTAATTGTTCATGTACATTCATATCAGCTACTATGCTGGATAATTCTGTTATTTTTTTTTTAAAAAAATATTCCTATATACATGTTTAGCATTTTATATCTTTATTAATATTGAAAAACCTTGAATAAAAATGCCAAAAATACAGATTGTGGCAACTTATCTTATATATAATATCAATTAGTTACTTCAGTTAATATGTTTCTAAAAGTTCAGTAAAGTTATTTGAATGGCAGACAGTTTGGTGCAGTGGAAAATAAGCTATAGAGTTTAAGTCCCAACTCCATTATTTTCTATGTACCCTTGGCTAGATCATTTTGTCTCTCTTAGCACTCAATTTTCATTTCTGTATGTGAGGATAATAATAGTTCCTACCTCACAATGTTATAGATAACACTGCAAAGAACAGGAATTCCAAAACATTTAATTGTGCTCATGAGGAACCTATACATAGACCAAGAGGCAGTCATTCAAATAGAACAAAGGGATACTGCATGGTTTAAAATGGGGACAGATATGTGTCAGGGTTGTATCTGCAGTGTAGTAAATTACATAATATGGCTTTTCTAGCCATAGTCTTTGTAAACTCCGTGGTGGAATTTGCCATGAGCAACTGAGTAGCTCCTGGTTGTTAAAGTTATCCGCCTGTGGTATTTCTGTTGAGAGTGGCATGAAGCAATCTTCTGAGAAGTTCACTCTCTCCCAGGTGTATAGAATTCTGATGTTGCGATTGGTTAGTTTGGCCACTCTGCCAGGCTCAAAAGGAGCCCTCCCACAGGCAGAAGAAATCTCTCACTATCGGCTGAGAGACAAGCTGCTGAGAGGGATGCACTTCCTGAGAGAGAGATGTGAGAGAAATGTGCTGCTGAGAGAGAGACGTGAGAGACAGGCACTGCTGAGAGAGAGACACAAGAGAAACTCTCTGCTGAGAGAGAGACATTCTACTGAGAGAGAGAGAGACTGTCAGCTGCTGAGTAAGACGGCTGGCTGCAAGAGACTGAGTGCATTCTTGAACTTGGATTGTAGCCTGTTGCCTCCCTAATAAACACCATAATCTGTGAGTTCTGTGTGGCCATGGCAGAGAATTGTTGAGCCCAGCAGAGAGGTAGTGAGTACTGTAGGAGGGGCGGTTGGTGCCAGGGTTAGTGAAAGGGCTGGAGGGAGGCACCATGTTTGGCCTCACAGGCATATGCCTTGGGCTGCTGATGGTGATTCTGTCTTCCTTTTGTGTAGTTAGAGGACCTCAAAAGATGTCATCTCCTTGCCCCTTTTGCAGCATCCTTTCACTGTATTTATTCTATCTGTATACTGAGCAAATAATCTGAGAAGCTGGACTATGTGAAGAAGAATGGGGCAACAAGATTGGAGGAAGACTAACAACTTGTGATATACAGATGACATAACTTTGCTTACTGAAAATGAAGTTCAAAGACTACAGTCTTCAGTATGGATTATACTGCAACATACAGAAAACAAAAATCCTCACAACTGGACCAATAAGCAACATCATGATAAACAGAGAAAAGAGTGATGTTGTCAAGGATTTCATTTTACTTGGATCCATAATCACCACTTAAGGAAGCAGCAGTCAAAAAATCAATCAATGTATTGCACTGGCAATTCTGCTGCAAATGACCTCTTTAAAGTGCTAAAAAGCAAATATGTCACTTTCAAGACTAAAATGTACATGACCAAGCCATGGTCTTCAATAGCTTCAAATGCATGTGAAAGCTGGACAATGAATAAGGATGACAGAAAAAGATTTGATGCATTTGAATTTTGGTGTTGGCAAAGAATACTGAATAAACCATGGGCTGCCAGAAGAATGAACCAATATGTCTCAGAAGAAGCACAGTTAGAATGCTCTTGTACTTTGATCATGTTATTAATGAAGAAGGATATCATGCTTGGTAAAATAGAGGGTCAGTGAAAAAGGAGAAGACCCTCAATGAGATGGACTGCAATGATGACTCAAAGATGGGGAGGATGGCACAGGACTGGGCAGTGTTTCATTCTATTGTACATAAGGTTGCTATGAGTTGAACCAACCTGACTACACCTAATAGCAAAAACAATACCTCCTAATGTTATAGTTAGGAGCAAGAGGCATAATTCAGCTACCACTGCTGGAAGGTAGTATGTGCCAAGCCTGATTTCATGTATTAATTCACAGAATCCTCACAATTCAACACAGTGGGAATTATTATTATCATTTCTTTCACCTCAATGTTATTTTTCAAATGATGTATCAGAGGAAACAGAAAACTTAGTAAATTGCTCATAGTCATACCATTAGTAAGTAGCAAAGCTAGGAATTAGAACACCACATACTGCAGTTTTCATCACTGTATGTCCTTGTTCTGCTATTATCTATAAAGGTTTCAGGCAAAAGCTGGACAATTAAAAGGAAGACAGAAGAACTGATACATTAGAACTGAAGTGTTGGCAAAGAATATTGAATATACTATGGACTGCCAGAAGAACAAACAAATTGGTATTAGAAGAAAGACAGCCAGGATGCTTCTTAGATATAAGAATGATGAAACTTCATCTTGCTGACTTTGGACATATTAGAAAAGACCAATTGCTAGAAAAGGACATCATGCTAAAGTAGAGGATTAGTAAGAACAAGAGAAACCATCAATTAGATGGATTGACACAACAGCCTAAACAATGGACTCAAATATACCAATGATCAGCAAGACTGGGCATTTTCATACTGTTATAGGTCGGAGCTCTGGTAGTGTAGTGCCTAAGGCACCTGACTGCTAACCAGAAGTCTGGAGGTTCAAACCC
>NW_006921694.1:9676090-9676728 GCF_000298275.1 Orycteropus afer afer | reverse complement strand
TGCTGTCGAGTCGGGCCCGACTCATAGCGACCCCCTCCTTGGGTTTCCAAGGCAGTATCACTACGGAAGTAGGATTGCCCAACCTTCCTTCCGAGGAGTGGCTGGTGGGCTTGAACCACCAGCCGTCTGGTTAGCAGGCAAGTGTCTTAGCCACTATGCTACCAGAGCTCCCACCCCTCTGACCTCTGATGGTGCTTTTTACCTCTCTTATGGCCCTTAACAGATTCTACTTATTACAATAAATTGCAGACCTGTCTTGTCTCCTTCACTAGACTGTAAGCTCCTTGAGGGCATCACCAGATTCTGATTTGCTTTATTCATCTCTTCATTCTGGCAGAAATATTTTAAAATATTTCAGAAAATATTTTTAAATGGATGGGCAGATGAAAGTTCAACATTATTTCTAGAACAATTAGCACAATTTTACTAAGAATAAAGGCTGAACCATCAAGATAAAAAAGTTCATTGATGAAACGCTTTGCATTTATATTTTGAAACCTCATACATATATAAATATAAAGCATTAAGCAGATATAGTAGATATATGGTTTTTCAAGATTCAAACTTACTTCTGATTTAGGAGAGAAATTCCAAAATAAATGGGAGGCAGAGTTCATGTCCCATTACTAAAACCAAAG
>NW_006921694.1:9668576-9675775 GCF_000298275.1 Orycteropus afer afer | reverse complement strand
TTATTTGAGTATGTGTGTTGTGTGTGTGTGTGCACGCACGCACGCTTTAGGTGCAAATTTACAGGGCAGAATTTGTTTTACATTCAACATTTTGTGTACATTTGGTTTCACTCCCCAATCACCATCCCCAACCCTTCCCAGTAACCATTCCCTCACTGTTCCTTTCTTAGTTATGCACTCCTGTCTGTCCAGCTTTTTCTCCGGTGAATATTGCCCTTCTGGTGCCCCATGGCTGATTTCTCCAAGGGATGTATCTCCGTAGAGTGGGTGGGTGCATTGCCCTCGGTTGAGTGTTCTGCATATAAGTCTTATTTACTGTTGGGATGAGAGCCAGCCCTTAGGAGTGAGTTTTATTCTAGGCCTGAAGTGTATCCCAGGGCCATAGTCTTGGGGATCCCACCAGACACCATCCAACCAGCAATTCTGGTCATTATTGTATTTTTGGATTTTGTTTGACGTTTTTTTCCTCCCACTCTATCTAGGATCTCCACTTTTGATCCTTTCCCAAGTAGTTGGCATTGGTAGCCAGGCACCATCTAGTTTTTCTGGTCTTGAGGTCCATCATGTCCTAGGGCTGATTGTTTGCAAATGCCCTTGGTTTTCTTCACTCTTCTTCACTTCCAACGATAGAAGACTATAAGATATCCATTCAAAAGTTTTTAAGACCCGGTTGCTATTCACCAAAGTAGGTTGTAGAACAAGATCTTTAAGTATTTTGTGCCAATTAAATCTGGTGTCCCCCAATACTATGGTCCTGAGTTGGAGGATCTGGTGGATCTCTCTCCCACAGTGTCTGGTTGTCTATGAGGGATTTCGTTATATCTGTCTACTGATACTTCTGTAATGATTGTGGGCATTTTGTATCACCAGCATCTGTGCAAGACTAGCCTCAGCTGAATCTATCCTTGGTCCAGAGTATATTCCTGTTCAGTGATCCCCATCTGATCTTCTCAGTTGTCTATATGTTTATCTGTAGCCTGGTGTTTGGTGTTAATGGTAATACAGTGTGGTGCATATACTGGTATTAGCTTCTGTCATCTATATCTTATGTGTACAATTCAGTGTCCTCCCTTTCCCCAGTGTTATAATGCTGGTCACAGACTCTTTCCATACCATTCCTCCCCTTACCCAACTCAGCGTGTGGCCCCCAACTAGTCTGAAATTATCCCTTCCCCTTCCCTCCCATCTCCAGTAACCTACAAAGTGAGTTCCTTTCCCTAAGAAAACCCTTCCTTGACTTTTTACAGTAATGGGTTCATACAATATTTGTCTTTCTGCAATTGACTTACTTCACTCAGCATAATGTCCTCCAGGTTCATCCATGTTGTGAGATGATTTGTGTATTCTTAATTGTTCTTTAATGTAGCATAGTGTTCCATTGCGTGAATGTACCATAGTTTGGTTATCCATTCATCTGTTCATGGGCATTTAGGTTGTTTCTATCTCTTTGCTATACTGAATTGTGCTGCAATGAACATGGGTGTCCATGTGTCTATTCATGTCCTGTCTCTCACCTCCTTAGGATATATTCCTAGTAATGGAATTGCTGGTTCAAATGGTATTTCTATTTTCAGTTTTTTAAGGAAATACCATACCATTTGCCACAATGGTTGTACCATTTTACAGTCCCACCAGCAGTGCACAAGAGTTCTTATCTCTCCGCAGACTCGCCAGCATTTGTTTTGTTCTGTCCTGTTGAACTTTGCTATTATTGCTGGGGTTAGATGAAATCACATCATTGTTTTGATCTGGTGGTGTAGTGCCTAAGGCATTTGACTCCTAACCAGAAGGCTGGTGGTTCAAACCCACCACCCACTCCTTGGAAGGAAGATTGGGCAATCTACTTGTGTAGTAATACTGCCTCGGAAACCCAAGGAGGGGTTGCTATGAGTCAGATCCGACTCGATCGCAGTGAGTTTGGTTTTTCTGTTTGATGGCTAATGATCACGAGCAATTCCTCATGTTTTTGTTGGCCACCAGGATATCTTCTTTAGTGAAGTGTCATGTTCCTTGCCCATTTTTGAACTGGATTGTTTGTCTTTTTGGCATTGAGGTGTTGAAGTTTTCTATAGATTTTGGAGATAAGTGCTTCGTCAGATATGTCATAGGCAAATATTTTCTCCCAATCTGTAGGTTCTCTTTTTATCCATTTGATGAAGCCTTTCGATGCACATAAGAATTTGATTTTTAAAAGGTCTCAGTTATTTAGCTTTCCTTCCACCTCTTATGCATTCTGGGTTATGCCTGATAGTCTATTTATGCCATAAATTAGGGCCCCTAGATTTGCCCCTACTTTATCTTTGATGAACTTCATAATTTTGGGTTTTACATTTAAGTCTTCGATCCAACTTGGGTTTGTTTTTGTGTATGGGGTGAGGTATGGATCTTGTTTCCTTTGTCTGCAAGTGGATAGTCAATTTTGCCAGCACCATTTGTTAAAGAAGCTATCTCTTCCCCATTTAATGGATTTTGATCCTTTGTCAAAGATCAGCTGTCCAGAGATGGATGGGTCTATTTCTAAGTTTTCAATTCTGTTCCATTGGTCTATCTGTCTATCATTGTACCAATGCCATGCTGTTTTGTATAACCAAGTATTCTTAACTAATACAGCACAAATAGATGATACAAAAGCCTAGTTTAACAATCATCTATTTTCAAAATTAGCCCAAATTTTAAAATGTTACATTTGTTTAGTAATTTTGAGTAGAAAATAAAAATACATCTTTTAAAAAATTACATAAGAAAGTTTATGTATGTTTTTAGGATGTACTCAAAGAATTTTTTTCTCCCCCCTGAATCCTAGGTACCAATCACTAGACTCTTAGAATTTCACCAGTGATTGGAATCTTAGTTATTCATGAAGGGGCTCCAGACCACAATTACCTGAAAACTTATGATAATGAGGTGACTCTTAGGAGGGGCTGGCCAGTGCATAAAGACTTACCATGTGATATCAGCCTAGACTTGGGGTAGAAGGGGTTGAGGTTAAGTTCAATGATTCAAACATTATGTCTACCTAACGAAACCCCCCAAAAAATTCTGGACACTGAAGCTTGGAGAGCTTCCTGGTTGTTGACAGATATTGCCACTTGGGAAGGTGATGTATCCCTTTTTGGGACATGGGAGCTTTGCATTGAGGATCATCTCACACCTTACTCTACATAACTTCACTTGTATCATTTTTGCTATAATAAAATTGTAAGTACCTGCTTTCCTAAGTTCTATGAGCTGTTCTAGTGAATTATTAAACCTGAGGGCATAACAGGAATCTTCAAATTTGTAGTCAGCAGGTTGGAAATAAGGGTGTCATGGGGACCTCCAAGTATATCACTGGGCATCTGAAGTCTTGGACTGACTTGGCAATCTGGAGGGCTATGCCCTTTAACTTGTGAGATCTGACCTGAATCTAGCGACTAGGATCAGAGGAAAAAGTACTGCATTTGCCTTTAGTGTCAGAGAGGATTTTCAGACTTAAGAGTTTGCTTCAAAGAAGGTGGACAAAGAGATACAATATAATTATACAATCTATTTGAGACATACCCACAGAGAAGAGTAGTTTTGACTCATTCAAACTATCCATGCCCTATGTTAAGGAATTTTTGCTAATGCAAATTACGTTGTTATTTTTGTTATGTGCCGTAGAGTTGGACCTGACTCATAGCAACCCCTCCCTGGGTTTCTGAGGCAGTATCACCACGGAAGTAGATTGCCCAACCTTCCTTCCGAGGAGTGGCTGGTGAGTTTGAACCGCCAGCCTTCTGATTAGCAGTCAAGTGCCTTAGGCACTATGCTACCAGAGCTTCCACAAATTATGCAGAAGTACATAAAATTTTCTTGAAGAATCTTTAAATTGGGGAATGTTCCAAAGGAAGCAACATATGTCTGTAAGATTCCCCAGACATCAACCCTGAGATACTACTACTCACCAAGAACTCAGGAGTTTGGACCATACAACCAGATAAATATCTACCTTAGATCTCCTGGTTCTAAAGCAGAAGACACTCTACTTTCAATCCTCCCCAAAGTATTGTGAAGTTTTGATCCTAACCTTTATGTCTGGTATCTCATTATTCAGTATTTTGGACCCCTGGCTCCCTTTAACTCTTACTCCCCTCCGGACATAGACCGATGACTCATGTTTGAACACTCGTAGACCAGCATGTTGACCATCATTGTTCCAACATCCAACTAGGCCCCTTTCCAATGGAGCATGCAGCCTTGGTCTTCTAAGCACAGTCCTTCACATATGGACTTCAAGAACTTTGCTTTGATAATTTTAAAGGAGGAAAAAAGCAGTAAAACTAGTTTTAAGTTGGGCAGTGTACTTTCTCAGCACATTTTTAAAGCAGGCTAATGAGTTTTTGTGCTGTGCACACAGTAGGCACTCACATATGTTTTGATGGATGTTTCAAACAGGGCTCATTTTACCAAGAGTAAGCAAATAGATGTTTCTTTAAACATTCACCTCTCCAGGAAAGCTAAAATATATTCTCTTGCAGATAAGAAAATAAATTTACTTACCTCTTACTGTCGTTCTCTTCCAAGACTCTGGATACATTATAAATCCGTTGCTTTTTGTTTATCTGATGTCTGTTGCACTCACACAGGTTAGAATAAACCTTTTGCCTAATGACCTGACCTTGTAGTTTTGTTTCAGATTTCCTTAATACCTTTCATTTAAAACAATCTTAACCAAGGCTTGATTTTTCAATGAAATTTTATTCCAATCCTATGTTCTTAACCAATATCTTACTTCTAGTCTAATTCCTTGTAATTTCAAACATTTATATTTAATTCTCATTAAATTTCCTCAATTATTTAAATTTTTCACTTTGAATACGTCTGTATTAATTATTTTTTCATTACTTTTCTTAATAACTTTCACTGTTTGCTCTTTAAATTTCATTTCAATCCCTAAAATTTCCTATTAATCCACCAAAATTCACATTCCATTTCATTAATATGACTTTGGCTAGATTTATTGTTTACATAAATATAACTGGCATACATGAACTTTCTTAAAGATTCTTTACTACCAAATAGGACTCTAAATTAAATCATCGGTCAAATAATTTTCTACTTTATGCTTATTATAAAAATTAACTGGAATCATATTTGCCTCAATCTTTAAGTACCACTCTACTCCATCTTTTTTTTTTCCCTGCTCAACAAGCTGCCTTTACTCTCACTGTGCTGGCAATGATACTTTTCTCCTGAAAATATATTATTTCCAGCTTGTTTTCTCTAAAGAGATTATTTTTTAAATTTAATAATGTTAACAACAATCAAAAGAGAACAAGCCAAATTCCTTTTCTTTAAAACATAATTTCTGCTCTAGGAAATCCCTCCCTTGGTCCCACTCACTTTTTCTCAGTATCTTGCACTTTTTTTTTTAATAGCCCTCAACTGCTTCTCATTGCATTATCTCTTCCATAATTTGAACTCAACATAGCTTTTCAACCATGTCTTCAACAATCTATCTTAGGAAAATCCCTGCTCAGAACTGGCCTCTCGTATTTCCCCAAATATGCCATGATCTATCCAGCCCCTACATTTTTGCATTTACCCTTTGAAAATTCATACTTCACACTCTCTTCAGCAAAACTAATCTGTTACCTTGCCTTGTAAGTGTTAAACAAAGCTATGGATATTCTACTTATTTTCTCCAACTTTTTCTAACCTCCCTCATCTTTCCTGTTTTCCTGTCATTCTCTTCTCTGCATTTCAAGGGTTTCCTCTTTTTCCTGACCATAGAAAACCCCTTTGGTCCTCTTCTCTGATGACTTATACACTGCTTCAATTTCAAACTGTCTGCATTATTGTTCTTTTATCCTGGTCTTTAACCTGGTTTGGTTCATGCTGCCTTGAAGAAGGAATTCTGTGGCTATTTGTTTTGTTCTGTCTCTTCTTGAGCATTCTTCTAGTTTATAACAAGTGGGCAAATCTTCTACACAAAATATCTAAGCTATATCTTTAATTCTTCTTGGAAGGACGGTTGAGCAATCTACTTCCGTAGTGATACCACCCCCAAGAAGGGGTTGCTGTGAGTTGGGTCTGATTCAATGGCAGTGTATTGCATTGCCTTTATCTTTAATTCTATATCCTGACTCCCTGGGCCCTTAATAGAAGGGATATTCAGAAAGATAGAACTTCCATTGCTGAATGGAAGAAATGTTTCCCTCCCTATTAAAAAGCAGCCTCTAATTAAAGAAATATGTCAAAATGTTCCCCAAGAAAAACCTTATGTCAGCTAAAGAACTGAATCATTTGAAAATGAGAGGGATCATTTGGTCCATTTTTAATAGATATTATGAACAAAGGGAAAAAAAGAAACAGGGAAGAAATGAATCAGAATTCAAGCTGAATAAATACAGAAATCTGCAGTTATAATGTAATGGGAAAATATCTATATTTAGGACTTTGGAGAAGCCAAAAGCCACTCTGTATATGCTTAATTTTTACCATACTTATAATGCTTGCCATAAGCATTTAACTAAACCCCCTAAAGAGAGAATGGGACATAGAGAGTGGATGGCATCATACAAATAATTTAACAAAATATGCTCCAAAAGTCTTGGGCAATTTGGAATACTAATGCAATACTATATGGAAATGGACTTTAGAAACTACAAAGCCCTATTTGAATGTAGGTTAGTATTATTATTACTATTATTACTTTACAGAAGTGCAAATATCTCTGGCTGGGTGGCAAATAGTGTCCCACTACTTTTCCCAAACCTATATATCAAGAGTAGTGAGGGAAAAAAGAATGCTGGGATAGACTTACTTCTTCTCTTAAATCCATGTCATCTTTTTGGGAGAGAAGCTTCCATACATCCAGGTTATACAAATGAGAGACACTCAATTAGAAGGCTGTTTCAAGTTGGCTGTTTACCTTCAAGGATCAACTGAAAATATGTAGTTACAGACATGGGACAGTTGCTTAGATAGTTGGGATGCCATATATATATGTATATGTACAAGAATACATATATCATAGTTCCATCCCATATAGCCATGAATAATGCCTATCATTTTCTAGGTTGTTGTTGTTGTTGTTGTTGTTAAGTGCCGTTGAGTCGTTTCCGACTCATAGCGACCCCATGCACAGCAGAACGAAACACTGCCCAATCCCGCACCAGCCCCACAATCCCTGCTATACTCGAGCCCATCATCGCAGCCACCGTATCAATCCATCT
>NW_006921694.1:9647978-9667552 GCF_000298275.1 Orycteropus afer afer | reverse complement strand
CTCGGTGACCGGGGTCGACCAGCAGGAAGATGAGGTGGCGGGGACGGCCTTGGCGAGCCGGACCCGGAGCCGGACTTAGACGCCGCCTGCTACCAGAGCTCCCTCATTTTCTAGGTACTCAATATTAATTCCCTTCATCCTCTCTTTTTTTTCTATAGAACCCTAACTTCTAGCTCACTATCTTAATGAGCATAATGAAATGTAAACAAATAACTCTGCTATAGTACAACTAGTGATATAAGATGATATGGGAGCAATAAAAAGAAAGTGGCATTTTAGCTGAATCTTGGGCAGTAATTGGCCTACTAGATACTGCCCCATACACAGGAATAAAAGGAATTCACAGTCTAGTAGATGTGCATTACACGAAAAAGAATAAGATTTTTTTCTGGAATTTAAGCTAGTTGATAAAAGAACGAGTAATGCCTATTTAAATAAAAATTATGTACTACTTGCTTTTCCTAAAATAAAGGAATAGGAAGACAATTCAGAGCAAAACAGAGAAATTAAGTTTTAGTAACAGTCTAATACAAAAGAAATTTGAAGTATCTGTGAAAAACAAGGCTAAGCGAACTATTTTTGAAGCAACAAAAAAGACCCCTGGGCCAGAAATTTTAGTTATCCTCTTTCTAGGTCGGAACTCTCTTAGAATGAGACAAAGAAAAATCTGGATCTGGAATAAGAGGAAGACATGAGGAATCAATTTACCACAGTGACAGAGATTTTTTTTTATATAACAAACAGATGAAGGGCAAGAATAGATTAGATATCACAAGAATGTGGACTGGACAGAAGGGAATAAATTAAAAATTGTATCTCTACAATAAAAAGTGATCCATTTGTAGAATACCTATTAGGTCAAGCTAGGTAGAAAAGAAATAATGATTATAATAGGATAAAAGAACCATTTTTCATGTTTCTCTACAAGAAAACATTCAGCATGCTTTGCCAAAAAAATAAATTTGGTATTTTCATGTACCTGAACAAGCACTAGATGAATTCTGGACTGAAATTAATTAAACAAATAATTCTTATGCTTATTCTATACAATACAGAATCCATGGGGGTCATGGAGAAGAGCAAAGAATGTCTCTATATAAAATAAATGACTTCTTTTCGTTTTCCTTTATTAAAAAAATACGAAGGATATTTTAAAAGTATATAAAGAGAGCCCAAGAATAGTAATCTTATTTTAAGAAACAGAAAGCCATAATGGAGAAAAGATCTTAGAAGTATTCACATACCATTAAAATATAATTGGGCTTGGAGGAACAATTACGGAGCTGGACTGTAAGGGGAGCTGTTGGCACATAAGAGCAAAGCACACACCAGAGCTCATCCACCGGCTTCAGCAAGACCCACTTCCAGCTAGAAGCAGTCATGTTTCAAGACCTCTGATTCCCTAATGCTGACAAGCTAAACAACTTGTTTTGTCTCTGGGAGCTCTTCTCTGGTGATTAACTGCTTATGGTGAATACTAATTACTTATATGAAAGTAAAGTTCTGAAGTAGTGTCCTATTTCCTCTACCTGCAGCCTTGACATGCCTTTGAATCTAGAAAGTAGTGGCTAGAGCCAGTGCAAACCAAAACCAAGAAAGACAACATCCTCCCCTCGATAAATAAATATATCTCCTTCTACATTTCAGTATAGCTCAGCCCACTGACAAGAAGTGTCTAACCTCTGGGCCCCAATCCAAATATAATTACAATAAAGTGAGTGTTTTAAAAGCTTGTAATAATCATCTGGATAAATCTGCAGCAAGAGTTTGTGAATTAGTGAACTATCAGTGTCCTCAATTCCCCATGTCCCACACTGAAAGTTTACCCCAAATTGTCAGTTCTTAGGAACTGCACCTCAGATTAAAATCTTCTCACCAGGGAGTCTATGAGAATTTGTTCTTGTGTTTTAAATCCTAAGTGCTTGTTAAACCGCCAACACTGCAAAATTAGAGACCATTAAACAATATAAGGCAGTAAGTGATTAAATCTACCAAATACACATTCAAAGCAGCTTAAGCTACTTTTTAATTAAAAATAAAATATCACTGGCTAAATTCAGATGTCTTAGCTATACAGAAAAAAGTTAGAAGCCTGTTTTAAATGCAAAATGCTGCTGATAAGACCAGAGAGAAAAGGAGAAATTGGATAGGGGATGGGCTGGAAAGGGGCTCCCCTTGGTCTCTGAGCCCGGCGTGGCCCAGCCTCACAAGGCTGACCCCGTTTAGTTGGTAAGCATTAAGGGGAGTCACCAAGCACTGCAGAAGGAGGACTCCATGTGGCTGCTGATTAAATAAGCTTTATTAGGAAAGGTCTCAAAGGAGACAGAGTGTTCTACCTTCTTGGCAGGGGAATGAATTGAGTAACAGCAGTGGAGGAAGTGAAGGCACTGGAGATGTATAGATGGCCAAAGGAAATGTTCATGCTATTTTTAAATATAGCTTAAGCTAAGTGATAAACGGTTCTTGAAATAATGATTAGCTTTTGGGGAAAAGGTATTAGGGCCTTTGAGTTAATGGGATCGCTTGAAATAGGAAGGAATCTTTAAAGTTAGAAGTAAATAAACATTGTAGCTTTAAGTTGTTCCTACTTGTTTAAAGTAAAGTAAAGAAAAGGGCCAGGGGGGCTTAGTCAATGTTAGGCAGGATGCCAAGAATCTGAAGATCAGACTTAAAGCTAGGATGATATCATTCAATCTGAAGTCTTGAGACTCACTCTTCCTGAAGCATGAGAAAATTTACTGGTAAAACCTTACCTCACCCACAGTTTTCTTATTTTTAACTCTTTTATTTTTTTTTTTCCCTCAAGAATAATTTTCCAAGTATGTGTTCTGCCTTATATGCAACTGTTATGAATTTACTTTTAGCATAAAACATGGTCTTACCTAAAAAGCTTGCCCTGAAGTAAAGCACAGGCACTTGGTAACTACAGGAATATAAGACATGGTACTCATATTTAATCACTTTGGATGTTGCTTCAGTTTCGGTCACTTCAAAATCATCGGGGGGTAGCTCTAAAGCCTCCTGGAAAAAAGCAAAAATAAAAACTAAACATTTTTTGTTGATAAAAAAAAAAGTACACTAACACAGAGAGGGAAAGAAGATGAGATTTTCTTCCTGCAGAGTAAGTTAAATAAATATAGGGCAATGAAGTAAGGAAAAGGGAGTTTCCCATATTAATGTTTAATATTTGAATCCTGGGTAAATAGTAAAACCAGAAAACATTAGCATTAAGTAATTCCAGATTGTTTTTGTGAGACAAAGCAGCTCTGGATAAAGAGACAGGAAGACAGAAAGCAAAAGGATCTATTTCAACAGCAACTCTGAAAAATCTTTACAATTTTAGCAACGAATGGCTATACAAGCTACCTTCTTTCCTACCTGTGAAAGCCAAACACATCCTCACAATAGAACAAGAGGCTGTGAAATGTCCCAAAAGATTCTGTTGTACTTGCCAAAAGATGATTCATTGCGTGCTGAACAATTCCCAGTTCCATTTTGAATAAGAAAGTTATTTTGCAAGAGGTTGAGTTTGTTAGGTACATTTCAAAAACTGAGAAGAATCTGTTTTCTTTACTATTGTGCTTTGATATATTTCTACAATAAATCCTAATTTATAATAGAGTAGATAGCAAATACTAATGTTAACTTAAACATGATCTGTAAGCAGAGATGGTTATAGTCATCTCTCTCCTCACCTAATCACTCTTTATGAGTTGATTTTTTATTATGTGTGGGTGTTGAAGAATGTATCTTAACGTTTGGAAGCAATTAATTGAACACTTTGAGTCAGAATCTGGTTCCATTCACATTCACTTATTTATTTGAGTTGAGGAAATGTCTTTGAAATTAAATTAATAACAGGAATGAAGCAGGTTAGTTTAGCTCACTGCTACTTCACGTTAAGACAATTAGAACACTAATAAACAATTGGAAACAGCCACAGGAAAGATTTCAAACTTTATCATTATGAAATAAGGTTTCCCTTAGAGGTAAGTAAGACCACTGACTACTTCCCAGATTTGTATCTCCTTTACTAATTCCCCATTCAGTCAATTCATCAGGGAAATTGTAATACATAAATCACAATGGGAAAGGTCTGCAAAATATTTTTTCACAAAACTTCAGTAAATGCTATCAATTAAATACAGTGAACTAAATAATCATAAAGAAATCACTGAAATAAATTTTCCAGACACAGAAAATTAATACAGCAATAAGGAGGGTTTTTCTGTTCTTCTTCTTCTTTTCTTTTTTTTTTTTTTCCCATTAGGCATAGGTAGCTATAGCTTTTACCATCAATCTTTTAACCAAATTCTTTCTTTTTGGTCAAAGACTGAATTGTCTAGCATTTATAATTTCTTTTATTTCTGAACATTTTAAAAGCCCCACATCCTTGTGATAAGAAAGAATTGCAAACGCTGCACAAGTATACAAAATGAGAAATGAAATTTTCTTCATCCCACATACCTCAGACTTATAACCATTTTTGCTAGTTAAGTGTGTTTTTTTCCCCAAGACCTTTTTATTTCTTGGCACAAAACAGCCCCCTCACCTCATTAAATCATGCTGCATATACATGTGTTCCTAGATTTGCTTTTCTCACTCAAGGATATCCTCCATGTCCAAGTGTTGCCATGTCAGTGCTGTGCATTTAGCTCAGCAGTTTCAGAATATAACAGTATGCCTAAACTATCATTTGTTTAACATTTGCATATTGCTAGATATTTGGAGTTGATTATAATTTTCTGCTACTACAAATAATGCTACTATGAATATTTTTGCACACTTCCATTTTTCTATGGTACAGATTCCTAAAAGTAGAATTACTGTTATCAAATTTTGTATGCCCCAATGTGCATTATAACTTTCAACAGATCCTGCCCATCTACCCTCAGAAATGTGCTGTAGCAATTTATCAGTGCACCCATTTCTAATATCCCATTTCACTGGAGTATGGCCCAAGAAATAGGAGGGAGAGGAATAGAACTGAGTATTATTTGTGTTTTTAATTTTTGCCAAGAGGTGAATTTAAAATGTCAATTTGTTGTTTTAATTTCTACTTCCTTGATTACTAGGGGCTGTGAACATCTATTCATGAGTTTATTGATAATTTTATTCTTCAGGTATTTGCCTGTACTTACCCTTGGCCCATTTTTCTGATACTTAGTTTCTTTGCATTTTTGTTACTAAATTATACATATTTTCTGAATAATAGAATGCATTATTGAAGATAAATATATATGTGTGTGTATATAGATCCAAAACCAAAACCCATCACCATTGAGTCAATTCCCACTCCTAGTGGCCCCACAGGACCAAGCAGAACTTCTCCATTGGGTTTCGAAAGTTGTAAGTCTTTACCGAAACACTCCCACATCTTTCTCCCTGCAAAGCAAGCTGCTGGGTTTGAATCCCTGAGCTTTGGGTTAGCAGCTGAGTGCTTAACAATTTTGCCACCAGAACTCCTTCTTGTTGTTTGTTGCCATTGAAATTGTTCCAATTCATAGTGATCTCATGTACAACAGAATGTGAAACACTCCTGGTCCTGTACCATTGTGACAATTGCTGCCCATCATTGTAGTCACTGTGTCAATCCATCTCATTGAGGACTGTCCCCTTTTTCATTGGCCCTCTACCTTACCAAGCATGATATTCCTCTCCAGCGACTAGTCCCTTCTAACAACATGAGCAAAGTACAAGAGAAAAAGTCTGGCCATTCTCTCTTCCAGGGAGCATTCTGGCTGTACTTCATCTAAGACAGATTTGCTCATTCTTGTGGCAGTCCATAGTATTTTCAATATTCTTCACTAACACCACAATTCGAATGCATTAATTCTTCTTCTATCTTTCTTATTGCTTGTTCAGCTTTCATGTGCATATGAGGTGATTGAAAATACTATGGCTTGGGTTAGGCACACCTTAATCTTCAAGGTGACATCTTTGTTCTTTAACACCTTTAAGAGGTATTCTGCAGCAAATTTGCCCAGTGCAATATGTCATTTGATTTCTTGACTGCTGCTTCCATAGGTGTTTGTGGATACAAGTAAAATGAAATCCTTCACAATTTCAATCTTTTCTCCATTTATCACGATGTTGCTTACTGGTCCAGTTGTGAGGATTTTTGTCTTCTTTCTGTTGAGGTATTATCCACACTGAAGGCCATAGTCTTTCATCAGTAAGTGCTTCAAGTCCTCTTCACTTTCAGCAAGCAAGACTATGTCATCTGCATATCGCAGGTTGTTAATAAGTCTTTCTCAAATCCTATGTAGACCCCATGTAGAATGGAATGGGGAACACTACTAGTCCTGTGCCATTGTCACAATCACTGCCATGTTTGAGTCCATCATTGCAGTCACTGTGTCAATCCATCTCATGGAGGGCTGCATTCTTCATAAAGTTTGGCTTTTCTGATTATTTGTTCAGGACACAGATTGAATAAACATGGTGAAAAGACACGACCCTGACTGACAACTTCCTAATTTTCAACCATGCAGCAGCCCCTTGTTTTTGTTCCTGGTCTAGGTACACGTTCTACCTGAGCACAATTAAGTGTTCTGGAATTCCCATTCTTTACAATGTTATCTATAATTTGTTATGGTCCACATAGTTGAATGCCTTTTCATAGTCAATAATGCACAGGTCAACATCTTTGTTATTTTCTGCTGCCAGCCAAGATCCACCTGATATCAATAATGATATCCCTCGTTCTATGCCTGCTTCTGAATCCAGTCTAAATCTCTAGTAGTTCCCTGTCAATATCCTGTTGTTAACTGTTTTTTAATCATATTCAGCAGCATTTTACTTGCATGTGATACTAATGATATTGCTCAATAATTATGCTTTCTGTTGAATCACCTTTCTTTGGAATGAGCACAAATATAGATCTCTTCCAGTCAGTTGTCAGGTGGCTGTCTTCCAAATTTTGGCATAAACAAGGGGATGCTTCAAGTGTAGCATCTGTTTGATAAACATTTCAATAGGTATTCCATCAATTCCTAGAACCTTGTTTTTCAACAATTTCTTCAGTGCAGCTTGGACTTTTCTCTTTCAGTACTATCAGTTCTTGATCATATACTAGGTCCGGAAATGTCTGAACATCAACCAATTTTTTTGGTACAGTGACTCTGTATAAGATGTATAAGATGGGAGGCCCAGCATTGTTCAATATTTTGCCCACTGAATCCTCCAATATTTCTTCAGTTCTTTCAGCTTAAGCAATGCTGAACATGTTCTTCCCTTTTGGTTTTCCAACTCCAACTCTTTGCACATTTTATTACAAAACTTCACTTTGTCTTCTCGAGCTGCCATTCTGTTCAGCTCTTTTATGTCATCATTTCTTCCATTTCCTTTAGCTACTCTCCATTGAAGAGCAAATTTCAGAGTCTTCTGACATCCTTTTTTTTTTTCTTTCCTGTCTTTTTGATGACCTTTTTATTTTCTTCATATATGATGTCCTTGATGTCATCCCACAATTTGTCTACTCTTCAGTCACTGATGTTTAATGAACCAAATCTATTCTTCATATGGTCACTAAACTCAGGTAGGATATACACAAGGTTACACTTTGGCACTTGTGGATTTGTTTTATTTCTGTAGCTTCAACTTCAACTTGCATATGAGCAATTGGTGGTTTGTTCCATAGTCAGCCCCTATCTTGTTTGACTCATGATATTGAGCTTTTCCATATTCTCTTTCCATAGACATAGAAGGTGACTCAAAATGAGAAGAAACAACTACAAACATCCATTAATATCTGGAATGTGGGATGTATGAAGAGTTACATGTCTGCATTAGGAGGGTCTCCTGGTATGCCCATATTACCCTTGAAAATTATAAAATATGGACTGTCTTTATAAATATATATATATAGACATATATTTATATACATGTATAATATATATATATATATAAAATTTAAATTTAGATTATTATCTACCTGAAATTTGATTTTGTATATGATGTGAAGTAGGAAACTTTTCTAGACTATTCCTAATAAATAGTCCACCTTTTCCCCACTGATTTTTAATGCCACCTTTACCATAAACTAGATGTGGGGTGTGTGTGTTTACTTACCTCGACTCTTCTCTACTGAGCTATTTTTTTCTTAGACCAATACTGTCCAATATTAAGTGAATACTGAATCTAAGGAATTGGGTCATTCATTTCTTCAGAAACAGACTGCCCAAGACTCATTCCTGTTAGTCTGCATCTAAACTCAAATTAAGCATTTGGGAATATGCTGGAGTTGATATAAGGTACTTGCAACTGGTGGTAAGTTTATGTACAGATGCAGATTCTCTGAAACAGTTAGGAGGCTGATGAAACAGTAGGGAAGGGAATAGAACAAACCTCTTGAGGAGCCAGTTAGAATTCTCACTCTATTCACTATTCACACTAATAGTTGAGTGCCTTTGTGGGATTTGAAGGCCAGGGGTGCTTGATCTCTAGTTGGCAGTGCTACTATGTCACCCCAGTCTATGGCTCTGAAGAGCTTTCTATGTGCAGAGACGATTTTGCATCCTTTACTCATTTTAAATGAATTTAAATCTGTGCCCTGTATCTGCTGGGATCTTTCTTTCATTCATGGTTACCTTTGTGATGCCCATGCAGATATTAATCTTTGAAATGATACTATCTGGAAATCTCAGACTTCAACATATTTTCTATTCTTCTTTCTTCAAAAATGCCAGATGATTTTAGAACTTCAAGACTAAGGCTCTTATCTTATTCATATTTGTATTCCCAGAGACTCTAGCACAGAACTGAGAACACCATTTCTATTTCAGTCTGCAGATCTGTTTCCTGCCATAGAAGTATATTATTTTTAAAAAAACAACAACTTCATATGTAATTTACCAACAATCCCCCCCTCATCCCAAAGTATGAAAATAAGTAAATGGAACAGTAAAAATGCAAAAGATCATCAAAGAAGTCATATGGTAAATGTTGTTGTTGTTGCGTGCCGTCGAGTCAGACCCAACTCATAGTGACCCCTCCTTGGGTTTCCGAGGCAGTATCACTACAGAAGTAGATTGCCCCATCTTCCTTCCAAGGAGTGGCTGGTGGGTTTCAACTGCCAGCCTTCTGGTTAGCAGTCAAGTGCCTTAGACACTATGCTATGGTAAATAGGCATATGAAAAAATGTTAACATCATTAGCCATCAAATTAAAGTACAATGAGATATCACTAACCATATGTCAGAATGGCTAATAAAAGGAAATAACAATACCAAATGCTGGTGAAGATGGGGATAAACTAGATCACTCATACATTGCTGGGTAAAATGTAAAATGGTATAATTACTCTGAAAAAGATGAGCAGCTTCTTGTACAATTAAATATGATGTAATTATCACATGACCCAGCAACTGCACTCCCAGGCATTTATCATAGAGAAGTGAATACTTATCTTCCCGCAAAAACCTGTATATAAATATTCATAGCAGTCTATTCAAAATAGTAAAAAACCTGAATTAGCCCAGACATCCTTCAACACGTGAATGGTTAAACAAACTGTGGTACACTCATATCATACTATTCAGCAATAAAGTATTGACACTCATTTCTTAGAAGTATCTTCAGGTAATTATGCTGAGTAGTAAAAGGCAATCTCAAAATATAATTTCTTATATGTTCCATTTATATAACATTTTGAAATGACAAAATGGAGAACAGAATAGTTGGGGGGGGGCAAGAGAGAAGTAGATGTAATAAAAACAACATGAGTGATCCCTGTAGTGATGGAACTGTAGTATTGTAACTGTGGTAGTGAATACATGAACCTACACATGTGATAAAATTGTATAGAACTAAATACACACACACACTAGTGCAAATAAATCTGGAAAACTATGAATAAGACCAGTGAATTGTTTCAATTTCAATATCCTGACTGTGATATTGTCCTATAGTTTTGTAAGATGCTACCATTGGAGGAAGACCTAAGAAGAACTGATGCCTTTGAATTACATGTTAGCAAAACATATTAAAAGTATCATGATTGCCAGAAGAAAAAAACAAATTCATGTTGGAAAAATTACAACCAGAATGCTTCTTAGAAGCGAGGATGGCAAGACTTCCCCCTTACTCTGGACATATTATCAGGAATAAACAGTCCCTGGAGAAGGATATTATGCTTGATAAAATAGAGATTAGGGAAAAAGAGTAAGGTCCTCAACGCAATAGACTGACACAGTGACTGCAAGATGGGTTCTAACATAGCAATGATTGTGATGGTCCAGGACAGGAAATGTTTAGTTCTGTTGTACACAGGGTCGCTATGAGTTGGAACCCCCTGGAGGGCACCTAACAACAACAACCATTGGGGGAAACTAGATGAAGGGTGCATGGGATCTGTCTGTATTATTTCTGACAACTGCACATAAATTTACAATTATCTCAAAAATTTCAATTAAAAAATGCAAGGGAAAGAAATGGTGAAGCATTTTTGAGGCTTGTTAAAAAATCACAATTTCTAAGTCCTCAAGGTGCTAATGGTACCAATAGCACAGGGGTCATGTAAATAGAGAGTGTAATGTCTTTGATTTGCTTTAAAATAACACAAGGGAGAGGCAAGACAGCTGTCGCTGTGCACCAAGTGGGAAACCCCTGCATGAAGCAGCTTCACAATTTCAGGTGGGCTGGTGAGCTCTAGTGGTGGCAGAGGTGGCTGTGAAGAGTGGTAGATTAGGGTCCCAGGCAGAGGAACCATAGTCCCACAGAACTTGAGCACCTTCTACCTGTTGCTGGGGTACTTCATTGGGACCCTGATTACCAGGTTAGATTTCTGTAAGATCTTGATGGTACTCCAAAGTGGCTCTATAAAGGATACTTAAACTCTGTAAGAAACTACCCCTGCAGCTTCATCCTGATCTACAACCAAAAACAAAACAAAACTTACTGTTGCCAAGTAAAATTCAACTCATAGTGACCTCTCCTTGGGTTTTGGAGGCAGTATCTCTATGGAAGTAGATTGCTCAATCTTCCTTCTGAGGAGTGGCTGGTGGGTTTGAACCTCCAGCCTTCTGCTTAGTAGTCAAATGCCTTAGGCACTACGCCACCAGAGCTCCAGGAAAAATTCTAGGGTCTGGGTGCTGCTTATGAGGTTCCATTAGATAGTGGGAAATGGCAATAATATGATTCTTCTATTGAAAAAGGATTAAAAGATGGCCATCAGAGCTCCCATGGGGATATTTATTCACACATCTTTAGAGATTTTGGTTTCAGGTTTGGAGGAATTCCGTGTTAGCAAGACAGAAATATTCCAAGAGAAGTGATATTATTGTAGATCTAGAAGTCATTCTGGAAGAAGTGTATGCAAGAATATTTTGCAAGTAATTAGAAACAAACCTGTGGCCAGAAAGACAGCTGGCAAACGGAAATGCAAGTGCAAGCAAGAGATTCAAACTACCCAGCTAGACCCAGGGAGCTTCCAAATGACCCAGGGGGTGGTGTGTAATGAATGCCTGAATGTTAAATTGGTAAATGAAGAAAGAACAGTGGGAATAGAACTTAGGGTGGGATTTGGCATGGAGTACCCCCTTTGCTGGAGAAGGTAAGCCTCAAGTGGATGGGGAACCAGAAGATGTATGGTTCCAAATCAGAGCTGTCAAGCATGTAAAATTTTAAAGGAGGCATGGTTTATACACAACATGACAATCTCAATAGTTGAGTCTCTGGTTGGCTTTGAGATGGATATTATTCATTTGGATGGTCACAAGGTACATATTTTCCAGGACAAGATCACCAGGCCAGGAGCCCAGGCATGGAAGAAAGGGGGAAGGCTCCCCAACTTTGACAACAACAACATCAAAGGCTGTTTAATAATCACTTCTGATGTGAGTTTTCTAAAAGAACAGTTCATAGAAGAAGCATGAAAGGATATCAAATAGCTACTTAAACAAGGATCAGTATGGAAGGTATATAATGGACTGCAAGGATATTAAGAACAAATAAAATTGGACTTAGTTTAAAATAAGTGAATCAGAGATATTTATTACCCGCAGGGGTTTCTGTGTGTGTTTCTGCACACATAATTCCAATATACAACTCTGACTTATTTTTTTTTTCCTCCTAATGATCGTCATGAAATGAATAAGATAGCTTAAGAATGTGTCCATTTGCATTCAGAAAAGAATAGCCAGCAGAAGGTTTAATAATACCTCTCCCTTTGGGGATGTAATGTCTGGTGCTGCTGCTTGACTTTCAAGAATTCAAGCCACAAGAGGACTCCAGAAGTAAGAGAAACATAATAGAGAGGGTCAAAGTTAATTGTTAGCTATTTAATTCACAATGCCAATGCCAACTGGAGAAGTCTATTTTTAAATACATTTTGTTGTTACTTAAAAAAATAATAATAATAGAGAAGAGGGGTAAGTAGAAGGAGGTGTGAAAGGACAGTATTGGCCATGGATTGATCACTGTTGTGATAGGGTTAATTTGATGGGTCCGTGGGTGTTCATTATAATATTCTGTCTACTTTTGTGAATATTTTGAATTCTCCAAAATAGATGAAAAAATGTTTGAATTTTTTTTTAAGTGTCTGATGTCTGATACTACATTTAGTAAACAGAATCATAGACCTCTAATGAGGAAAGGAACTTGGATCTTTCCATCTAACCCAACACTTTCATCTAGTAGACACAAATAATAAAGACCATAAAGGCACAGGCAGACCTAGAACTCATGTCTTTTCACATTCAGACCCCTTCTCTTTATACTTGAGTATGCTACTTCCAAATTATTACCAGGTCTAATTTGGACAAATATTCTGGAAACCATGATATCAACGTTTTGAGAGTTTGTTAATATTTTATTATATTATCTTTAAAAGGATTTGGATATAATTAACTTGATATTAAGAGTTAATAGAAAAAAGAAGTCACATATACATTTATCTTCCTGAAGATGTTACTATTTCATTAAATGAGAAGATACCTGTGTTTAGAAAATCACATTCATTCAAGTAGCTAAAAGATTAAGTGATTCACATAAATTATAGAAACCTTGATTTTACTGAATTCAATTAACAATAAGTTGACAGTGATCTCTCATTTAGAAAATCTGATATGAATTAAGCTTTACAACCAAATTCCATTAAATAGGGATCATGCTGAAGACAGTTCACAGATATTTTATTGAAAGCAAACCCAAATAATGTATTGGGCTTTAGAAATGAGATCCGTATCTTTATTTTGCTAACAGCAAGAGGTAATTGAAAGAAGAAAAACTTTTCTCCTATCACTGTTGTTGTTGTTATCTCTATTACTATTACTGAACAAACGTAAGTAACCAGTTTTATTCATAATACAGTTAGCCCCGCATATCCATAGGTTCCACATCCACAGATTCAACCAACTACAGATCAAAAATATTGGGGGAAAAAAAGAATTAAGTATTCAAAGCAATTTCTCAAAGTCTACGGGGGGAGTGTAAAGTGCTATTTACTTAGCATTTACATTGTATTGGGTATTAGAAGTATTCTAGAGATGATTTAAAGTATTCGGGAGGATGTGTGTAGATTATATGCAAATACTATGCCATTTTATATAAGGGACTTGAGCATCCATGATTCGGATATCCCCAGGGTGGGGTAGGAGAAGGTCCTGGAACCAATCCCCTGTGGATTACTAGGAATTGTATCTCTTGAGAAAAAGACAGTTTTTTGTTTATTTATTTATTTATTTTAATATTCTACCCAGTTACCTTATTAATATAAACCTAACTTTGTTGTTATTGTTAGTTGCCATCGAGTCAGTTCGAACTTATGGAGACTTGGGGTTCAAACTAAAACTGCTCTCCATCGTGTTTTCTAGACCTTATTTTCAAAGCACTGCTGGATGAGTTTGAACCATGAACCTTTCAGTTAGCAGTCCAGTGCTGAACGACTTGTGCCACCAGAATCATAGCCAAGGAGCCAAATCATCCAAAGTACCCAAGAGTGGCAGAGACACAGAACTGGTTCACAGACTATCTTTAGCTGTATCTGAGTAGACACAGAAACCACCTAATGACAATGGAAAAATGAGCTCTTTAACAAATTCTTCCTTAGCTGATTTTCCTAAGCTAACATCAATTTACTGTTTTCAGAAGTGCTAAAAACTGGCAAAGCCTTTTGATAAACCATTGAAAAATCAACTCTCTAAGAAAGAACAAATTCTAATTATTAAGACATATAAAGTGAATTTAAAAATAATCTTTGTGGGACTGTAAATAGCCAGTACCCATTTTTTTGTTTCACGTGCTCATCACTTTTCAGTGTTGTTGTTGTTGTTTGATGCCATCGAGTCGTCTTTGGCTCATAGCAACCCTGTGCACAGCAGAA
This sequence comes from Orycteropus afer afer, assembly GCF_000298275.1. Lineage (NCBI taxonomy): Eukaryota > Metazoa > Chordata > Mammalia > Tubulidentata > Orycteropodidae > Orycteropus > Orycteropus afer. Next base: position 9,653,230 of record NW_006921694.1, on the reverse strand, counting down.
CAAAACACCATCTGGTACCGTGCCAGCAACGGTGGACTGATCTTTTCTCTCAACCTCTAGAATGACTCTTTTTATGATCTCTGTGGCTTTCAAGTAAGTGACTGTCACAAGAACCTTTGCAAGCAATATCATTCCTTTATCAACTGTAAAGGTTGTACATAAGAGATAGTTCAGAATATGGAAGGCATGTATTTGACAGCTTCCAGGGGTCACTACAACAACAAAGGGTGGTCACCAGGATAATCCCAACAATAGTATCCTACTGAGGCCCCACCTTTCCCAGTCATGTTATGACTCCTACTACTGATTTTTATTTTAAAAAGACAAAAAAAAAAAAAAAAAGAGAGAGAGAGAGAGAGAGAGAGAGAGAGACAACATTCTTTGCTCTCCCTACTACATCAGACGGGAGTGAATTAGCATCAGCATGGCCAACGTGGGTTCCCACTGAGAGGAAGAATCTGTCTCCTGCACAGGATTAAATCCTCCTCTGCAGACTGGCATGCTCAAGTGCAAGGCTGGACGGAGAGAATTCAGAAACCAGCCAGAGCACATCTGGCAGCTTTCTGGATGTTTCCAGCTGGCTCCATTGTGTTTCTTAGGCCCTGTTTCCCTTAAGAAACACTGTGCAGGAGACAGCATGTACCCAGAGCTGGGCAATAAAGGTGGAACGGTGAAACAGGCTGTCCCTTAGATTCTGTGCTGGAGAACACAGGTTCTCTGGCAGGAAGGAAGAGTAATAATGCTTAACGGCACCTAACAAATGTTAACTGCAATTACTCCTTAAATTATAACAATGGAAAAAAGCATTGTTTCCCTAGAAAAAATAGGAAAGGCTCTAAAGAACTTTTTTAAAAGGCAAGTTAAGTCCTTCTCATCTTCTTTTTAAGACTTCTGCTGTCTAAAAACAATGTTTACATCTCAATGCACAAGAAACAGCAGAATAAAGGGTAAGAAAAATCAGAAATTTCTTACGAAAGTCATGACTAACTAAAACCAAACCAACCCAAACTCACTGCTATGTAGTCATTTCTGATTCATAGTCACCCCCATTGGGTTTCCAAGGCTGTAAATCTTGATGTAAACAGATTGCCTCATCTTTCTTCTCCAAAGCAACTGGGGGGTTTAAAAACCATCAACCTTTAGGTCAGCAGCCAATGCCTTAACCACTGCATCACGAGAGCTCCTTCATGACTAACTAAAGAAAGAGAGAAAGATTTTCACCTAGTATTCTGAGCTTCAGAAGTCAGTCAAAATGTGTTTCTATTCAGAGTTACCCTTTACATGTTACATAATAAAGACCACCATCAGTCAAAGTTTTACAGTTTTTCTAGAGGACATAGGGGAGCTCTGGTGGCATAGTGTCTAGGACATTTGACTGCTAAATAGAAGTCTGGCAATTCAAACACACTAGCCACTCCTTGGAAAGAAAATTGGGCAATGTACTTCCGTAGAGATACTGCCTCAGAAACCCAAGGAGGGGTCGCTATGAGTAGGGGCTAACTCGATAGCGCATAACAACAACAACATGGTGGTACAGTGATAGAATTCTCACCTTCCACAGGGGAGACCAGGGTTTGGTTCCCAAATAACATACCTCTTGTACAGCTACCACCCGTCTATCAGTGGCAGCTTGCATGTTGCTATGATGTTTGAACAGGTGTCAGCAGTGCTTCTAGACTGAGATGGACTAGGAAAAAAAAAGCCTAGAGAGCAAATTATGAAAATCAGCCAGTGAAAACCCTACAGATCACAACAGTCACATCCACAACTGACTGTAGAGATGGCACACAGCTAGGCAGCATTTAGCTCCACTGTGCATGGCATCTCTGTGGTTTAAAGGCAAATCATCACAACAGCCTAGTTTTCCTAAGCACATTTATTAGTCGATTCGACTCACAGCGACCCCTCCTTGGGTTTCTGAGGCAGTATCTCTAAGGAAGTAGATTGCATGATCTTCCTTCCGAGAAGTGGCTGGTGGGTTTGAACCGCTAGCCTTCTGGTTAGCAGTCAAATGCCTTAGGCACTATGCCACCAGAGCTCCCTTATTTATTTATAGTTTGTAATTTGCTCTTCTGCTATAGGGGGAAGGCCCAAGATCACCCTGCAAATCAGAAACTGAGTAGGATACAAACTTAAGTAAGCCTGAAAGCTCCACGTCCAGAACTTTTTCTACTTTGTAAATGATCATCAGATTCTTATTGTTGTTGTTGTTATGTGCCGTTGAGTCAGACCCGACCCACAGCGACCCCTCCTTGGGTTTCCAGGGCAGTATCACTACGGAAGTAGATTGCCCCATCTTCCTTCCGGGCAGTGGCTGGTGGGTTTGAACCACCAGCCTTCAGGTTAGCAGTCAAGTGCCTTAGCCGCTACGCTACCAGAGCTCCCATCAGGTTCTTAGGGGTGGAGAATGTTAAATAGATGTATTACCAGAATCCATCCCAAAATTCAGATTCAATAGATCTAATGTGACACTTAAGTATCTGCATATTGGGATTTCCGGTAAGATGGAAGTATAGGCAGACAAAGAAAAGGGGCACCAATTAACACAGATACAGAAGATAATCCTGAAGCCATGAGCTTTGAAAGGAAGGATATAGAAGTGGACTAAACTCCAACTAGTAGAAGACTGTTCATGGTAACACCAAAAAAGGAGACATATGGAGCTGTGGACTGGTAGTGATCCTAACAGCATGGATGGCTTGGATATTGCCAAGTGGTGTTAGGACTTAAGAATTAACCTAAAAATCAGCCCTGCTGGCCAGGAGCTTCAAGAAGGACTGCACTGGTGGCTGCTGAATGGAAGGGAATGCAGCAAAGAAGGAGATGGGCTGAGCTGCAGACTTTTGGCTGTCCGGAGGGCACAGCCATTTTGAAATGTTTACAAGTGGTTTAACCATTTTAGATATTTAAAGCAATAGAGTTATCTCAGATTCCAGGCACCTAAAAATAGACTCCACTTGCCAGGCACTGCAAGAACATACAAAACACAAAGGACAGGAAAGGCCCGATATTCCTCTTGTTACGCTTGTACCCCACATCCTCTTGGTGAACACAGGTGAGGTCATCCCTTACTCCTATCCACCTTCTGGGCCAGTAGGAATTCCATCCCAGTCTGTGTGCTCTGATAGAGCCTGGGTACCTGGCCCTGCCCTCACCACATTTTTTTTTTTTTTCCTTTTTAGTTTGTTTGTTTTTGTCTATTTAATTATTTTTTATCATTTTTATTATTACTCTTTCTTTTTCCCTTTCCAGGTTCTAGTTTTCAGCTTTTCCTTTCTTCCTTGTTCCTGGTATCCATATTTCTCTCTCCTGTGGATCTCCCCTTTCCTTGTATTTCTTTTTGTATTTTTCCCATTTTTTTCTTCATTATTCTCCTATTCCAGCTCTTTTCTTTTATTCTTCCCTCCCCAGATATCGTGGGGTTGTTTTTCCCCCCTTTATTCCCTTTCTCTATGCATATGTCTTTTGTCTTTTAAAAGTATTTCTTTAAATATTTCTCTCATTTATTGCCTTTCCTCCTTTCTTTTTCTTTTTCTTTTTTTCTCTTTTTGGTGATTGTTCCTGTGTGTTTATGTGGTGTGTTTTTTGTCTGCTTCTTTTTACTTTTTTGATGCTTTTCTTTTTACTGTTGTTTTTGTCTAACTGAGTGGGAGACAGCAACTATACCCATACAATGCAACCCCACCCACACTTCCTGCAGCTCCACTTACTAAGTGAGAGCCATCACTTCCTCCTGCACCATTGGCCAATGAGACACAACCACCAATAAGAGCCTGACTCACCATTAACTTCTCTTCACAAACAGTTAACAGAGATCTGTGTAGCTACTCTCATTCTCTATTACATCTACCAGGAGACAGGTGGTGAGTGCATAAGTCCAGCCAACTAGTGAATAGAGGAGCATAGTACCCTGCTTACTCAGATACATCCAACAAAGAAAACAAAAACCTTGGACGAATCACTCCAACATAAAATAACTAATCACACAGATATACAACAAAGTCACAATATCTCAGAGACAAGAGACCATCATAGTGCACACAAAGAAGCAAGATAAAGCCGTAGAAACAAGGGGCCAGGATACAGACCCAGAACACATCCCTGAGGAAGAAGCAGCATTGGAGCTCCCTGATAAGAAATTCAAAAGAATTATACTTAGTTTTCTTCAACAGAAGAGAGACAGATCAAGGAAAGCACTGACAAAGTTAAGGAAAACACACAAAACCCTAAAAAATTCTGGAAGAAAATACAAGAACAAAATGATAAAATAGATGAAAAATTAGAAATTATAAAAAATCTACAGATAGGAATCCAGAAGATTAATACTAAATTTGCAGACATAGATAACACATTGAAAGGGCAAAGGAGTAGAATCAAATCAATGGAAGAAAGGTTTAGTGCCATTAAAGACAAATACCTGAATACTTCTTCTGAAAGGGATCAATCAGAAAAAAAGATCAAAACAAAATGAAGATAGCCTAAATTCCTGTAGGGTACCATCTAAAGGAATGACCTACATGTAATCAGAATTCCAGAACACGAAGAGAAAAACAAAACCACTGAAAAAATTGTCCAAGATTTGTTGGAAGAGACTTACCTGATATGATGAAAGATGAGATATATCCATTCACGAAGTCCAATGAACCCCAAACAGGATAGACCCCAAAAGAAAATCACCAAGACGTATCATCATCAAATTCACCAAAACCAAAGACAAAGAAAGAATCCTGAAAATCCATTTATTGTGATGCTACAAAGGGCAACCAATAAGAATTAAGCTCTGATTTCTCAGCAGAAACAATGCAGATGAGAAGGCAATGGGATGTTATATGTAAAACCTTGAAAGAGAAAAATTACCAAGCAAAAATTATGTTGTTGTTGTTGTTAGGTGTCGTCGAGTCATTTCCGACTCATAGCGACCCCATGCACAGCAGAACGAAACACTGCCCGATCCCACACCAGCTTCACGATCCCTTCCATACTTAAGCCAATCATCACAGCCACCGTGTAAATCCATCTCGTTGAAGGCCTCCCCTTCTTTTGTCGACCCTCCCCCCTACCAAGCATGACATCCTTCTCTAAGGAATGGTCACTTCTGACAACATGACCAAAATAGGTGAGAGGAAGTCTGGCCATTCTCACTTCCAAGGAGCATTTCGGGTGCACTTCCCCCAGGACAGATCTGTTAGTTCTTTTAGTGGTCCATGGTACTTTCAGCATTCTTTGCCAGCACCACAACTCAAAAGCATCAA
>NW_006921694.1:9645899-9646476 GCF_000298275.1 Orycteropus afer afer | reverse complement strand
CTCGAGCTGCTCTTTGAAATCTTCTGTTCAGCTCTTTTATCTTGTCATTTCTTCCATTGGCTTTGGCTTCCCTCCGCTCAAGGGCAAGGTTCAGAGTCTCTCTGTCATCCATTTTGGTCTTCTCTTCTTTTCTCGTCTTTTTAGTGATCCCTTGCTTTCTTCATGGATAATGTTCTTGATATCCTCCCACAATTCTTCTGGTTTTCGGTCCTTGGTTTTCAATGCATCAAATTTATTCTTTAGATGATCTCTAAATTCAGGAGGGATATATTAAAGATCATAGTTTGGCTCTTTTGGACTTATTTTAATTGTCTTCAACTTCAAGTTGAATTTGCATATGAGCAGTTGATGGTCTGTTCCACAATCCGCTCCTGGCCTGCTTTTGGCTGAAGATATTGAGCTTTTCCACCATCTCTTGCCACAGATGTAGTCAATCTGATTCCTGTGTGTTCTGTCTGGTGAAGTCCACGTGTAGAGCCGCTGTTTGTGTTGTTGAAAAAAGGTGTTTGCAATGAACAAGTCGTTGGTCTTGCAAAATTTTACCATGTGAGTTCCAGCATTATTTCTGTCACCAAGG
>NW_006921694.1:9642865-9645364 GCF_000298275.1 Orycteropus afer afer | reverse complement strand
ACCAGACTATTCATAAAGTTGTGTGGTAATGTATCAGTGTTTCTTTGCTATTCATAAGGTTTTCCCTGGCCAATTCTTTGAGAAGTGGATGGCCTCTTCTTTCTTCCTAGTCTGTCTCAGTCTGTAAGCTGGGCTGATACCTGTGCACCATGTGCATCCCACTGTGTTTGAAACACCAATGGCTCAACCTCAAAACTCATATCAACATGTCACCATGGTAGGATAAACTGACAGACAAGTTTGTCTTCCTGTTGAAAACTTCTCCTACCACCCTTACTTGGGTCACTGTGGCGGACTCCTCCTCTGTCCAGATTCCTAGGCCTTTTAATCCCCTTTCTCGCACTCTCACCCTGCTGCTTTGGGTGTGCCTGAGTTCCCTCTCCTCACCTGGATCCCTGTGGCTGACTGCTCCTCTTTCTGCATTCCTGGCTTTTAATCCCCTTTTTCCTGCTCTCCCGCCCTGCTGCTTTGGGCATGCCTGAGTTCCTCTCTTCACCTGCATCCCTGCAGCTGACTGCTCCTCTGTCCAGATTCCTGGCTTTTAGTGCCCTTTCTCCCGCTCTCCTACCCTGCTGCTTGGGGTGTGCCTGATTTCCCTCTCCTCACCTGGATCCTTGGGGCTGACTGCTCCTCTGTCCAGGTTCCTGGCTTTTAATCCCCTTTTACCTGCTGTCCCACACTGATTCTTTGGGCATGCCTGAGTTCCTCTCCTCACCTGGATCCCTGCAGCTGACTGCTCCTCTGCCCAGGTTCCTGGCTTTTAATCCCCTTTTTCCCACTCTCCTGCCCTGCTGATTTGCGTGAAATTATATACCCACCAAAAATTATATACCCCCCAAAATTGTCCCTGAAATACGTTGGTGAAATTAGGAGATTTCCAGATAAGCAGAAACTAAGGGAATTTGCTAAAACCAGACTAACCTTACAATAAATACTAAAAGCAGTACTTTGAAAAGAGAAGCAACAACAGCAAACAAAAACTGACCATTAATACACATGATGATATAACCCAGAAACCAAAACAGCTGTGGAGGTATCCAAAGTAAAATACACTTACAAGATTATAAACAGGGAATGAGAGACATCCATTGGCAAATGAGGACAACTACAATCCACAAAAGGGGAGAAAAATAGCATATTTAAAGAACGTTTACATGGCGAGGAAGTCAAGAGAGCTGCAAAATAAAATGGATTGTTCTAAACTTGGGGAAAAAATTATAAATCACAGGGTAACCTCAAAGAAAAATGATAAACCTTTATATCACAATAAAAAAGAGGACAAGCACAAATATTCAGCAAATACTAAAACAATAGCAACAAAGGAAATGATAACACAATTCATAAACATAATGAGCTCAGCACAGAAAATTATATGGAACAAGGAAACTAAGGACACACATAACAAAATGATAGCAACCAATTCACACTTGTTGATAATTACACTGAATGTCAATAGATTAAATGCACCACTCAAGAGACAGACAGATGCAGAATTGATTAAACAATAGAACCCACCAATATGTTGTCTATAAGAGAGACACCTTAGAGACAAAGACAAAAATAGAATAAAAATCAAATAGACGACTCCACAGTCATAGTAGGAGACTTTAATACACCACTTTCAATGAAAGATAGAACTGGAAACTCAACAAAGATGCAGAAGAACTAAACAATACAATGCAACAACTTGACCTTATAGACATTTACAGAGCACTGCACCCAACAACAGTACAATATACCTTCTTTTCCAGTGCACATGGAACATTCTCCAGGATAGACAATATATCAGGCTATAAAGCAATCCTTGATAAATTTAAAAACATTGAAATACTGCAAAGCATCTTCTCAGATCACAATGCTATCAAATTATAAATCAACAATAGGAAGATCAACAGAAAAAGAGTAAACACATGGAAACTGAACAACACCCTCCTTAAGAACAACTGGGTGAGAGAAGAAATAAAAAGTAAAATGAAAAAAAAATTCCTTGAATCAAAAATCAAACGAGAATGAAAACACAACATACCAACATCTTTGGGACACAGCAAAAGTGGTGATCAAAGACCAATTTAAAGCAATAAATGCACACATCAAAAAGAAGAAAGAGCCAAAATCAACACTTTAAACCAACATCTCCAACAATCAGAAAAAGAACTGCAAGAAAAGCCTACAGTCACCAGAAGAAAGGAAATAATCAAGATTCATGAAGAAATCAATGAAACAGAAATTAGCAAGACAACAGATAAAAATCAACAAGATTATAAGTTGGTTTTTTGAAAAGAATTATAAAATTGACAAATCACTGGCAAAATTAACAAAGGAAAAGAGGGAGAGAATACAAATAACATGAATAAGAAATGAAATGGGTGACATCACAACAGAACAAACTGAAATAAAAAGGATAATATGAGGATACTATGAAGAACTGTACTCCAACAAATTTGAAAATCCAGACAGATTTCTAGAAACACACTACTTACCTAACCTAACACAGACTGA
>NW_006921694.1:9606990-9642390 GCF_000298275.1 Orycteropus afer afer | reverse complement strand
TTTTTAACAAAATTCTAGCCAATATACTTCAATAACATATCAAAAAAATAATACATAATGACCAAGCTGGGTTCATATCAGGTATCCAAGGATGGTTCAACATTAGAAAAACAATCAACATCTTCCATCACATAAATTGTTGTTATTGTTATGTGCCGTCAAGTCGGACCTGACTCATAGCGACCCCTCCTTGGATTTCTGAGGCAGTATCACTATGGAAGTAAACTGCCCCATCTTCCTTTGAAGGAGTGGCTGTTGGATTTGCACCGCCAGCCTTCTGGTTAGCAGTCAAGTGCCTTAGGCACTATGCTACCAGAGCTCCTATCACATAAATAAAACTAAGGAAAAGAACCACATGATCATATCAATCAACTCAGAAAAGGCATTTGATAAAATCCAACACCCATTCCTTTTGATCAAAACACTCAGCAAAACAGGAATAGAAGGGACATTCCTCAACATAATAAAGGGCATCTATGCAAAACCAACACTAACATTATTCTCAATGGAGAGAGACTAAAACCATTCCCCTTGTGAACAGGAACCAGACAAGGATATCCTCTGTCACCACTTCTATTCAACACTGTATTGGAAGTCCAAGCCACAGCAGTAAGGCTGAAAGGGAAATATGGCATCCAAATTGGTAAGGAAGAAGTCAAACTATCCTTATTTGCTGATGATATGATCCTATACACAGAAAATCCAAGAGACTCAGTAAAAAAAAAAAAAAACTACTGGAACTAATTAAGAGATTTAGCATTATGGCAGGATACAAGATCAACATCCACAAATCAGTTGGATTCCTCTACACCAGCAAAGAGATTGCTGAAAAAGAAATAAGGAAATCAATACCATTTACAATAGCTACCAAAAAATAAAATAAAAAAGACCTGTACAAAGAAAACTATAAAACTCTACTTCAAGAAACCATAAGAGATCTACATAAATAGAAGAACATACCACACTTGTGACTAACAAGGTTGAACATTGTGAAAATGTCAATTCTACCCAAAGCAATCTATACATTCAATATAATCCCAATCCACATCCTATCAATATTCCTTAAGGATATGGAAAAAACAATCACTAACTTTATATGGAAAGGAAAGACACCTCGGATAAGCAAAGCACTGTTGAAGAAGAACAAAGTAGGAGGTCTCAGACTTCCGGACCTCAAAACCTACTACATACCCACAGTAGTCAAAACTGTCTAGTATTGGTACAATGACAGAAACATAGACCAATGGAATAGAATTGAGAACCCAGAAATAGATCCATTGACCTATGGTCAGTTAATCACTGACAAAAGGCTGAAATCTATTAAATGAGGAAGAGATTGTCTGTAAATGGAGAAGAGATTGTCTGTTTAACAAATGGTGCTGGCAAAACTGGATATCCATTTGCAAAAAAATGAAGCAAGATCTGTACTTCCACCATACACAAAAACTAACTCCAGATGGATCAAAGACTTAAATGTGAAACCTAAAACTATAAAGTTCCTTAAGGAAAAACTAGGGGAAAATTTAGGTGCCCTAATATATGGCATCCTGGGGCTAGGGGCTGCTTTTCCCTTGGATATGGCTCTATATTAAGGTCAGGTCCTGAGGTAGGCTGGCCTGGGGTATGGAAGCTGCTTTTCACTTGGGGGTGACTCTATATTAAGGACAGGGCCTGAAGTTGCTGGGCCCAGGGCTTGGAGGGTGCTTTTCACTTGGGTGTGGCTACATATTAAGGTCAAGGCCTGAAGTAGGCAGGTCAGAGAGGTTAAGAACAACTAAGGGATATGAACTTGTTTGTCAGTTTGTCATCCTGTGGTGGCTTACATGTTGCTGTGAGGCTGGAAGCTATGCCACCATATTGCAAAATGCCAGCAACAATACCCATGGTGGACAAGTTTCAGCAGAGCTTCCAGGCTTAGACAAACTCGGAAGAAGAAAGAGGCCATCCACTTCTCAAAGAATTGGCCAGTCAAAATCTTATAAATAGTAGTGAAATTGTTTGATATATTACTAGAGAACTTTATGAACAGCTCTGAAACATGGTCCAACATAGTGCCAGAAGATGAGCCTATCAGGTCGGAAGACAATCAAAATTTGACTAAGGAAGATCTGACTCCTCAGAGTAGAGATGACCTTAATGATATGGATAGAGTAAAGCTTTCAGGACCTCCACTGGCTGATGTGGCATGACTCAAAATTAACAGAAACAGATGCAAACATCCATTAATAATTGGAACACGGAAAGTACAAAGTATGAATCTAGCAAAATAGGAAGTTGTCAAAAATGAAATGGAATGCATAATGATCGATATCCTAGGCATTAGTGAGCTGAAATGGACTAGTTTTGGCCATTTTGAATCAGAAAATCATATGACTGAATGACAAATTGAAGAGGAATGGTGTGACATTCATGGTCACAAAGACTGTTTCAAGATCTGTCCTGAAGTACAATGCTATCAGTGATAGGATAATATCCATACACCTACAAGGAAGACCAGTTAATAATACTACTATTATCCAAATTTATGTACCAACCACCAAAGCCAAAAATGAGGAAATTGAAGATTTCTACCAACTTCTGCAGATGGAAATTGACCTCACATGCCACCAAGATGTGTTAATTATCACTGATAACTGGAATGCAAAGTTGGAAATAAAGAAGAGTTACTGGTAGATGCAAAATATGGCCTTGGTGATAGGAATAATGCTGAAGATCACATGAGAGAATTATGCAAGACCAATGACTTACTCATTGCAAATACCTTTGTTCAACAACATAAGCTATAACTATCCACATGGTCTTCACTAGATGGAATACAATGGTATCAGACTGACTACATCTGTGGCAAGAGATGATGGAGAAGTTCACTATCTTCGACCAAAACAAATCCAGGAGCTGATTGTCGAACAGACCATCAACTGCTCACATGCACATTCAAGTTGAAGTTGAAGACAATTAAAACAAGTTCACAACAGCCAAAATATGCCTTGATAATATCCTTCCTGAATTTAGAGACCACTGAAACAATAGATTTGATGGACTGAACATCAATGACCAAAAACCAGAGGAATTGTGGAATGACATCAAGAACAGTATCCATGAAGAAAGCAAGATGTCATTAAAAAGACAAGAAAGGAAGAAAAGACCAAAATGGACATCAGAAGAGACTTTGACCTTGAGTGGAGAGTAGCTAAAGCAAATGAAATAAATGACAAGATAAAAGAGTTGAACAGAAGATTTCAAAGAGCAGCTTGAGCAGAGAAAGCCAAATACTATAATGCAAAGGCATGGAGTTAGGGAAGAACACACTTAGCATTTCTCAAGCTGAAAGAACTGAGGAAAAAAATATAAGCCTCGAGTTGCAAAATTGAAAGATTCTATGGGCAATATATTGAATGATGCAGAAAGCATCAAAAGAAGATGGAAGGAATACACAGAGTTATTGCACCAAAAAGAACTGGTAAATTTTAATCCATTTCAGGAGGTGGCATTGATCAAGAACCAATGGTATTGAAGGAAGAAGTGGAAGCTGTGCTGAAGGAACTGGTGAAGAACAAGGCTGCAGGAATTGACAGAATATGCACTGAGATGTTTCAACCAACAGATGTCGCACTGGAGGCACTCACTTAGCTATGTCAAGAGATTTGGAAAATCTGACTCGAAGAGATGCATATTTGTAACACATTTCAAAGAAAGGTGATCCCACAGAATGTGGAAATTATGAAACAATATGATTGATCTCACATGCAAGTAAATTCTTACTGAAGATAATTCAAAAATGGTTGCAGCAGTATATTGATGGGGAACTTCCAGAAATGCAAGCTGGATTCAGAAGAAGTCACTTCTGAATAGCAAGGATATCATTGTTGATGTCAGATGGATCTTAGCTGAAAGCAAAGAATACCAGAAAGATGTTTACTTATGTTGTATTGACTATGCAAAAGCATTTGTTTGTGTGGATCGTAACAAATTGTGGATAACACTGAGAAGAATGGGAATTCCAGAACACTTGATTGTACTCATGAGGAACTGGTACACAGACCAGGAGGCTATCAATCAAACAGAACAAAGGAATACTGCATGGTTCAAAATCAAGAAGGGAGTGTGTCAAGGTTGTATGTATCCTTTCACCATATTTATTCAACTTGTATGTTAAGCAAATAATCCGAGAAGCTGAATTATATGAGGAAGAATGTGGCATCAGAATTGGAGGAGGACTCGTTAACAACCTGAGATATGCCGATGACACAACTCTGCTTGCTGAAAGTGAAGATGATTTGAAGCACTTACTGAGGAAGATTAAAGACTACAATCTGAAGTATGGATTACACCTCAATATAAAGAAAACAAAAATACTCACAACTGGTCCAATAAACAGCTTAAAGTGGATGGAGAAAAGATTGAAGTTGCCAAAGACATATTACTTGGCTCTACAATCAACACCAAAGGAGGCAGCAGTCAAGATATCAGATGATGTATTGCATTGGGCAAATCTACTGCAAGGGACCTCTTTCAAGTGATGAAGAGCAAAGAAGTCTCCTTGAAGACTAAGGTGCACCTAACCCAAGCCATGGTATTTTCAACTGCCTTTTATGCATGTGAGAGCTGCACAATATATAAGGAAGATTGAAGAAGAGTTGATGCTTTTGAGTTGTGGTGCTGGAGAGGAATGCTAAGAGTACCAGGGTCTACTAAAAGGACCAACATATCTGTCCTGGAGGAAGTGCAGCCAGAATTCTCCTTGGAAGCCAGAATGGCCAGACTTCGTCTCACCTACTTTGGTCATGTTGTCAGAAGGAACTATTCCCTGGAGAAAGATGTCATGCTTGGTAATTGGAGGGTCAATGAAGAAGCAGAAAATCCTCAATGAGATGGATAGACACAGTGGTTGCAACAATGGGCTTAGGTATAGCAGGGATTGTGAGGCTGGCACAGCACCGGGTAGTGCTTCATTCTTTTGTGCATAGGGTCACTATGATGAGTCAGAGACAACTCAACAGCACCTAACAACAAGAACAATATATGGCATAAATAGACTATTAAGCATAACCCAAACTGCACAAACAGCAGAAGATAAACTATGAATGGGACCTTCTAAAAATTAAATTTCTATGTGCTTCCACAGACTTCTCCAAAAGAGTTAAAAGAGAACCTGTAGATTGTGAAAAAATATTTGGCAACAACATATCTGACAAGGGACTTCTCTTTAAAATTTACAGATAACTCCAATACTTCAACAACAAAAAGACAAACAATCCAATTAAAAAATGAGCAGAAGACATGAATAAACACTTCAACAAAGAGGATATTCAGGCGGCCAACAAACACATGAAGAAATGTCCATGATCATTAGCCATTAGAGAGATGCAAATCAAAACAACCATGAGACACCATTTTGCCCCAGCACTAGCAGCAAAGTTCAACAAGACAGAAAATACCAAAGCTGGTGAGGATGGGGAGAGATTGGGACCCTCATACACTGCTGCTGGGACTGTCAAATGATACAACCACTGTGGAAAGCAGTATGGTAATTCTCTAAAAAGTTGGAATTAGAAATACCATTTGACTTAGCAATCCCATTACTATGTATATCCTAAAGAAGTGAGAGCCAGGACAGGAACAGATATATGCACAACCATGTCTATTGCAGCACTATTTACAATAGCCAAAAGATGGAAACAACCTAAGTGCCCATCAACAGAAGAACTGATAATCAAAATATGGTACATACACATGATGAAATACTATGCAACCCTAAAGAATAACATGTTATTGTTGTGGTTATGTGCCCTCGTGTCAGACCTGACTCATAACGACCCCTCCTTGGGTTTCCAAGGCAGTATCACTACGGAAGTAGATTGCCCAACCTTCCTTCTAAGGAGCAGCTGGTGGGTTTGAACCGCCAGCCTTCTGGTTAGCAGTTAAGGCACTATGCTACCAGAGCTCCTAAAGAATAACACAGAAACTGCAAAACCCTGCATAATGTGGATGAATTTGGAGGACATTATGCTGAGTGAAATAAGTCAATTATAGAAGGACAAATTAGTCTGTTACTGTAAAAAGTCAAGGCAAGTTTTATATATGGAAGGAAATTTCTTTGTTGGTTACCAGGGGTGGGAGGGGAGGGAAGGGAACACTGCTAGATAGGTAGAAACAAGTATTGGTTTGGGTGATGAGAAGGGTAATGTACCAAATGTGAGTGATCAGCATGGTGGCATTGAGGAAGAGCAAGACATAGAGAAGTGCATAGGAGGTACAGACAACAAAGATGAACCCTTTTGCACATGCAGTAGTGTTGTCAGTGATGGCAAACATTGATCTACAGGTAGATAGGTGACTGGACAGGCTGAATTATCAGGTATGTTTAGGCAGTGGGGAGTGTGCCCATGACCATGTATAGGGTTGGCCAACAAGGTTTCTAAAAGTGTATCTGTATGTTTTGCAAGAATTCCCAGGTATATAGCAGAGCTGACAAGGGACAAGGTTGTAGTCACTTCTTGGTCACAGCCAGCTACCCACAAGGAGCAAGTAGTTGGACCTGTGGGCTCAGGACCATGGTCGAAGGGTACATCAAGTGTGAATGGCATAACATACTACACAAAAACATTGTTCCACGTCCTATTTTGGTGAGTAGCGACTGGGATATTAAAAGCTTACAAGCAGCCATTTGGATGCAATGATGGGTCTTTCCTTGTCCAGAACAAAGAAAAATGAAGAAAACCAAAGATGCATGGAAACAATTAGTCCAAGTCACTGTTGCACCATACAAGCCTCAGCCTATTTGACTATGGGACCAGAAGAACTAGATGTTGCTCTGCTACCACTGTCAACCACTCAGAGGGAGATCTATATAGGATATCCTGGATAGAGTGAGAGAACAATGTGGAACAAAACTCAAAATTATTTTAAAAAGTAAATAAATAAAAGCGATCAGATTTGCTGGTCTGATAGAGCCTGGTGGAACCCTGGAGATTATGGCCTCTAGCTGCACTTCAGGTCTGGAACTGAATGCACTCTTGTGGCTTCCTGCCAAATATAAGACAGGCATATGAGCTGAACATTTACATTAGCTAGATATACTCCTTGATGAGATCAATCATGGGAGAATAGAAGGGCTGTGTATGCACAGGAAGACAGCTTGGGGGGCAGGAGTGCATGGGAGGGAAGGACACAGGGAAGAGGTAACTAGGGGGAAGAAGCGGGAAGAGAGCTGTTGCATTGTAGGAAATTGCTGTCAATGTCATGAGACAAAGCATATGTGAGCTACTGTATAGAAAATTAATTTGCTCTGTAAAATTTCACCCAAATCACAATAAAAATTTAAAAAGTGATGGGTAAAAAACAGAAAAAGAAAAAAAGAACGTACCTATTAACTAACTATGCCCCATGTGCTGCTAACACAGGTGGTTTGTGGACCATGGCAAGGAACCTTGGCCCACACATATGCAGAGGGACTACTTCAGGATTCTTTACTTTCGTAGTTTATGGGATTGAGGAGAGTATAGTCATCAAGACCCCAAATTATGCCACAAACCAGTTTGCACTCACTGGCTGCCCATCTACATTTTCAGGAGCATTGTTATCTCATTTGAGCTCCTCTTGGTCAGAAGCCTAATGTGCCCCCAATAACTCATCACTTCTACTCCCAGTTCAGCCTAGCCCAGGGTCAAAGTTTCTCTCACTGGCACTTTCCTTTATATCCTCCTACAGAAACATTCCTTTACTTTCTCCTTTCCCTTCTAATTGATTAATTATTGCTAAAATATTAATGGCCATTAATGTCTTACTTAATATGTTATTCTTTTATCTGCTACTATATTTCATGTCATATTTGTAGCTGATAATCCTAAGCAAAAGAAATCTTTAAGAGTGGAATTTGGGGTGCCAAAAAGGAATAAATTTTGCACAAGGCATCTAATCAGTAATCTATAAGACTTGCCTGATAAGCCTCCATATTGCACCATGCATGTAATCACCAAT
This sequence comes from Orycteropus afer afer, assembly GCF_000298275.1. Classification (NCBI taxonomy): domain Eukaryota; kingdom Metazoa; phylum Chordata; class Mammalia; order Tubulidentata; family Orycteropodidae; genus Orycteropus; species Orycteropus afer. Next base: position 9,634,410 of record NW_006921694.1, on the reverse strand, counting down.
GTACAAGATGTGCCATTCTATCTTTTAACCCAAGAGCCAGGGAATTCTTTCTTGTGTTCCAGGGTAAATCACTTTCAACTACATTTATCCTTGAAGAAAATTAATAACCAAGACTCATCATATTTTATATATCCTCTAAAAATATGAACAAATTTGTTGTCTTCAGATTTTGCTTCCCATACTGTTTCCTCTAATTTTTCATTAGTAAACAGTATCATTAATATCACACACAAGTAAAATTTTGCTGAAGATAATCCAAAAATGATTGTAGTAGTACATCGACAGAGAACTGACAGAAATTCAAGCAGCATTCAGAAGAGGACATGGAATGAGGGATATCACTGCTGATGTCAGATGGAACTTGGCTGAAAGCAAAGAATACCAGAAAGATATTTACCTGTGTTGATTGACAGTGCAAAGGTATTTGACTATGAGGATCATAACAAATGACTGATAACATTTAAAGAATGGGAATTCCAGATCAGTTAATTGTGCTCATACACATAGCACACATACACAGACCAAGAGACAGTCAGTTGAGTAGAACAAGAGGACACTGCATGGTTTAACATCAGGAAAGGTGTGCAGCAGGCTTGTATCCTTTCACCATATTTATTCAATCAGTATGCTTAGCAAATAATTTGTGAAGCTGAAGTATATTAAGAAGAACATGGCATCAGGATTGGAAGAAGACTCATTAACAACCAGCAATATGCGGATGACACAATCTTGCTTGCTGAAAACCAAGAGGAAGCACTTACTGATGAAGAACAAAGACTACAGCCTTCAGTATGGATTACACCTCAACATAAAGAAAACAAAAATCCTCACAACTGGACCAATTAACAATATCATGATAAGCGGAGAGAACACTGAAATTATCAAGGACATCATTTTACTTAGATCTACAATTAATGCCCATGGAACCAGAAGTCAATAAATCAAATGATGTATTGCACTGGGTTAATATGCTCTAAAAGACCTCTTTAAACTGCTCAAAACGAAACATGTTACTTTGAGGGTGAAGGTGCACCTGACCCACGCCATAGCATTTTTAATTGCTTCATATGCATGCAAAAGCTGGACAATGAATAAGGAAGCACAAAGTAGAATTGATGCTTTTGAATTACGGTGTTGAAAAGAATATTAAATATCTGTATGATGAACAAATAATCTGAGAAGCTGCACTATATGAAGAAGAATGTGGCATTAAGATTGGAGGAAGACTCATTAACAACCTGCAATATGCAGGTGACACAACTTTGCTTGCTGAAAGTGAAGATGACTTGAAGCACTTACTGAAGAAGACTAAAAACTACAGTCTACAGTACAGATTATATCTCAAAATAAGAAAATGCAAATTCTCACAACTGGACCAATAAACAGCATCATAATAAATGATGAAAGATTGAAGTTGTCAAAGATTTCATACTACTTGGTTCTACAATCAACACCAAAGGAAGCAGCAGTCAAGACGTCAGACAACATATTGCATTGGGCAAATATGCTGCAAAAGATCTCTTTCAAGGGCTGAAGAGCAAAGATGTCTCTTTGAAGACTAACATGCACCTAATCCAAGCCATGATATTTTCAGTTACCTCATATGCATGTGAGAGCTGGACAATGAATAAGGAAGACCAAGGAAGAATTGATGCTTTTCAGTTGTGGTGTTGGTGAAGAATACTGAAAGTATCATGGACTGCCAAAAGAACTAACAAATCTGTCCTGGAGGAAGTGCAGCTGGAATGCTCCTTGGAAGTGAGAATGGCCATACTTCATCTTACCTACTTTGGTCATGTTGTCAGAGGGATCATTCCCTGGGGAAGGATATCATGCTTGGTAAAGTGGAAGGTCAACCAAAAAGAGGAAAGCCCTCAACAAGATGGATTGACACAATGGCTGCAATCATGGGGTCAGGGACAGCAAGTATTGTGAGGCTGCCATGGGACTGGCAGTGTTTCGTTCTGTTGTACATAGTGTCGCTATGAGTCAAAGCCAACTTGACAGCACCTAACAAAAACAACAACACCAGAAGAATGAACAAATCTGTCTTGGAAGAAGTATAGCCAGAATACTCCTTAGAAGCAAGGATGGCAAGACTTTGTGTCCTATACTTTGGACATATTATCAGAAGACACCAATCCTTGGAGAAGGACATTGTGCTTGGGACAGTAAAGCATCTGCAAAAAAGAAGAAGCTCTTCAATGAGATGGACTGACAGAGTGGCCACAACAATGGACTCAAACAGCAAACATTGTGAACATGGCATAGGACTGGGCAGCATTTCATTCTGTTGTACTTAGGATCACTGTTTTGGTTATTTTGTGCTGCTGTAACAGAAATATCACAAATGAATGGTCTTAACAAACAGGGGTTTATTCTCTTACAGTTTAGGAGTCTAGAAGTCTGAGTTCAAAGTTCCAAGCTCTTGGGTCTAGATGAAAGCCTCTTGGCCTTGGGCTTCAGCTCTGCCTCTTGCTCCCAGCCCACTGGAGCTAAAGGTGTCTCTTCACTCAGGCAGCTACTAAATGCTGAGGCTACCAAACCCAAGGTCGACAAATAAAATGGCACAGTCTCAATATTACCAAACACCATGGCAGACCACTAGTTCAAGTCCAGAGACAGTCCCAAGATTGGCAGGAAACATGGCAGGCTGTTAAATGAAGACTCAGCTACACGCAGGGTCCAAGTGTACCATAAAGCTGCAAGCCATTCCCAAAGTTTCTCCTTATGTACTGGAAGCAGACCACTCTCTAATGCAGCTACTCAGCTGCTCATGGCAGATTCCACCATGGAGCTGATTGCCAGTCTCATCATGGGGAATAACTACAACCAGCTACCCAGCCACCCAAAACCAGGTTCAGCCAACTTAACACAGATTCCCTTCATTGGGTGGCTCCAGTCCCCTAGTTCATCTGAGTGGTAACTTCACCCCCTTGACCTGGCAGACCCCATTCCTCTACCTCTTGGGTATGTGGCCCTGCCCTCTCACTTCTGGGTATCAGATATGGCCCCATCCCACTGGCCTACATGTACAAGCAGCCCCACACTCCTGAACCAAGTTGATGTCTGACTCTCTGAAACCTAGGAGGCTGTGGTGGTTCTACCCTAAAGGCCATGGCCGTACCCTTTGAAGCTGAGGCAGCTCTGCTTTCCGTTTCCTTGGTCTCTCAGCTTCTGCCAATTAATGCCTGAGGGCAAACTACTCTGCCAGGAATCTTCCTGCCCAAAAGGTATCTTTCTTGATCTGTGGACTGGCCAACCTATTACTCTATCTCATGCTGGTCTCTTCTACCAATTAATGTCCAAAGGCAACCCACTCTGCCAGGAAGCCACCTACCCAATGGCGTCCAGTTTTCTCCTCCATGGGCTGGTAAGCCTGTTGCTATCTAATGCCAGTCTCTCAGATCTGCTGCTGCTGTCTCTCTGCCAGGGTCTCAGGTCAAGGATGCATTCTACTCCTGTTTCCACATTTTAGGTATCTGTCAGAACAGCACCCCACTCTCTAGGTACCAATTTCTGTTTTGGTTACCTCAGTGCCACTCTAACAGCTGTTCATGGCAGATTCCACCATGAAATTGACTGCCAGTCTAATCATGGGGAATTACTATAACCATATGCCCAGCCACTTAAAACCAGGCCCAGCCAAGTCAACACATAATTTTAACTACCACAATCACCATGATTCAGAACCATCTCAAAGGCATCTAACAATTCTTCTAATTTTTCTTATACCCTAGTTCAGATGTCTGCAAAATTTTTCTTACAAGGCCAGATTAAAAAAACAACAATAACAATAAATAAAAACTAGTTGCCTTTGAGTTGATTCAAATTCATGGTAACCCTATTTGTGTCAAAGAACTGTACTCCATAGGTTTTCAATGACTAATTTTTGGGGAAGTAGATTGCCAGGTCTTCCTTCTGAGAAGGCTCTGGTTGGACTGGAACTTTGGAACCTTTCAGTTAGCAGCTGAACAAGTAAATCATTTGGACCTGCTGGATACAGAAAAAAAAAAAAAAAAAAAAAACAGCTGGTATTGAGTCAATTCTAACTCATTTTGATCCCATGTAGCTTTGTGTGTCATAAGACCTGTTACAACTACTCAGCTCTGCCATTCTAAACGGAAGCAGTCACACACAGTACAATATCTAAATAGCCATAGCTGTTTGCCAATGACACTTTATTCACAAAAACAAACTGCAGACCGGCCTGCTGACTATAGTTTGCCTACCTCTGAGACTCCATCTAAGGCCTTCTTTGATTTCATTTTATTATATTTTTATAAGCAGTAATCAGAACTGTATTAAAGGACCTTGTATCTCCATTTGGTGAACTTCTACTCCTTTTCTATTTTTTTCCTATCTTAGAATGTTACATTAGATTTCCTATGGGTATAATAAATTCTGAGCCTTAAAAGGATGATGATAATTGAATCCAATGGCTGAGGTTTGGCTGTAATCATTTTCTAAAGTAAGAGATAGCACTACCCTAATTTAAATGAGTGAGATTTTTAAATGTCTTGATGAATAAACTGCAAATTCCTTTAGCATATGAATAAACTTCAATATTCAAATCCAAAAATGAGTAAATTCCACTGCCAAAGAGTGAAAATTATAAGTTCTTGATAAATAAACTAAAAGGCAACAAACTAGTTATTGTATAGGACTGTGAATCTTGAAATGTGGACCCTCACCATGAGTACAAGAAACATTACATCTAGGAATCAACAAAGAGCTGATCTAAAGGACCTTCGATAAACCATGGGCTTTTTCCCCTTCCTCAAAACTCTCTCTGAATTACATGGATGTGAAAAGAAGCTTATTTGCTTTTTTACCAGGAGAATCCCTTGAAGAGTTCCATGAGTACCTACCATGTGCACTGTGCTTGTTGCCAGCACACGGCACAAAGATGTTGTTACTGCTTTTAAATAATATTTTCAGCAGAAGTAGGACCAAGATGAAAGTTCTCATTTTTTTAGTGGCCTTAGTGGCCTCTAAGGGACATTGAAATCTCAAATAACATCTAAACAACTAAGTTTTAGTTGGAGAGCCATAGTGTAGTCAAAAGTGAAAAGAGCATGGAATTTGGAAGTAGATCTGGGTTCAATTCCTGACTCTGTCACTTACTGGATGGACAGATCTATCCCCTTTGGTCATCTCTTCCCTCATCAGTTAAATGAAGGCCTTACTTGCCACACAGCACTGTGTAAGTTTAAGTGATGTAATATGTAAAACCATCTAGCACATAGTATGTGTCTTTGATTAACTCATTCATTCATTCAACAACTGTTATTGGGTATATTCTATGTTCTAGACCAAGAATTGTCAAATATTTTCTTAAAGATCCTGATAAAATCCATTGTCGTCAAATTGATTCCAACTCACAGTGACCCTATAGGATAGAGTAGAACTATCCTAGAGGGTTTCCAAAGTGATAAAACTTTATGGAAGCAGATTGCCACATCTTTCCTCCCATGGAGAGGCTGATGGGTTTGAACCTCCAACTTTTAAGTTAGCAGCTGAGCACTTAACCACTGTGCTACCAGGGCTTCTCAAAGATCTTGATAGTAAATATTTTTAGGCTTTAGGGACCATCTAATCTCTGTCGAAACTACCCCACTCTGCCACTGAAATGTAAAAGCAATATACACAATGCTTGAATTGATGAGTGTGGCTTTGTTCCAATAAAGCCTTATTTACAGACACTCAAATTTAAATTTCATATAATTTTTTATGTGTTATGAAACATTATTCTTCTTTTGATATTATTTCAATCATTTAACAATGTAAAAATCATCCTTAGCTTGTGGGCCATGCAAAAACAGACAGGGAGCCATAGTTGGCCAATGGGCCACAGTTTGCCAACGCTTCTTCTAAACACTGTCATAGGATCTGAGAACAGCAGACCTTATGCCCAAATGTGAAGAGCTCCATTAAACAAATAACTCATTGTTGTCAACTCAATTCCAGCTCATAGCAATATTAATTTTTACTGAAGCAGTCTGCCACGTCTTTAAACAGCCAACTATTCAGTTAGAAGTCAAGTGCTTAATGACAGTGCTATCAGGGCTCCTATTAAACAAATAATCACATAAAAAAATGTAAAATTATAGTTACAGTAAGTGATAGTAAAGAAAATTCATATAGTTCCCAGAGCATATATAATTTTATTTGTCATGAATTTGATTTGAGATGTCAATCTTATTTTTTAAACAACTCTTTCAAGGATAAACTAGTTTTATGTACATAGGACTGACCCTTCTAATATCCTAATGACTCTTTTCTAAGGTTTATTTAAATTCCATGACCATACTACCCACTCACAGATTTTTAGGAGTTGGTTTTTTATCCACATTCACCAGACAACCTAATCACCTAGAATTCATTGCTCCTAGGACTGCTAACCATCTAAGTGTTATCTTAACAAAATCTTCTTCTACCCACCTAAAAGTCTCTTTTCATACTTTGTTCTACTCATTACAAGTCCTACTGTCCTAGGACTCCTTCTCAGCCTTACAAGTATATATATGTGTGTGCGTGTATCTGTGTATGTATATATATATACACACACACCAAAACCAAACCCACTGCCGTCAAGTCGAATCTGACTCATAGCAACTCTTCCATGGGTTTCTGAGGCAGTATCACTACGGAAGTAGATTGCCTAATCATCCTTCTGAGGAGTGGCTGACATATATTATATTACAAGGACACACACAGACATGTACTGTTAGGAGGGATTCAACAGAATCTACAGGCTCCATATCTTCATCTTCCTGACTGCCCATATGTCCCCATTCCAGATTTCAGGATCCCATTTTTTTTCCCAATCAATACCCTCACTTTAACTTCACACCATTCTGGGTTGGCAATTCAATTGGTGTAATTCAGCCACCCTTACAGTAAGACTCCGGGTTTGTTTTTTGGCAAGATCAGCTCTGTTACTAGAAGAAATAAGGCTTTCTTTCAGAGCACAACTGGAAACATTGAGGCCTTTTATGCAGTGCTTTGCTTGAGCATTGAACTCATCAGCACTGAACTCATCTCACTCTTTCACCACTTTGTCTAGTGTAAGTAGGACCAACCAACCAACCAGCTTCCTTATACTCCTCGTGCTGACAGAATTGCAGAAAAAAATATCAAATATGGGATCACCCAGAGCCTCACTTCTCAAACTACTTGATCTATTGATAGTGCTATTTTGCATATTAATGTTGCCACCCCACGCCAAGGCTTAGCAGGGCCCTCTTTACTAATGGAGGCAGAGTCACCAGTGCCTTTCTGATTAATCAAATTGGAGAACCAAAACAGAATTGGTGAGAACCAATTTAGGAAGCCCATCCTTATGATTTTGCCTCTCCAGAACCACTCTTGGTACCAAATGTGTTAGGCTGGGTTCTCTAGAGAAACAAAATCAGTAAAGCTTAGAGAGAGAGAGAGAGAGAGAGAGAGAGAGAGAGAGAGAGAAACAGAAAGAATTATTTTAGGAAAATGGCTCACACACTTATAGAAGCTTGCAAGTCCCAAGTTCTTGGATCAAACATCAGGCTGGAGGCTTTTCCCAACTCATGCAACTGCAGGGGCTGAAGAGCTCAAGGTTGGCAGGCAGTATACCAGCTATTGATTCCAACGAATGAAGAATCCATGATCACCAGGCCAAATGGTGGACTGTTCACTCACTGACAACTGTAGGCAGCACAACAGGATCCCAATCCACAGAAGAGTGTGTCATTTTCCCAGGATGTCCATAAATATATTGGAAGCAGGCCACACCCCTAGGGAAACTCCCTTTCAATGGATTGGCTGCTTAAAACATATGCATCTGAACCCATCATGGGAAAACACACATTACTACTGCTTAAATCACTCAGAATTGTGGTCCAGCCAAGTTGACACACAACTCCAACTATTTTATATTTATATAGATATAGATATATATAAAATACACACACACACACACTCTGGTGGCGTAGTGCCTAAGGCATTTGACTGGTAACCAGAAGGCCAGCAACTCCTTGGAAGGAAGACTGGGCAATCTACTTCCGTAGAGATGTCACCTTGGAAACCCAAGGAGGGGTCACTATGAGTCAGAGTCAACTTGACAGCAGCGAGTATATGTGCAAATGTGTGAATACTCTTAAAAGTGTATACACAGAACACATATCACTCATTCACTGAACTAATGATTTCGAGCATCCACTGTGTGCCACAAAGGGTACCAAGCACTGGAGATATGTTGGTAAACAGAAAAGACATGGTCTTTGTTCTCAAGGAACTTAAAACCAGTTGGCAGGTAAGGAGGGAAAAACAAATCATTATATAAACAATTATTTGATAATAGTGTTATAAATATTCTTTGAAGAATAAAAGTACTTTAAGAATGAAAGAATGCATCTAGAATGTATCTTGGGGACTTGATCTAAGAGGACCGTAAAGGAGTAAGGGAAAGGCTACTCCATTCCCTGGAATATGATGCCATGAGAGCTTTTGCCTATTTTAATCACTCATATATCTCAAGTATGCTGATTAGTACCACGCAAATACTAGGTATCCAATCAATATTAGTTGAATGAAATGAATGAATGAATGAGTATAAACTGTCTTTTGTCATTAGCATTCTCTAAGTCAGAGTTATCTAAACTTTTCTGATCATTCATCCCTGTGAAACAATATCACCCTTATTAAGTGTATATTTATCTATTGATCAATTATGTACATGTACTTCTGTACTAATATACTATGTACATTGTAAAACACACATTAACATGGAGAATTTAAAGGATCAGACATAGATGAATTAAAAATACTTTCAAAGTAATTATTTTAGTTAGGTGACCATCTGGTTACTGATAGAAATAACTCCCCTGCCCTACCCAGCTCTGAGCACCAGAAGACACTGGCTGGCCCCCTGCCCTCACCTCATTATTAGGCATCTTGCCCATTTGGCTCTCAATTTTATGGGCCAGTGGTCTTGGCTGAACAAACCTACAGAAATACTGTTGTTAAGCTATCTATTGAAAAAGGTAGCACCTGAGAATGGTCACATATATAAATAACAAGCAAATGACCAGAAAGATACATGGCTTTCCCTGAGCTTTGAGGCACAGTCTTAGTGGTGCTGTGTAGCAAGTTCTGATCACAGCCTGGGATGGTTAGACCTGGAAGCCAAATGCTGGGATCTCATTCACCCAGTAGTCCTGCCACTCACAACATACTGTGTAAACCAAAAAAACTCAAACCAAACCCACTGCCATCGAGTTGAATACAACTCATCAACCAACCAAGAAGTTTCTGTAACAGAGAAGATGACCTACGTAGCAGAGGCAATAGCTTCTCTGGTAGTCTTCAGCACAAAGAAGAACTGCCCCATAGGGTTTCCAAGGCTGTAAATCTTTGCAGACTGCGACTGGTGAGTTCAGACCACCAATCACTACGTTAGTAGACCCAAGAGCTTAATCATTGTGCCACCAGGGCTCCTTAACACTAGGAGTTGTTGTTGTTATTGTTATGTGCCGTCAAGTTGGACCCAACTCATAGTGATCCCTCCTTGGGTTGCCAAGCCAGTATCACTACGGAAGCAGATGGCCTTAATTAAAAACAGACTCTGAGGACCCAGAGGTGATTTCCTTTCTCTTCATAAAGAACCCAGCTCTAACCTTGAGTTTCAGATGTATGATCAACACAGTAAATAAACTGTTAGAGAAAAATAAAGTTATTCTATTTATTATGGTGCATTTTTTTATTAGTAATATTTTGATGAGAGCAATGTGAATATTGTTACAATTGTTTGTTTGTTTTCATCTTGGTTGTGATAGGACATTGCAAAGATCTGGCTTCAGTTCTTTTTAAACTGTTTGAGAGGTGATTTAAATCATTGCAATAGCTAAGAAAGATACAGAGATCCTCATAGAAGAACTATATCACTGGCTGTTTTTATTTAATCATGACACTTACTTTCATTCCCTTCTCCAATTTTAAGAGGTTTGTCTTCATGTTCTAGATGGTTTTAAATGGCAGTTTCATACTATCGTTGGATAATTTCAAGACAGAACATACACCTAGGTTGAAGGTCATCATTAATAATAGTGGATAACAATCCTATTTCAAATTTAGAGAGCTAATTTTTTTTTTTTTAAAGATCTGGTTAGATTGTTGTTTTTCACATTTTGCCATTTTTTGGTTCATTGGGGTTTCTTTGAAGGAATTTTTTAAAGCCTCTAGAGTGATAAGTGGGAACTGTGTTAACTTAATTATACTGTTCCAGTAAATCTAAGACACAGGTAAAGCGCAATACAATAGTAAACATTGCAAAAATGGAGGGCACCACAGTTAACTGCTTCCTAATGTCCAACTCCCTCTGTTTTCTGACGCCTTGTGTAACACATATAATACCTGATCTTCTAACAAATGAGCAGAGTGAAGGCACCATGGAGAATATATTCCATATTTAAAACATCAGCAAAGCTTTTGTTTTTAAAATCAAAGTAAGTATAAATAGAAATTCTAATCTTTTTCCCTATATCCTACTGGATTGTTACAAGCCCTCTAGGACATGTATCCACTTCAAAGATTCTATGCTAGAGACCCAGACCATCCTTAAAATTATGAAGCAGGCAAAATTGATCTTTCAGAACAATGCTGTCAAATTCAGTCATTCTGATTTAAACTCAAGGCCCAATAAATTTATCAGTACTAAACATTACCAAGAATCTTTGCCTTTTAAGAGGAGTTTCTCCTGAACAGGGAAATCAACCAACCAAGAAGTTTCTGTAACAGAGAAGATGACCTGCATAACAGAGGCAGTAGCTTCTCTGGTACTTTTCAGCACATACTGTATGGGTGACTATCAAGTTTACTGAGGAAAAAGCTATGGCATTTGACTGCTAACCAGAAGGTTGGCTGTTCAAACCCACCAGCCACTCTGTGGAAGAAACACTGGGCAATCTACTTCGGTAAAGATTTACCACCTGGGAAACCCAGAGGGGTCGTTATGAGTCAGAATCAATTTGACGGTAGTGAATTTGGTTTTGGTTTTTGGTCAATGATTGATGTGGTTCAGTGGTAGAATTCTCACCTTTCATGAGGGAAACCCAGGTTTGAATCCCAGCAAGTACACCTTATGTGCAGTCACCATCTATCTGTCAGTTGTGATGATGCTGAACAAGTTTCACCAGAGCTTCCAGACTACATGAACTAGGAAGAAAGGCCTGGTGATCTACTTCTGAAAGATCAGCCAATGGAAACCCTATGGATCATAACAATCTGATTCACAGCTGAGCACGGAGAAGGAACAGGACCAAGCAATGATTTGTTCCATTACACATGAGGTCACCATGAGTTGGGGGCCAACTTGATGGCAGCAACAAAACCAATGACTGTGAAAGACAGAATATGGAAATGATTATTACTTACAGAGTCAACCCTAGCGCCTCATGATCTCTCTCTGAGGTCAACAGGAATTGCTCACAGAAGAATCAATGACTTCCAAATGTTAGCCCCTATATCCCTCTGTTACCAAGCCTAGCATTCAACCATTTTTTTTTCTATTTGTAATGCTAACGATAAATCAACATTCAACAGACTTTTTCAAAGAAGAAAATAAAAGACGCTTAATCTAGCAATACTGAATTAATGCATTTTCTTGATGACTTATAATGGCAAATAATTATGTGCATAGTAAGAAAAATGCTAATTTTATTAAAGTGCTATTAGATGACAGTTTTAGACTAACTTGCAGCACCCTAAAAAATTACACAAAATGATTTGATTTGTCAATTCTAACCTCTTTAGAATTGTTTGCCTGCACAGTTGTCACACTTGGAGGAAAAACCAAATCCAGAACTGACTTGTTTCCTAAATGAATTGGGAAGTTGTCATTAAGAAGCATCTTCTACTTTACTGCATTCATGTAACAGCATTCTTGTGCCACCATAACCGACTATTCAGCAGATGTTTTAGAGCACTATACCCACAGAAATATGTGTATAATAAAAAAGATAAGGAGCTACAACATAATTAATGATTTCAGTTCTCCATAAATGAATTTCACTTTTTTTTTTACTGGATTAAAAGTTGTGTCCAGAACTTCAACTTCTAACTCAAGCAAGGCACTTGCAAGAAAGTTCCAGCAATAAATAACAAAGGGTAAACTCAGCCGTACACTGAACATGATGAAACCTGAGTGTGCAGAGGAGGCCTCCCAGGAAAGTCACCCTACAACCTTCTCACAGATCAGCCTGAGAAGTTCCCACTGGGGATTAATTTCTTTGTGCCTTGAAGGTGTTTAAGCCAGGAGAATACTCAGTTCCAATGAGGGTGGCATGAGTAGGGGGAAAACTTGAAATCATTACTAACTAAGATTTTTACATCTTTGCCAGACTTTTAAATTGACAGTGGGCTAGCAGTCTGGGAGGTGGGAATGGAACACTGCAGCTGCAGCAGGGTGACAAGTAGTGTATATAAACAAAAATGGTGCAACTTATTGCTAGTATGTTTTCTTACTACAATAAATCCCTTAAATCTAAGAAAAAAAAATTTAAATGAAAGCAGTGCTTAACAATTATATTGAACTTTAATTGAAGATCTGGGCTATATGGGGTCCAGGTCTTAGCTTGGATTATTCCTAGAAACAGACCTTGAAACAAAGATTTGAATGTAAGTTATTTGAGAAGTGATTTCAGGAGCACCCGCTCTGGTAGCATAGTGCCTAAAGCATTTGACTGCTACCCAGATGGCTGGTGGCTCAAACCCACCAGCCACTCTCAGAAGGAAGATTGGGCAATCTACTTTCATAGTAATATGACCTTGGAAACACAAGGAGGGGGTCGCTATGAGTCAGATCTGACTTGACAGAAGTGAGTTTGGTGTTTTATTAGGGAGTAGGGAAGTGAGTAGGGAAAGAAGTCAATACATGTTATGCTAGTGAATAGATACCACTGTGGGCAACTAGGACTCCTTCTCACTAGGAACCCCTGAATGATTCTACAGAATGCACCTCACAGTTGTCCCTCCTGCAGGTTAAGGAAGTTAGAGTATGTATTCACCAACTCCTGCCTCCTATTCATTAAGGGTTGTTTCAGGGTGTAAACTCCTGGGACTATAGGGCTATCTCAGACTAGGGCAGAGAATACTATACCATACAAAGCTGCCTTAGAAAGCCTTCATGCAGACAGTCCTAAGTACTTGCAATATAGACATTATGTGCAGGAGCTGAGAGTGCCCAGAGAATATGGGTGGGATATGAGAATGTCTATTCTTCCCCATGACTGCTGATTAAAAGCTTAACAATAGTCCCCAGTCCTTTAGCCACAATTGCAGAATCCAAAACATTCTGATTCTTTTTCTTTTCATTTTTATTGTGATTTGGGTGAAAGTTTACAGAGCACATTCACTTTCCATACAGCAGCTCACACACAGTGTTTCTCATGACATTGACTGCAATTTCCCACAGCTCCCCGGCCACTTCCTCCCCATAGTTACCTCTTCCCTGTGTCCTTCCCTCCCATGAACTCAAGCCCCCACGAGCTGTCTTCCTGTGTATACACAGCCCTTCTATTCGCCCATGATTGATCTCTCCAAGGAGTATATCTACCTAATGTAAATGTTCAGCTCAGATGCCTATCTTTTGTTTGGCTGAAAGCCACAGGAGTGGGTTCAGTTCCAGACCTGAAGGGCAGCTAGGGGCCATAGTCTCAGTGGTTCCATCAGGCTCTATCAAACCAACAAACCAGGTCCCTTTTTTTTTTTTTTTTTTTTTGAATGATTGAGTTTTGTTCCACATTGTTCTCCCACTTTATCCAGTATCTCCTATACAGATACCCCTCTGAGTTGTTGACAGTGGTAACCAGGCACCATCTAGTTCTTCTGGCCTCATAGTCATATAGGCTGAGGACTGCACGGTGTACCAGTCACTTGGACTAATTGTTCCCATGCATCTTTGATTTTCTTCATTCTTCTTTGCTCTGGACCAGGAGAGACACATTGTTGGATCTAGATGACTGCTGCAAGCTTTTAAGATCCCAGCTGCTACTTGCCAAAGTAGGATGTGGAACAACAAAAAGCTCTGAAATCTTTTTTTAAAATTTTTTTTGTAAGTTTGGAGCCATTTGTAACTCATGTGGTAGAAATTTATGCTCTTTATGTGAGGGTATTTATGGTCTTTCTTTATCCCATTTTATATGATGCTGCTTCTCCCATACATTTATTGTAGTGCAACATATCTTAAGGAAGCAATTATTTTAATGTCTTTCCATTGTTTACAAGTCAGTCTGTCCGCTAAACTGTTGGCGTGAGGACAAAAAAATGGTGTCTTTTAGTCTTTTGAACTCCAATATCTAGCACCATGCATAAAATATGGATGCTCAGAAAATATCTGTGGAATGAATATATGAAGTAATTCAGTAATGTGTTCTAACACTGCAGATCATTTTCTCACTAGATTACCCATTTCTAAACTCTGTATATTCCAGAATATGCATGGTAACACTACATTTCAGTAGGTAGAGGAAGAACTACTTTGTCAGTCAAGGCATTAAAACTAAAATTACTTGTACTCTGTAAAATTTAAGGGTAATTTAAAGTTTTATAAAGCAGACTAAAGTGAGAAGGCAAGAAAGTAAAACCAGTGCTACCTGGGAGTTGAGAAGATAACAGGGGCTATTCTGCCAGCAATTGGCTCTTTCATATTAATTTTACTGTATGTGTATGTAATCACACCCCTTAAATACAATTTGGATAATAAAAAATACCTAAGTAGAATTTCATATTATAAAAAATACACAAGAATGATGCTTAAGATAGAAGAGGAGGCTGAAAAGGAAAAAATTCCTGAGTACCATACATAAATAATATGCACTCATTTTGTTCCTTTTGGTCTAAAGTAAGCTACATTTGTTTGCATTTGTTGCCATCTCTTGGCATTTTGCCCAGCTTAATTTTTTTAATCTGTTGTAAGACTGTTACACAGTCTTTCCTGTGTCTATGGTGATATCACCTGTGTATTTTATGCTCTCTCACAAACTAGTATTATGACTGAGACTATAAAAAGAAAGAAATGATACTGAAAGAAACACTTTTTGAAGGCTACCAGGAGTAGGAAAGGCAAAGGAGGTTAAAACACTAAAGACAGGGTAGACTGTAAACTTGAGTGAAGAGAAAGGCAAAATACAATAAGGGGGAGGTTAGTATAAAATAATGAAAGGAAAGGAAGACACTGGTAGGGACACAAGAGTTACAGGCAAAAAAGGTAATTACATATCCAAACCTAGAATAACAGCAATAACAATAATCTATGAGTGGACATGCAAGCTGAACAGGTATGGAAAGGTGAATGGGACTATATATATGAACATACATAGTTTTGACAGAGGATATTTCTACATCTGTATTTACATATGCCACAAATATATCCATGAATATAGTAGACCACATGGGGCAAAGTTATGAAAACTTCTTGGCCATAACTAAACACCTTGAGGGAATGAGTTGCTTCATCTGAGGGCTTAGGATTACAGTCTCAGGGGACGACACCAAGGTCAATTGGCATAACATTGTACATAAAGACAATGTTCTACATCGTACTTTGGTGAGTAGCAACTGAAGTCATAAAAGTTACTGAGCGGCCATCCATGGTGCAACCATTGGTCTCTCCCCATCCAGAGTAAAGAAGAGTGAGGAAAATCAAAGACGTGGAAATAGTTCAGAGGACTAATGGACCACTGTGAACCCTAACCTCCATGACCCTGAGACCAGAAGAACTAAATAGTGTCTGGGTACCACTGCTCACCACTCTGAAAGGGAACTTCTGGATAGAGTGGGAGACAAATGTGGACAAAACTCAAACTAATAAAAAAGACTATGCTTACTGGTCTGACAGAGGCTGATGGAACTCCTCAGATTATGGCCCTTAGACTCTCTGCAGTCCTGGAATTTAACCCATGCCCATGACTCAACTTTTAATCAAACAATGTTGTTGTTAGATGCTGATGAGTCAGCTTCAACTCATCGTGACCCAATGTACAACAGAACAAAAAACTGCCCATTGATGCACCATCCTCACAGCATATCATTGCAGCCACTGTGTCAATCCATCTCGTTGAGGTCTTCCTCTTTATCAATGACCTTCCACTTTACCAAGCATAACATCCTTCTCCAGGTAATGGCATTTCTGACAACACGATCAAAGTAGGTGAGACAAAGTCTGGCCATTCTTGCTTTCAAGGAGCATTCTAGATGCACTTCATCTAGGACACATTTGTTCTTTCTCCTGGCAGTCCATGGTACTTTCAATATTCTTCACCAATACCACAACTCAAAACCATCAAATCTTCTTCAGTCTTCCTTATTCATTGTCAGCTCTCACACATATATGAGGCAATTGAAAATACCATAGCTTGGGTTAGGCATACCTTGGTCTTCAAAGAGATATCTTTGCTCTTCTGCACTTTAAAGAGGTCTTTTGCAGCACATTTGCCTAGTGCAATACATTGTCTGATGTCTTGACTGCTGCTTTCATTGTTCCTGATTGTAGAACAAAATAATATGAAATCTTTGACAACTTCAATCTTTTCTCCATTTATCATGATGCTGCTTATTGGTCCATTTGTTAGGATTTTCATTTTCTCTGTGTTGAAGGGTAATCCATATTGCAGATTGTAGTCTTTAACCTTCATCAGTAAGTGCTTCAAGTCATCTTCACTTTCTGCAAGCAAGGTTGTGTCATCTATATATTGCAGGTTGTTAGTGAATTTTCCTCCAACACTGATGCTGCATTCTTCTTCACGTAGTCTAGCTTTTTGGATTATTTGCTCAGCACACATATTGAATAAGTATGGTGAAAGGATACCACCCCGACACACATCCTTCCTGATTTGAAACAATGCAGTATCCCCTTGCTCAGTTTGAATGACAGCTTCCTGGTCTATGTACAGGTTCCTCATGAGCACAATTAAGTGTTCTGGAATTCGCATTTTTCTCAATGTTATCCATAATTTGCTAGGATTTACACAGTCAAATGTTACTGCATAGTCAATAAGACACAAGTAAACATCTTTCTGGTAATCTTTGCTTTAAGCCAACATCCATCTGATATCAGCAATGATATCCTTCATTCCACATCCTCTTCTGAATCTAGCTTGCATTTCTAGAAGTTCTCTGTCAGTATACTGCTACAACAATTTCTGAAGATTTTACTTGAGTATGATATTAGTGATATTGTTCAATAATTTCTACATTTTCTTGAATCACCTTTATTTGGAATGGGGAAAAATATAAATCTCTTCAAGTCAGTGGGTCAGGTAGCTGTCTTCCAAATTTCTTGGCATAGACAAGCGAGTGCCTCTAGCATGGCATCTGTTTGTGGAAACATCTCAGTGGGTATTCCATCAATTCCTGGAGCCTTGTTCTTCACCAATTCCTTCAGTGCAGCTTCAACTTCATGCAATACAATTGGTTCTTGATCATATGCTACCTCCTGAAATGGATGAACATTGACTAATTCTTTTTGGTACAGTGACTCTGTGTATTCCTTCCATCTTTTGGTGCTTCCTGCATCATTCAATATTTTGCCCATAAAATCTTTCAATATTGCAACTTGAGGCTTGAGTTTTTCCTTCAGCTTGAGAAATGCTGAGTGTGTTCTTCTCTTTTGGTTTTTGAATGCCAGGTCTTTGCACATTTCATTATAATAATTTGTCTCCCTGAGCTGCTCTTTGAAATCTTCAGTTCAGCAATTTTATCTCATCATTTCTTCCATTTTCTTTAGTTACTCTATATTCAAGAGCAAGTTTCAGAGCCTCTTCTGACATCAATTTTGGTCTCTTCTCTTGTCTTTTCCATGACCTTTTGCTTTCTTCATGTATGATGTTCTTGATGTCATCCCATAATTCATCTGATTTTTGGTCACTGATCTTCCATGCATCAAATCTATTCTTCAGATGGTCTCTAAATTCAGGTGGGATATAATCAAGGTCACATTTTGGCTCTTTTGAACTTGTTTTATTTTTCTTCAGTTTCAACTTGAACTTGTATATGAGCAGTTGATGGTCTGTTCCACAGTCATCTCTCCTTTTCTTCTTTTGGTTGAAGATATTGGGGTTCTCTATCACCTCTTTTCACAGATATAGTCAATCTGATTCCTGTGTATTCCATCTGGTGAGGTCCATGTATACAGCCACTGTTTATGTTGTTGAAAAAGGCATTTGCAATAAATAAGTTGTTGGTCTTGTAAAAGTCTATCATGCAATGTCCATTACCATTTCTATCACCAAGGCCATATTTTCCAACTACTGATGATTTTTCTTTGTTTCCAACTTTCTTATCTAGGAGAGCTGATCAATCACCAGTAATAATCAATCCATCTTGATCGCATGTTTGGGTAAAATTCTTCAATTTCTTCATCTTTGGATATAGTGGTTGGTATGTAAATTTGAATAACAGTAGTATTAACTGATCTTCCTTTTAGGTGTATGGATGTTTTCCCATAACTGACACCACTGTGCTTCAGGACAGATCTTCTTTGTGATGATGAATGCTATGCCATTCCTCTTTAATTTGTCATTCCCAGTGTAGTAGATCATATAGTTGTCTGATTCAAAATGGCCAAAACCAGTCCATTTAAGCTCACTTGTTTTGTTGTTATTTGCCATCGAGTCATCCCCAACTCATAGCAACTCCTCCTTGGGTTTCCGAGGCAGTATCATATGGAAGTAGATTGCCAAACCTTTCTTCCGAGGAGTGGCTGGTGGGTTTGAACCACCAGCCTTCTGGTTAGCAGTCAAGTGCTTTAGGCACTATGCTACCAGAGCTCCTTTTAAGCTCACTAATGCCTAATATATTGATCCTTATATGTTCCACTTCATTTCTGACAACTTCCAATTTTCCCATGTTCTTACTTTGTACATTTCACATTCTGATTATTAATGGATATTTGCAGCTCTTTTTTTCCCATTTTGAGTTATGCCCATCAGCAAATGGAGATCCTGAAAACTTTACTCCATCCATGTCACTGAGGTCGACTCTACTTCGAAGAGGCAGCTCTTTTCCAGTCGTATTTTGAGCATCTTCTGACATGAGGTGCTCATCTTCAGGCACTACATCAGGCACTGTTTCAGAGCTATTCATCAGTTTTCCAGTAATATATCAAGATATGTTTCACTGCTATTAATAAGGTTTTCTCTGCCCAATTCTTTGAGAAGTGGATGGCCCTATCCTTCATTACAGTCTGCTTAGTCTGGAAGCTCCACTGAAACCTGTCCAGAATGGGTGACCCTGCTGGTATTTGGAATACTGGTGGTATAGCCTCCAGGTGCGGAGCAACATACAACCTACCACAGTATGAGAAACTGACAGAAGAATGGTGGAATCAAATAATAGGTCTATAACATGAAAAAGAACACAAGTAAGTTCCCCACTCCTTAGAAAAATCAACCATTTTCTGCATGGTCCACAGATATTTTAAAGGACACATCAAAGTTGAACCTCATAAAAAGCAATATTCTTAATTAGCTTAATTAGTAATGATTGTGATCAAATCAAGTATATCAGTTTAAGAAAGTATTAAAATGTGATAGCCTTCAATAACAACAAAAATAAATTGTAGGCTATTAATTCCTATATTCTACTCTAAATTTAGGAGCTCTGGTAGCATACTGTTTAAGGCACTTGACTGCTAACCCGAAGGCTGGCGGTTCAAACCCACCAGCCCCTCCTCAGAAGAAAGGTTGGGCAATCTACTTCCATGGTGATACTGCCTCAGCAACCCAAGGGGGGTGGCTATGAGTCGGGTCCAATTTGACGGCATACAACAACAACAACACTCTAAATTTAATCCTCATTTGATGGCTTCAAATTCTGTTCTTAACAAAGCAAATCCTAAAATTTAAATAGTAACATTTTTATTGCTGCTGCTGTCTACAAACATGCCAAAATTATTTTTAATGACTGTATATACTAAAAAGAGTACAGGGAATAAAACATGAAGTAGATAACATATTTTTAACTCAGCCATTCCTGTTAATAAGTGGTTTAAGGTGGACTAGGCTCCACAAGCTCCACCTCCATTTTCTAATTGTAAAATATATAGCTAACTAAGAAACTTACTCTAATTCTCACCTGTGCAAAGAGCCCACCCTATTTATGTTTAAATGCAGACAAATGAGAAAACGTGTATAGGGCATTTCTTTATCGGTTTCTCAGTGGCTCTTGTTGGCAGGAACACTGTAAGGACTAACTCTATCCAGGACCACCTTAGGAGTTCCCATCATCCACCCAGGTTACCATTCCATTTACAAAAAAACTAAAGAATTAACTATGAAAGAACAGGTGATATAACTCTTAAAGAAAAAAATTTCTAGATTGGTATCATCCTTACTTCTGACTCCATGTTAGGGTTATTGAACTTTATTTTTTCTGAATATTGCTTTATTATATCACTCATTTAAGAAACATTTCAAATACTTAGTATGTATTATCCACCACTCATCATACTGGGGTGGCTTTGATGATGCTGTGAGGCTGGAGCCTCAGATGAGTTGTGGGATGACATCAAGAACATTATACAGGAGGAAAGCAAAGTTATTAAAAAAACAAGAAAGGAAGAAAAGGTCAAAATGAATGTTGGAAGGGACTCCGCAACTTGCTCTTGAATGTACAGTAGCTACAGTGAATGGAAGAAGTGCTTAAATAAAAGAACTGGACAGAAGATTTCAAAGGGTGGCTTACGAAGACAAAGTAAAGTATTAAAATGAAATGTGCAAAGACCTGGAGTTAGAAAACCAAAAGGGAAGAACATGCTTGGCATTTCTCAAGATGAAAGAACTGAAGAAAAAAATCAAGCCTTGAAGGGTTCTATGGGTGAAATGGGAGCTCTGGTGGTGTAGTGCCAAAGGCATTTTACTGCTAACCAGAAGGCTGGTGGTTCAAACCCATTAGCCACTCCTTAGAAGGAAGATTGGACAATCTACTTCTGTAGAGATACTATCTCGAAAACCCAAAGAGGGGTCACTGTGAGTCTCAATCAACTCGATAGCAGTGAGTTTGGTTTTTGGATGGGTGAAATATTCAACGATGCCAGAGCATCAAAAGCAGATGGAAGGAATACTCAGCTGTGACCACTGTATCCAAAAGAATGGGTTGATGTCCAATTATTTCAGAAGGTAGCATATGATCAAGAACCAATGATATTGAAGGAAGAAGTGCAGGCTGCACTGAAGGAACCAGTGAAAAGCAAGACTCTGGGAAGTGATAGAATACCCACTGAAATGTTTCAACAAACAAATGCAGTGCTGAAGGTGTATTTTTGTTTATACCAAGAAATTTGGAGGACAGCTACCTGGCCAAAAGGTGATCCAACAGAATATGGAAATTATATAACAATATCATTAATATCACACTCAAGTAAAATCTTGCTGAAGATAATTAAAAAATGGTTGCAGCAGTCTATTGGCAGGGAACTTCCAGAAATGTAAGCTAGATTCGGAATAGGACGTGGCATGAGGGATATCATTGCTGATGTCAGATCGATGTTAGCTGACAGCAAAGAATACTAGAAAGATGTCTTTGTGTGTTTACTGACTATGGACAGTGTGGATCATAACAAATTATGGATAACATTGAGAAGAATGGAATTCCAGAATACTTAATTGTGTTCATGAGGAACCTATACACAGACCAAGAGGCTGTTATTCAAACCAAACAATGGGATACTGCAATAGTTTAATTTTAAGAAGGATGTGTGTCAGAATTGTCTCCTTTCCTCATATTTATTCAATCTGCCTGTTGAGCAAATAATCCAAGAAGCTGGACTATATGAAGAAGAACACAGCATCAGGATTGGAGGAAGAACAATTAACAACCTGTGATATGCAGACAATATAATCTTGCTTGCTGAAAGTGGAGATGACTTGAAGCACTTGCTGATTAAGATCAAAGACTAAAGTCTGTAGTATGGATTACACCTCAACATAAAGAAAACAAAAATCCTCACAACTCAACCAATAAGCAACATCATGATAAATGGAGAAATGATTGATGTTGTCACAGATTTCATCTTACTTAGATCCAGATCAACACCCATGGAAGTAGCAATCAGGAAATCAGGCATTACATTGCATTGGGCAAATATGCTGTAAAAGACTTCTTTGAAGTGTTAAGGAGCAAAGATGTAATTTTCAAGACTAAGTATGCCTGACCTAAGCCTTGATATTTTCAATTGCCTCATATGTATGTGTAAGGTGGACAATGAATAAGGAAGACTGAAGAAGAGTGGATGCCTTTGAATTGTGGTGTTGGTAAAGAATACTGAAAATACCATGGACTGACAGAAGAATCAACAAATTTTTCTTGGAAGAAGTGCAGCCAGAATGTTCCTTGGAAGCGAGAATGGCCAGACATCGTCTCACCTACTTTGGTGATGTTGTCAGAAATGACCGTTCGCTAGAGATGAATATCACGCTTGGTACACTAAAGGGTCAGCGAAGAAGGGGAGGAACCTCAATGAGATGGAATGATACAATGGCTGCAATGATGGGTTCAAGCATAGGATGGATTGTGATGATGGTGCAGGATCGAGCAGTGTTTTGTTGTTATACATAGGGTTGCTGTGAGGTAGAGTCAACTCGAAGGCACCTAATGACAACAATATGTATGATTATAGTTAAAGAGATTTTCAAATCAATGGAAGTAATAGATATAGATCTTCTTGCCAGAAATTGTAGGACCTTTTATACCTTAGTAAGGAGCTCTGGTGGCACAGTGCCTAAGGTGTTTGACTGCTAACCAGAAGGCTGGCAGTTCAAACCCACCAGCCACTCCAGGGAAGGAAGATGGGCAATCTATTTCCATAAAGATTTACCACCTCAGAAACCCAGTGGGGGTCACTATGAGTCAGAACAGACTTGACGGAAGTGGGTTTGGTTTTTGTTTTTTTATACCTTAATGAGTGTATCAGCCTGACTCAGGCCACTTGACCTGTAAATACCTATTGCCTCCTGTCCTAACTCTTATCAGAGCTACTAACATTCCTTTGGGGCCAAGTGCTTAGCTTTTATTCACTTAAAGGAGACAGAAATGTTCCTTAAAGAAAAAATACAATAGCAACAAAGATAGTGATATTTGTTAGAAGAAATGACTGAGGCTAACAAAAACAAAACAAACAAGAAAAGTAAAACCAAGAATTCTTTTTCATACCTTCTTTTATCCATTACCAAAATTTATCTTTCTCTATCAGGAAATCCAGAGAAAAACTATTAGATCAACTCCTCTTAATCTAGGCACTTCTATCTTATTCCATTAAGACATTTTTGCCTAAATAAACAAAATTTAAATATTTAATAGAGTTCTTTACTGTCTGTCTTGTTCTAAATAGGTATTCAGTCCATCTGTATTGTGACTTTTGCCCACCTATATCTCACAGACAGTGAAACTTCCTGCTGGCACGCTGGTAGCTGGTCAGACTATGGCATTGTTGAAGATTTTTCAGACACTTGGCCATAAAACATTAGTGGATCCTACTGCCTATATACAGTCCAAGGAAGTTTCTACTACACAATTGGGGAATCAGAAGTCTCAAGATTTTGTAAATATTTACAACCAATCAAGCATTTTTTATATATAAGCTAATTTCTAAGTCTTATCAACAATAAATTTTTCAACCCAAATTTATTGATCACCTAGTAGGAGCATATACCATATGGATGGAATCTGTTTATAAGGAATTTGCCATACTAAATGAATAACAGCACATGAGATTTATAAATTCAGAGCTATAAGGCAGATCTTCAGTGGGCCAAAATGTTTACAAAGACATATATATAATAAGTAGTGGATTGCTGCAGCCAAACAATTCTTCAACTCTTTCTATTTCCAAAGAACTCATTGTTTTTGCCTGTCTTTTAGCTGTCTCTTGCTAGTTGTTAAGGAACCTAATCTATTGCTAAAATAGTTTACTTTTCCAAAGAAAATTAGGAAAATAAAAGCAAGGCTGTCATTTTTGTTGCTGCTAAAAAAAAATCATGGTCACTCTAAAAACCTTACAAATCAAAGAATTGCAGCTTCCCCATTCTGCTACACATACTACCAAAAACCAAAACCCACTACCATCAAGGTGACTGCAACTTATAGCATTGCTACAGGACAGAGTAGCACTGACGCACAGGGTTTCCAAGGCAGACAGAACTAGACTGCCACATCTTTCTCCCACATAGCACCTGGTGTGTTCCAACGGGAAGTTTTGGTTAGCAGCTATATGCTTTAACCACTGTGCCACCAGGACTTCTTGCTACACACACTAATATACATATACACAAATGTTACAATAATTCCCTTATGCATTAACAATTATTTGTGATGGCTAGAAGTTCATGTGTCTTTTAATTGCTTTCAAACATTATTACAATTGAAAAGCAAAATTTTTTCAACTGAATAGAGCACTGGACCATGAAAATTTGAAGAGAAAATAGTCATCTAAAAGTAGAAACTTCTTTCCTAATTTTGGTCTTCTCTTGCTCTAACTGAACAATAGTAATCAAGAAAGAATTTTTATTTGGATGTCATAGGCATATAGTAGAGAGTCTCCAATTACAGTAATTTGACCATTCACCAAAGAGCTCAAACATATATTCTGAAGAAAGGAGAGTAGAATACTCTATGAAACCCTGGCCTCCTAGAACTCTTCCAGGGACTTAAATTCTCTAAATACTGTAAAATACTGTATCCCTAGAGTACTCCTCCTTGAAAAAAATATATCCTCTTTTTCCTTTAATGACATCAGTATAACCTGATTCTCTGCTTACCTCTTAAATATCTGTGTTCCCTAGAGTTCCGTCGTTAGACGTTATCACATCTCAATTAACTTACTCTTTCAATTAATCTCAAAAATTGTCATTGATTCAGGTTCTACTCACATTCCAAATCTAAATCTCCAACCAAGATAACTCTTTTGAAGTTTAGATAAAATCATACCTCCAACTAGATGCCCATCCCTCTCCATTGACTATATCCAAAATATAATCTACTATCCATTTGCTGCTCATCGTCATGCATTTCATGTCTTAGTTAAAGTATTAAAATTCATCTAGAACAGTGCTTAGAAATCAATAAATATTTATTGAATGAATGACACTAATCATTTGGCCAACTGCTGTTAACTGACTTATCAGGATAGCCACATACTGTCCCAGTGCTAAGGAATATAAGATAGGCAAGAAAGACAAAGTCCCTACCTTCCTGGGGTTCATTATGATAGAAAGACAACCATTAAATAAATAACTACAAGTGTAATGAATATTACCAAAGCAAATTTCCAACCACCTAAACCAGCAAACATGAAATATCTTCAATAGTTTCTCTTTCTCTCCCCCAACTAAGGAGCTCTGGTGGTGAAGTGGTTAAAGCATTTGGCTACTAACCAAAAGGTTGGTGTTTCAAACTCACCAGCCATCCATGGGTGAAAGATGAGGCAGTCTGCTTATGTAAAGATTTACATCCTTGGAAACCCTATGGGGCAGTTCTACTCTGTCCTGTAGGAAGACCATGAGTAGGAATCAGCTTGGTGAGTGTGGGTTTTGTTTTCTTTCTTCCACCCTTAACTACAAAATCCTATTGGCTCCATTTCTGATTTTTTTTTTTTTCAATTTATTCCTTTTTCTCCATCATTACTGTCCTGCTCAATTGAGGAGTTCATTATCTCTTGCCTTTGGCTGACTGTCATCATTTCTTGCCTTCTCTGACTGCTATCTCTCTTCTTTATGGTCCAGTCATGGTACTATTATTTTTATACAGTACAGAGATCTGACAGTGTCACAATCTTCCTGAAAACCATATATGGGTCCCATTGCCTGAGGAATAAAGCCCCAAATCCATGGTTTTATGTTTTTCACAATCCAGCCTTGACTTGTTATTCCATACTTATTACATTCCTCTCACTGTCCTATACCCTGCTCTCTACTTACATCATAATTACATTCTCTCAGACCTTGTTTTTTCTAATATCCCTTCCCATAAAAATCAAATTGACTGGAAGGCATTGGACACCTGGTTAAAGAAGGATTCTGGAGACCTGGCCAGATCACATGAGCAAAGCTCATCTTGTTTAGAGTTACAAGAGGTCAAGAGAGGAGCAATTATCAGAAGCAATGTATTTTGACAGTGCCAGGTCAGACTATGATTGCCAAACCCACCGCCACTGAGTCAATTCCTACTCACAGTGACCCTTTAAGACAGAGCAGAACTTCCCCCATAGGGTTTCCAAAGCTGAAAATCTTTACAGAAACAGACTGCCACATCTTTTCCCTGGAGACCAGCTGATGGGTTCAAATTACTGACTTTTTGGTTAGCAGCCAAGCATTTAAACACAGAACCACCAGGCTCCTTAGACTAAAAGTAAATAGCTCAAAATCAAGCCAAAAACCACATTGCCATCGAGTCAATTCCAACTCGTAGCAACATTTTTAGAACAGAGTATCCCATAGGATTTCCAAGGCTGTAAATCTTTACAAAATAGACAAAAATGGATCAAATGTGCAAGAGCATCCAAAGAATAGTCAGAGGGACAAGACCAAAGGTTGTGGAACAACATAAATACCTGAAGCAAACAATGGGAAACAGAACTAGAAACAATTTCAAAGCTAAGGATAGGTGGTTTCTTTGGATTTCTTCCTCTTTTTTCTTCTTTTAAATCAAGTTTTCACAATTGCTATTTTTAATATAATAGTAGATCTAAGGAGCTCAGGTGCGTAGTGCCTAAGGCATTTGCCTGCTAACCAGAGGCTGGTGGTTCAAACCCACCAGCCACTCCTTGGAAGGAAGGTTGGGCAATCTACTTCCGTAGTGACACTGTCTCAGAAACCCAAGCAGAGGTTGCTATAAGTCAGATTCAACTGAGGGCAGTGCATTGTTGTTGTTGTTGTTGTTGTCATCTTTGTAATTAACTTCAATTTATTATTCAAGGTTCCTCTCAGTAAAAACTGTCCCTAACTTCAACCCCCATTCCATCTCCTAGCTAATCCTTTTCTCCATAATGAATAGTCCTTTGCATACGTCTCCATTATAACAATTGGCACACTCAATCACAATGATTTATTTACATTTTTATTTATTCAGCTAAAATATGAGCAGCATGAAGGTAGAGGCTATGTAGTCTTAATTCTTTTAGCCTCAGTGGGAGAATATGTAAGTTTATTGAATAGATGAATGAATTAATATAATGAATGAAGGAAGGAAGTATAATAGCCCTAACTTAATGGTACTTAACAAATACAAATATTTATTAGCCTTAAAAATTGATTTTGGGAGTGTGTTATTTTTTTCTGTAGAAGTTAAAAGATAGGCACAGTAGTTTGAGTACATTATGAGCGACTGAATGCTTTCCCTTAGCTTTGACTAAAACATCCAGAAATGGGATCCAGAAACAAATGGTCAAATAGC
>NW_006921694.1:9573363-9585079 GCF_000298275.1 Orycteropus afer afer | reverse complement strand
TTTTGGTCAATGACATGAGACGGGGTGTATGTGAGCTGCTGTATGAAAGGTGAATTTACTCTGTAAATCTTCACCCAAATCCTAAAAAAAAAAAAAAAAAAAAAGTTCTATTGACTAATGCTACACTAGATCATAAAGAAAGGGTTTATTTGCCAGTCAGACTGCCTCCCACTTCTTAGAACTTAGAAAACAAGTGTCACTGCAAATCCTAGGTACAGAATCACTGAGGCCTAGGTAGAGTTGTCTAAGACAAACTAGACCATTTTTTGGCCCAGCATCCTCAGATGTAGTTCCTCAAGAAGGTTTACCAGGTGTTTTCAATCTACAAATGGGCTATGCTTCCAAAGTTCACTTGTAATCTATTTATTTTATTTTGTTTTTTTATTGTAAAAACAAAAATAACATTTGCCAGTTCAGCATTTTGCACACAGGGCCCCAAATAAACAAGCCATCTTAAAAAAGAAAAACAGAGTAGGAGGACTCTCACTTCTTGATCTGAAAATGTGTTATAAAGCTACAGTAATCGAAACAGTCTGGTTCTGGTATAATAATAGACATGTAGAACAATGGAATGGAATCAAGTGTCCAGAGATAAGCTTGTGCATCTACAGCTAATTAATCTTCAATAAGTGTGCTAAATGCATCAAACGGGGGAAAGAACAGTGTCTTTAATAAATAGTGCTGGGATAACAGAATTTCCACACATGAAAGAATGACATTAGATCCATACTTCACACCATATACAAAAACTAACTCAAAATAGATCAAAGATATAAATGTGCAAGATAAAACCATAAAGCTATGTAACCTGTTTAATTTTGAAACAGCTTTGTTCACATTCCAGGCTACCCTTAAAACTGCAATTAACTTATAACATAGTAGAAATTTTATACATTGAACAAGGAAAAAATATTATAGCTATTAACAGTAGGAGTTCTGGTGGCATAGTGCCTAAGGCATTTGACTACTAACCAGAAGCTTGGCATGGGTAAACTAAATAATTATGCATAATGTAATTTCTGTATACATAGCAGTGTTCTGTGGGGTAGAAAAGACCTGAGTGTCACTGGGAATGTTTCTCATCCCTCTCTCCCCTTTCTCCACTTCTACCACAGTGGAGAATAAGCAGCATCAAGGAAAGCAGAACAATGATGAACACTTCTCATGCTTCAGGAGAGCCTTTGTCCAGACTGAGGTAAAACAGCCAATTATATATGTGAGATACTTGTTATGTGCTGTTGTCTCCAACTCATAGTGACAACAGAACGAAACACTGCCTGGTCCTGTGCCAGCCCCATGATCCCTACTATACCTGAGCCCATCACTGCAGCCACCATGTCAGTCCATCTTGTGGAGGGCCTTCCTCTCTTTCATCGACCCTCCACTTTACCAAGCATGACATCCTCCTCCAGAGAACTGTCTCTTCTGACAACATGACCAAAGTACCTGAGACAAAGTCTGGCCATTCTTGCTTCCAATGGTCATCCTCAGCAGTCCATGGTACTTTCATTATTCTTTTCCAACACCACAACTCAAAAGAATCAACTTTCTTCAGTCTTCATTACTCATTGTCCAGCTCTCACATGCATGTGAGGTGAATGAAAATACCATGGCTTGGGTAAGGCACATCCTAGTCTTCAAGGAGATATCTCTGCTCTTCAGCACTTAAAAGAGGTCTTTTGCAACAGATTTTCACAATGCAATACGTCTTTTGATGTCATGACTGCTGCTTCCATTGGCACTGATTGTAGAACCAAGTAATATGAAGTCCTTGACAACTTTAATCTTTTCTCCATCTGTCGTGATGCTGCTTATTGGTCCAGTTGTGAGGATTTTGTTTTCTTTATATTGAGGTGTAATCCATCTTCATCTTTAATCTTCATCAATAAGTGCTCCAAGTCATCTTCACTTTCAGCAAGAAAAGTCATCAGCTTATCTCAGGTTGTTAATGAGCCTTCCTGCAATCCTGATGCCATGTTCTTCTTCATACAGTCCAGCTTCTCGGATTATTTGCTCAGCATACAGAATGAATAAGTATGGTGAAACCCTGACACACTCCTTTCCTGATTCAAACCATGCAGTATCCCCATGTTCTGTTCAAATGACAGCCTCCTGGTGTATGTACAGGTTCCTCATGAGTACAATTAAGTGTTCCGGAATTCCCATTCTTCTCAATGTTATCCTCAATTTGTTATGATCCACACAATAAAATGCCTTTGAATAGTCAGTAAGACACAAGTAAACATCTTTCTGGTATTCTTTGCTTTGAGAATAGATCCATCTAACATCAACTATAATATCCCTCATTCCACGTCCTCTTCTGAATCCAGCTTGCATTTCTGGAAGCGCTCTGTCAATACACTGCTGCAACCATTTTTGAATTATCTTTAGTAATATTTTACTTGAGTATGAAGTCAATGATACTGTTAGATAATTTCCACATTCTTCTGTGGGATCATCTTTCTTTGGAATGGGTACAGATATGGATATCTTCCAGTCAGTTGGCCAGGTAGCTGTCTTCCAAATCTCTTGGCATAGCTGAGTGAGTGCCCCCAGTGCAGCATCTGTTTGTTGAAACATCTCAATGGCTATTCCGCCAATTCCTGGAGCTTTATTGAAACATCTCAATGGCTATACTGCCAATACCTGAAGTCTTTTTTTTTTTTTTTTTTTACCAATTCCTTCAGTGCAGCTTCAACTTCTTCCTTTAACACCACTGGTTCTTGATCATATGCCACCCTCTGAAATGGATGATCATCTATCAATTCTTTTTGGACTCTTTGTATTCCATCCACCTTCTTTTGATGTTTCCTGCATCATTTGGACATATTGCCCAAGGAATCTTTCAATATTGCAATTCAAGGCTTACATTTTTTCATCAGTTCTTTGAGCTTGAGAAATGCCAAGTGCGTTCTTCCCTTTTGGGTTTCTAACTCCAGACCTTTTCACATTTAATTATAATAATTGATTTTGTCTTCTCAAGCTGCTCTTTGAAATCCTCTTTTATCTTTTTGATTCTTCCATCCACTTTAGCTACTGTACGTTCAAGGGCAAGTGTGAGTCTCTTCTGACATCCATTTTGGTCTTTTCTTCCTTTACTGTCTTTTTAATGACCTTTTGCCTTCTTCGTGGATGATGTTCTTGATGTGATCCCACAATTCCTCTGGTTTTCAGTCACTGGTGTTCAATGCTTCAAATCTATTAGATGGTCTCTAAATTCAGGAGGGATATAATTATGGTCATATTTTGGCTCTCATGGACTTCTTTTAATTGTCTTCAGCTTCAACTTGAACTTGCATATGAGCAGTTGATGGTTTGTTCCACAGTCAGTTCCTCACCTTGTTTTGGCTAAAAATATTGAGCTTCTCCATTGCCTCTTGCCATAGACGTAGTCAATCTGATTCCTGTGTAATCCAGCTGGCAAAGTCCATGTGTATAGCTGTCATTTGTGTTGCTGAAAAAAGGTATTTGCAATGAATAAGTCATTGGTCTTGCAAAATTCTATCATGTGATCTCCAGTGTCATTTTTATCACCAAGGTCATATTTTCCAACTATGGGTGATTCTTCTTTGTTTGCAACTTTTGCACTCCAATCACCAGTGACAATTAACACATCTTGATTGCATGTTTGGTCAATTTCTGACTGCAGAATTTGGCAAAAAATCTTCAATTTCCTCATCTTTGGCTTTGGTGGTTGGTACATAAATTTGAATAATAGTAGTATTAACTGCTCTTCCAAGTAGGTGTATGGATATTATCCTATCACTTACAGACAGCATTGTACCTCAGAATAGATCTTGATATATTTTTTTGATGATGAACGTCACACCATTCTTCTTCAATTTGTCATTCCTGGCATAGGAGATATGATTGTTAGATTCAAAATGGCCAAAACCAGTCCATTTTAGCTCACTAATGCCTAAGATATTGATCTTTATGCATTCCATTTCATTTTTGACAACTTCCAATTTTCCTAGATTCATACTTCATATATTCCATGTTCTAATTATTGATGGATGTTTGTAGCTGTTTCTTCTCATCTTGAGATGTGCCACATTAGCAAATGGGGATCCCAAAAGCTTTACTCTATCCACTTCCTTAATGTCAGCTCTACTCTGAGGAGGCAACTCTTCCCCAGTTGTATTTTGACTGCCTTCTGACCTGATAGGTTCATCTTCTGGCACTGTATCAGACAATGTTTCAGGGATATTCATAAAGTTTTCCAGTAACATATCAAACAGTGTTTCACTGCTGTTCATAAGGTTTTCATTGGCCAGTGCTTTCAGAAGTGGATGGTCTCTTCCTTCTTCCAAGTCTGTCTTAGTCTAGAGACTCTGCTGAAACCTGTCCACTGTGGGTAATCCTGCTGGCACTTGAAACACTGGTGGCATAGCCTCCAGCCTCACAGCAACACTCAAGCCACCATAGTAGTACAAACTGACAGACAAGTTTGTCTCCCTAGCTATTCTAAACTGCTCTGCTCATTTCCTGGTCTCCCCCACCCTGTTCCCTTACCTGGCCTGCCCCCAGGGCAAAAACCTGCCTTCCACTGGTCCTAGGGCTGGCTTACTGTGGCCTGCATCCAGGGGCAGCTCTAAGCATGCAAACACCCACCTTCCAGCTGGTCCCAGAGCTGGCTTAAGGAATACTTGTAAGTGAATCATTATCAATAAAAATCACAGTGCAAGAACAATTCCTTATAACTTGTTTCAGTCAAGTAATATAAAGGCCTTTGCCTGATCATTCCCCCCTACTTCACAGTCTTAAAAGAAAGAAAAACTTACATAATGTACAGTTGATACAGGTCTTTCAAATCATAACAAAGAAAAAAAGCATAGACTAAAAGGTTCCCAGATTTAACTACAACTGACTATAATTATTTTTAATTTATATATACTAAAAATACTCAAACAAAATTAACGTACCAAAAAAACTACACAAAATATTTATAACTTATGTAACAAAGTGTTACCATCCTTAGCAAATAAAGTCTCAGAAATCATTAAGAAATGAATACCTTAATAGAAAAATTGACAAAGAAAAAAAGGATAAACATTTTATAAAACAGGTATTTTTTCCCCTATCAAACTAACAAAAGGAAAAATAAATAACTCCTGATTTCTAGCACTAATTTTTAGAGGGATGCCTGCCTAAAAAGAGTGGGGCTACTGGACTCTCTGATGGGTGGCACAAATCATTACATGTTTGACTATTAACAGAAAGGTTGGTAGATCAAACCCACACAGAGGCACCTGGGAAGATAAGGCTTGGTGATTTGCTTTCAAAAGGTCACAGCCTTGAAAACCCTATGGAGTACAGTTCTACTCTTCACACATGGGCTCCCATTAGCAGGACTCCACTAGACAGCAACTAACAACCAAGTACATTTAGGTCTTTCCCAGCCCCTAAGAGAGAAAGAAGGAGCTCTGGTGGTGTAGTGGTTAAGGCATTTGGCTGCTAACCGAAATGTTGGTGGTTGGAGCCCACTAGTTGCTCCATAGAAGAAAGATGAGGTGATATGCTTCCATAACAATTTATGGCCTTGGAAACCCAATGGGGGTCGCTATGAGTCAGAATCAAATCGATGGCAGTGAGTTTGTTTTAAGAGAGAAAGCATCATATACGTGAAGTAAACCATTACCCCCACTAAAATGCAAACTGTATCACATAAATAAAAAAGAAATTCACTTCCTATAAGTATGGTAAGGACCCTGGTGGAGTAGTGGCTAAGTGCACAGCTGCTAACTGAAAGGTCAGTTGTTGGAACACACCAGCCACTCCATGGGAGACAGGTGTAACAGTCTGCTTCCGTAAAGATTTATAAGCTTGGAAACCCCATGGGGCAATTCTACTGTGTTCCATAGGGTTCCCATGAGTGGCAAACAATTCAGCGGCAATGGTTTGGATTTTTGGTTTTTACAGTTCTGGTGGAGATTTCTACTAAGGGGTTGGGTGTAAAAAACTGAAAAATAAAACATAAAGAAGCTGCTTTTCTATGTAATAATACTTTATCTCAATTATATTTCTCATTAAGTCATTTTGAAGCCTTTTTAGTCTGCTAGTCTGCATCTTCTCTGCATAGCTTCTTGGCATTGACTCATTAGCCATTCTTCATCTGATTCAAGGCAAAATATGCTTCTGATCAAATATGCACTCACATGCTCTTTGGCAAGCTACAAACCAAATTAGAAAAATCATAAATCTGGTGCTAAATGTTCTGGAGGGATGGTATATGCTATACCTTCTTGATCAGAAAAGCACACATATGGGTTGCAATATGTCAACAAATTGCATCTGTGACTTCTCATTCCTAATTTTTTAAAAATTATAGAAAGATCAATAAAATAAGTTACATTACTATATTTGGATTAATACCTAACAAACCTAGCTCCTTACTTCTCAAATGGAAATCACTAAAAAAAAAAAAAAAACTTTCAAAGGTACTTGAAATATACTTGTAATGTACATTTTAATAACTATATCTGCATAAAAGTTAAAAATAAATATATTTTATATTCCAGGATTGATATCAATTTTAATATCACTAACCACTTATACAACATGGTTCTTCAAACAAAGTTTGCTGTTAAATAGCTTATAAAATCATCTCATCACATTGAAAATGCACCTTTATTTAAGAATCTTGTTTCTCTAATTAAATCAGCATAACAAAAATCACCAATTACTAAATTTTAACCACATATAACAAGTGCATCTTTCATGTCATGTTTTTGTCATTTCATGTTCAAATCATTATTAAAGGTCCTTAAAAATTATAGCATTAATACCCAGTAAGTAATGTATGTAGTAGACTAAATTCTTTGCATTTCATAGGAATCAGGGTCTAAAAATCCAATTCTATATATGATCATTTCATGAATAATTTATATAAATTAAATGTTCTAAACAGAATTGTAAGTATACGATTACCCTGTGAAAGAATAAAATGTTTCCATTCATACTGTAAAATGCATTAATCAAAACATAAGACAAAACATAAAAAGTTTCTTAAAAATAAAGTTACCAAAACCTATTATTATAAGATTACACATTACATTATCTATACAAAGATTCTAAACTCACTCAAAAATATTTTATAAGATAATGACTAACAAATATTAATTCTACAAATATTCATTACAAATGTTATTCAATAAATATTTATTGCAGTACATGTAAAATATTGTATTATGTGTCATGAAGAGGAGAAAGATGCATCTTTCTTTGACTTATCAAGAAGAAAACCATCTAATAGCAAGGACAACACATGTATACACATCCCAGAACCATGGAATTTCATAGCTTGAAGGGATACTCAAGTTTTTTCAATCCAATATATGTAACTACTCATGAAACATCCTGTGTTCAAAATAGGAAACTTTCTTTCTGATACAGTAAGTTCACCTTAAACATACATTAAATGATTAGGAGTTTGCTCTTCTCTTGACACTCTCCATTTGTGAAATACCTGTGTGCCTTTAGCCACTTTCATTCCTTTATGGTTTCTATGTTTCTCTTTGAGGTCATTCTTAGATTAGAGGATCACCAGTGTCTTCACCTAATAGTTGTATGACTCAGTTTTACAAATTTAATTATTCATTCCATCTGGGATTTTATTCTAGTGCTCACTGTGAGATCAAGTTTCAATTTAATTTGTTTTCCATATGTTTGCAACATTAATATCGAGTAGAAGATACCCCTACAAAAAGAAAGAGGAAAAAGTAAAGAAGAAAAAAGAGAAGAGGAGGGAACAGGAATGAAGGAAGGGAGAAAGGAAAGGGGAGGAGAGCAGAAGAAATAATAGATACTATTATACAGTTGTTGTTGTTGTTGTTACGTGCCGTTGAGTCAGACCCAACTCATAGCGACCCCTCCTTGGGTTTCCGAGGCAGTATCACTACGGAAGTAGATTGCCCCATCTTCCTTCCGAGGAGTGGCTGGTGGGTTTGAACCTCCAGCCTTCTGGTTAGCAGTCAAGTGCCTTAGCCACTATTATTATACATACATAGGTCTCTCTTTATACACACACACATAAATGTAAGTCTGTGCGCATATGTGCATATATACACACACAATGTAAGGTATTATTGTTGTTGTTGGCTGTGTCAAGTTGGCCCCATGTATTACAGAATAGGACTGTTCCACAGTGTTTCTTGCCTGCCATCTTTACAGAAGCAATTTGCCAGGCCTTTCTTCAGAGTCAATGTGTGGATTCAAACTGCTACCCTTTGGGTTAACAATCACAAACTGCTTGCACCACCTAGGCTCCTATATTATTATTTTCCAGACTGATATAATGTTGCACCTAGTCTCATACAAACATGTCTAATCTTTAATCTCTCAGTCCGCCAGGCAATCTTTTACCCTAAATCAAGGATTATTTTTTAACACATCATTTGTGCCTCATAAATAATCTGCAATTTGCTCTCCTTTGCCAACAGAAAACAAAAACAAACTCCTTAGTGTGGACCTCAAGGTGCTCCATTATCTGACTCTATCTTGTCTTTCTGACCTCGTCTCCCCAATCATCCCTTCTACCACACATGTTCTTGATAGCCACAACCCAATCACTGTCATTTCCCCAAACTCTAGGTGCTAACGCTGTCCCCTCTAGTTTAGAATTTCCACTTTCTGAAGTGTAACACTTCATGGCCCAATTCAAATGTCATCTTCTCATATCATACCTCTGCTGATTCTCGATCAAGAACTGACCCATCTTCCACCTTCATTAGTACCATTCTGCCTTGTCTATCGAAGGCTCTTTATCGTTCTTTCTCCAACTAGATGATCAGTCTCACAAAAAGCAGAGACTGAATATACATCGTTGACTCTCTACCACTTATCATATCTTAAATACAGTAGAGATTTAATGAATGTGTGTAGAATTGAATTGAATAAATAAGACCCCTTTATGTCTTTTACTAGGGAGCTCTGGTGGCATAGTGCCTAAGGCATTTGACTGCTAACCAGAAGGCTGGTGGTTCAAACTCTCCAGCCACTCCTCTGAAGGAAGGTTGGGCAATCTACTTCTGTAGTGACACCGCCTCAGAAACCCAAGGAGGGGTAGCTATGAGTCGGGTCCAACTCCAGGGAAGTGAATTTTGAGTTGTGTCTTTTTACTTTTGCAGAAGAAAAAGAAGGATATAGAAAGTTAATATTTGAAAGTTAATATTATACAGTGAAAATGTATACTCCACAGATTACCAGTTGTAGACATATTTTTTAATGGACATTTAAAAACAAAGTAAAAAACACATTATTACACTGTTAGCTAAACAAAATAATTGTTTGGTGCTCCCTCTGCTGGTTTTGTAGCAGCAACTTGAAAATATTGGAACAACAGCACCAAAAACAAGTAAACAAATTTAGCTTATCTGGTCCTTTTACCTCCTGCAAATAACCTGAGTGGAAAATTTCCACTGAATTTGTTTGGAAATAACCCTACCTACAAAACGTTTGGTCTATGAAAATTATTTATAAAGAAACAAACTGATTTTACAATTTTACTGATAATAATTCCTTGGAATTTCTGTTTATACTTCTGCTTTCTAACCAAACCAGGTACTTTATATATACATAATTTTAAACTTTAGCTAAAGCTATTGAGGAACAGCAGGATGAGACATTTTGGGTTTCTTATTCTGTAGCCTTCTAAAAATGATTAGGAACATAAGAGGTTAAATTCTTCTTGTGCTGTTTCTAAACAGAGTTATTCTGAGTACCCTGAAGGCATTTAATTCCAAAACAGGAAGCCACAGAGAGGAACACTTGGTTACACTAATGTTATGCAGCTCTTTTGGAACATATTTTCCTAAACACTTGCTGAAAGAACCTTTTCTATACAGCATGGGATCACATGAAGTTGGAGAAGAATCCCATGGATAGATACCACAGTGCATTTACAGCTCAAATTGCCCTTTATTACTTCTGTATTTTCCTCTACTTTTGTTACTTTAAAGTAGTCCTCTGCTTGCTCACAGAAAGAGTGGTGAGGAAATCAGGCTGGGGTCAGGGATGCTTATTCACACACTATAGTTTAGCTGTTTTCACATTTACGTCTAAAAGCTGTAATATAGTTTATGGCAATCCATTTTATAAAAATATTGTCCTCTAATGCTTAATAAATGTACCAAAGACCGGCAGAGGCATCACTGTTAAAGATCAGTGTCCTTTCTTGTCAATTCCTGTTTTAATGATACTAAAAAACCACTTAAATCTAAAACATGTTAAATGAGATTTCACCCTTATAATTGAAACAAAGACCAATAGTAAACCACACACAACTGAAAAGAATGGTGGATTAATGTAGGTAAGATGCCTGGATGCTGGAGCTAACTCTGTTAACGAGCAGATCATTTAAAACTGTCAGCTCGATTTCCCAACCTCTCACGTAAGGGCTCAGATGAGCAAGGTTCTGTCACCTCTCATTCTGTGACTAGACAGGTGACATGCTAGATCCCCTTTAAGTTACTGAGGTGTAAGGCAGTATAAAACAGTAAGGTGTGGTTTTCATAATTCAATCCCATTTTTTTTCTGTTTTAAAACATGGTACAAATATACATAACAATATATTTCCCAACTCAACAATTTATTATATATATATAATTCAGTGACATTGATTACATTCATCTTCTGCAACCATTAACCAATATTATCCAATATTAGTGTTACAAACTACTGAGCAACTCTATCCTTTTCCAAATTATTCCACCACAATTAACATAAAATCTGTGCCCCTTAAACAGTAATAGCCTCCTACCAACCCCCACCCCAATCCTGGTAATCAAACTGTAGTTTTGGTTTCTACATATTTGCCTGTTCCATGTGAGTGAGATCATACTGTATTTGTCTTTTTGTAATTGAGTCATTTCATTCAGCTAATGTTTTCAACCTTCCTCCATGTTGTGGCATGTATCAGGAATTCATTTCTCTTTATGATTGAGTAATAAATAACTGCATGCTTGTACCACATTTAGTTTATCCATTTTTCTCTTGATGGATATTTAAGTTGTGCTATGGATTGAATCATGTGCCCCCAAAAAATGTATTGTAAACAATAACCTCTATGTTGTTGTTTGTTGTTATGTGCCGTTGAGTCGGCCCCAACTCATAGCGACCCCTCCTTGGGTTTCTGAGGCAGTATCACTACGGAAGTAGGATTGCCCAACCTTCCTTCCGAGGAGTGGCTGGTGGGTTTGAACCGCCAGCGTCTGGTTAGCAGGCAAGTGTCTTAGCCACTATGCTACCAGAGCTCCCATATAATCCCATTTGGGAATGGATTGCCTTTGTTATGTTAATGATACCTTAAGTCAATCTTTTTTGAGATACAAAAGAGTTAAACAAGGGAACTAGCAGAGATGGAAGAGAGATTCAAAGTCACATGAAGATCTCCCAGGAGCAGAAGCTCAAAGAGAGGACCTTCCTCCAGAGCCAATAAGGGCAGAAAGTATGCCGCAAGAGTCAGCACCCAGAATTTGGCTGTCTAGCCTCTTAAACAGTGAGAAAATGAATTTCTGCTTGTTAAAGCCGCTCACTTGTGGTATTTCTGTTACAGCAGCACTAGATAATGAAAAGAGGTTGTTTCCACCTTTTGGCCATTGTAACTAGTGTTGTAACACACATTGGTATACAGTTTCTGTTTGCATTCTTGTTTTCAAATCTTTGAGGTATACACAATTCAATGCCATTTTTTAAAATAGCCTCTTTTCTTAGTTTC
>NW_006921694.1:9569854-9573053 GCF_000298275.1 Orycteropus afer afer | reverse complement strand
CTTCCGTAGTGATACTGCCTCGGAAACCCAAGGAGGGGTCGCTATGAGTCGGGGCCGACTCGACGGCACATAACAACAACAACAGTCAGAAGATGCCAAACAGAAAAAACAGTCAATGTATTTGTATCGCTTATGGTTACTTTCAAAGAATTTATGAAAATATTTATGCCAATTTTTACTTTTTTGGTCCTAAGAATTTGTTTAAAAAAGCTATAAGAAAGTCAAAATAATATTTTTAGTTTATTTTATGTAAGGAGTTCTGGTAGTGCAGTGCCTAAGGACTGCTAACCAAAAGGATCGTGTTTCAAACCTGCCAGGCACTCTGTGGAAGGAAGATGGGACAATATACTTTATTTTATATAGCTTGGAAATTATTTTTCCTTAAGAAATCTTTATGTGAACAAGAACAAGAGCTTACCCACTACAGTGTGCTGCTGCTATTGGCATTCTTATGCCGAGCGACTTAACTGTCACTCCCTATAGTGGCTGAGATCAGAGACTAGTTGGGGAGTGGTGCCACTGTCACCATAAGTATCTTCATGGAAGGGCCATAGGACAATGGTGCCCAGGCACAGAAACAGGTCAGAGAAGAAAGAACATTCCCAGGCTCAACCTGACTCTGTCACTCACCACATGGCAACCTCAAACATGCTCTTTGAGCAGGGCTGTCAAATCGTTAGATTTATTTTTGGAATTTTGGCTCATGAATACGTCTTCTGATGCTCAGAGGGCATCCTAACTGAAACGTACAGCTACATATATGACTGCAACAAAAGAAATCCTTACATTTCATTACCCTACAAGATTTAAAAGCAATTCTTCATTACACAGTGAGTCATTTCACTTTCAATTATTGAAAGCTCTATTCCAAATGATACAACAAGGTTTCAGAGCTGCAAATTAACTGGCAGTTAGACAATATCTAAAAAAGACATTTTGAAATATGCAAGAAAAATATTCAGAAAATGTGATTCACTGTCATTTCACATAACACAAACCCAGTGATGAATGAACATAGGAAAATTATGATGTAGTTTGTTGCAAAAATGAAAACAGTAGTATTCAATAAAAGTTATGCTTCTTACATTCTTCATTCTGATCTACTAGCCAATATTAGTGTACAAACTACTGAACAACTCTACAGAGAAGATACCAAGGAAATTCAGGCTTCTGTCACTTAGATGTCATATGTCTAAGTGTGTCGTGACATCAGACACTGATTTCATTAGGTGGTCACCATAAATAACTCAGTACTTTCCATATGCTATGCTGTAGCTTAAGCTGATCACTAAATCAACTCATGTATATCACATTTATTTCAAAATGCCTATAACATAAATAAATACTTCTCTTTGTCAGTTTGTCATATCGTTGTGACTTGAGTGTTGCTTTGATGCTGGAAGATATATATTAGAGAGTAAGAGAGAGAGGGAGAAAGAGAAGAGAGAGAGAGAGAGCGCGCTCTGGTGGCACAGTGGAAATACCCATTGAGATGTTTCCATAAACAGATATGGCGCTACAGGTGCTCATTCATTTACGTCAACAAATTGTTAATAGCTACCTGACCAACTGACTAGAAGAGATTCATATTAGTGCTCAATGCAAAGAAAGGTGATCCAACAGAATGTGGAAATTATTGAACCATATCATTAATATCACACTAAAGTAAAATTTTGCTGAATATAATTTAAAAAACAGTTCAAGCAGTATATTGACTGGGAACTGCCAGAAACTCAAACTGGATTCAGATGAGGGTATGAAACGAGATATCATTGCTGATGTCAGATGGATCTTGGCTGAAAGCAAAGAATACTAGAAAGATATTTACCTGAATTCTGTCGACTATACAAAGGCATTTGACTATGTGGATCATAATAAATTATGGATCACGTTGAGAAAAACGGGAATTCCAGAACACTTAATTGTGCTCATGAGGAACCTGTACATAGAGCAGGACACTGTTATTCAAACAGAATAAGGGGATCGTGCATGGTTTAAAATCAGGAAAAGTGTTTATGAGGGTTGTAGCCTTTTACCATACTTATATAGTCTGAGTAAATACGTACGTATACACTGGGCAAATACTCTGAGAAGCTGGACTATATGAAGAAGAACGTGGCATCAGGATGGGAGGAACACTTATTAACAACCTGTGATATGCAGATAACACAACCTTGTTTGCTGAAAGTGAAGAAGACTTGAAGCACTTGCTGAGGAAGATTACAGACTACAGTCTGCAGGATGGATTACACCTCAACATAAAGAAAATAAAATCCTCACAACTGGACGAAGAAACTACATCATGATAAATAGAGAAAAGACTGAAGTTGTCAGAGAGAGATTTCATTTTACTTGGATCCACCATGAATGCCCATGGAAGCAGCAGTCAAGAAATCAGACATCATATTCCACTAGGGAAATCTGCTGCAAAATACCTCTTTAAAGAATTTAAAGTATTGAAGAGCAAAGATGTCACTTTGAAGACTAAGAAACACCTGACCCAAACCATAGTACTTCCATAAGCATTTGAAAGCTGAAAGGCAGAAGAATTGATGCATTTGAATTGCGGTGTTGGCAAAGAATATTGAAAACACCATGGACTGCCAGAAGAATAAACAAATCTATCTTGGAAGAAGTACAGCTGGAATGCTCCTTAGAAGCAAGACTGGCCAGACTTCGTCTCACCTACTTTGGTCCAATTCCAGGAACCTAAGAACAGGCAGCGAGGTAGGAAGCAGGGAGAGGACAAAAAAACGAACCTAAGAACAGGCAGCAAGGTAGGAAGTAGAGAGAAGACAAAAAAGGCAAAGGGGACTGGAACAGATCGAAGAGTCAGCCGCAGGGACCCAGGTGAAGAGAGGGAACCCAGGCCATGCCCCACAAGGAGCAAGGTGGGAAGGCAGGGAGAGGACAGAAAAGGCAAAGGGGATAGGAACAAATTGAGGATTCAACCATAGGGAGCCAGGTGAGGAGAGGGAACCCAGGCCACCCCCCACAAGCTGTGAGGCGGGAAGCAGGGAGAAGACAGAAAAGGCAAAGGGGACTGGAACAGATACAGGAGTTAGCTGCAGGGATCCAGGTAAGGGTGGTTGGAGGGGTTTCCAACAGCTAAGGGAGACAAACTTGTCTGTTGGTTTGTCTTACTGTGGTGACATGTTGCTGTGAGTCTTGAGGCATGCCACTGGTGTTTCAAACCCAG
>NW_006921694.1:9562695-9569144 GCF_000298275.1 Orycteropus afer afer | reverse complement strand
TGAAATTGACCAAACATGCAATCAGGATGTGTTAATTATCACTGGTGACTGGAATGCAAAAGTTGGAAACAAAGAAGAATCACTGGTAGTTAGAAAATTTGACCTTGGTGACAGAAATAATGCTGGAACTCGCATGGTACAATTCTGCAAGACCAACGACTTGCTCATTGCAAACATCTTTTTTCAACAACACAAACAGCCGCTGTACAAGTGGACTTCACCAGATGGAACACACAGGAATCAGATTGACTACATCTGTGGCAAGCGGCGATGGAAAAGCTCAATATCTTCAGCCAAAACCAGGCCAGGAGCTGATTGTGGAAGAGACCAACTGCTCATATGCAAGTTCAACTTAAAGTTAAAGACAATTAAAACAATTCCACGAGAGCCAAAATATGATCTAGAATATATCCCTCCTGAATTTAGAGACCATCTAAAGAATAGATTTGATGCATTGAACACCAATGACTGGAAACCAGATGAATTGTGGGATGACATCAAGAGCATCATCCATGAAGAAAGGAAGAGGTCACTAAAAAGACAACAAAAGAAGAGAAGACCAAAATGGATGACAGAAAAGACTCTGAAACTTGCCCTTGAGCAGAGAGTAGCTAAAGCAAGTGGAAGAAATGACAAGA
The DNA here is from genome assembly GCF_000298275.1 of Orycteropus afer afer. NCBI lineage: Eukaryota > Metazoa > Chordata > Mammalia > Tubulidentata > Orycteropodidae > Orycteropus > Orycteropus afer. The sequence continues at coordinate 9,568,506 of NW_006921694.1, read as the reverse complement.
TAAAAGAATTGAACCGAAAATTTCAAAGAGCAGCTCGAGAAGACAAAGCCAATTAATATAATGAAATGTGTAAAGATCTGGAGTCAGAAAACCAAAAAGGAAGAAAACACTCAGCATTTCTCAAGCTGAAAGAACTGAGGAAAAAATTTAAGCGTCTAGTTGCAATATTGAAACATTCTAAGGGCAAAGCACAACTGATGCAGGGAACATCAAAAGAAGATGGAAGGAATACACAGTCACTGTAACAAAAAGAACTGGTCTATCTTCATCCATTTCAAGAGGTGGCATATGATCTAGAACCAATGGTAGTGAAGGAGGAAGTCGAAGCTGCAATGAAGGAACTGGTGAAGAACAAGGTTCCAGGAATTGATGGAATACACTTTGAGATATTTCAACAAATGGATGCTGCATTGGAGGCACTCACTCAGTTAAGCCAAGAGATTTGGAAGACAGCTACCTGGCCAACTGACTGGAGGAGATCATATTTGCAACCATTCCAAAGAAAGGTGATCCCACAGAATGTGGATATTATCAAACAATATCATTAATACCACATGGAAGTAAGATCTTACTGAAAATAATTCAAAAACAGTTGAAGCAGTATATTGACAGAGAACTTCCAGAGGTGCAAAGTGGATTCAGAAGAGGACGTGGAACAAGGATTGTCATAGCAGCTGTCAGATGGATCTTGGTTCAAGGCAAAGAATACCAGAAAGATGTTTACTTGTGCTTTATTGACTATGCAAAGGCATTTGATTGTGTGGATCATGACAAGTTATGGATAACTTTGAGAAGAATGGGAATTTAGAACACTTGATTATACTCATGAGGAACCTGTACATTGACCAGGAGGCTGTCATTCGAATGGAACAAGGGGACACTACATGGTTTAAAATCAGGAAAGGAGTGTGTCAGGGTTGTGTTCTTTCCCCATATTTATTCAGTCTATATGCTGAGCAAATAATCCAAGAAGCTGGACTATATGAAAAAAAACATGGCATCAGGATTGGAGGAAGAATCATTAACAACCTGAGATACGCTGATGACACAACTTTGCTTGCTGATAGTGAGGATGACTTGAGGCACTTACTGATGAAGATTGAGGAACACGGTCTGCAGTATGGATTACATCTCAATATAAAGAAAGCAAAAATCTTCACAACTAGACCAATAAGCAGCATCACAATAAATGGAGAAGAGATTGAGGTTGTCAAAGAATTCACATTGCTTGGTTCTACAATCGATGACAATGGAAGCAGCAGTCAGAACATTAGACAATGTGTAGTACTGGGTAGATCAGTTGTGAAGGATCTCTTTCAAGTGCTGAGGAGCTAGGATGTCTCCTTGAGGACTAAGGTGTGCCTGACACAAGCCATGATATTTCCAATCGTCTCACATGCATGTAAGAGCTGGACAATGAATAAGGAAGACTGAAGAAGAGTTGATGCTTCTGAGTTGTGGTGCTGGCAACGAATACTGAAGGTACCATGGAATGCCAAAAGAACTAACAGATCTGTCCTGGAGGAAGTGCAGCCGAGATGCTCCTTGGAAGCAAGGATGGCCAGACTTCGTCTCACCTACTTTGGTCATGTTGTCAGAGTGGACCATTCCCTGGATAAGGATGCCATGCTTAGTAAAGTGGAGGGTCGACGAAAGAGGGGAAGGCCTTCGAGGAGATGGACTGACATGGTGGCTGCGACAATGGGCTCAAGTATAGCAAGGATCATGGAGCTGGCACGGAATCAGGCGGTGTTTCATTCTGCTGTGCATGGGGTTGCTATGAGTTGGAAGCAACTCGATGGCACCTAACAACACCACCACTTTGGTCATGTTGTCAGAAGAGACCATTCCCTAGAGAATGGTATCATGCCTGGTACACTAAAGGGTCAGTGAAGGAGGAGAAGACCCTCAACGAGGTGGATTGATAGTGGCTGCAAGGATGGGGTCAAGCATAGCATGGTTTTTGAGGATGGTGCAGGACCAGTCAGTGTTTCATTCTGTTGTATATAGGTTCACTTGAATCAGAGCCAACTTTATAGCACCAAACAACAACAATATTACAGACAAAGAATTAGGCCCATATGAGTTATTTGCTTGAAGTTTTAGAAATAGAAAGTGATTAAATAAAGTTGCCCTTTATTCTTGGAAGAAAGAATAAAAGTACAAAGGAAGCTAGGAAGTAATCACTCCCTCCATTGTTAATTAATCTGTCCCTCCCCCTACACACATGAAAACCTAGAAACCATGGTTTAACTTTGTTCAACATAGTGCATATTATATAACTTAAGAATTTCATCTGATGATCAAGTAGTGATTCCACAAGCTGAAAGTATTAAATTTGGGTGAGGTGAGAAATAAGGTCTAGATGCCAAGCAGGAGAACTAACCAGCTAGCATCCAACATTTGTTTCTTCGAAGCACAGCTGAGCTGTGTATGTTCTAATTTGTATTAGGTAAGGGCATCAGCTATAAGTTGGTGGTAAGCCCTCTTCTAACCCTGTTCTTTTATACCTTGCACTATTAATAATTCTAGGTTGAAACAAAAATGCTTTCGAGAATTGGTCCCATGAATGATTAAAATGGAGATATATAAACAGTAAAAGCTACGTCTCGAGTAAATGCATATAGGAAAAACTCTGGTGGTGTAGTGCCTAAGGCTTTTGATACTAACCAGAAGGTTGGTGGTTCAAACCCACCAGCCACACCTTGGAAGGAAGGGTGGACAATCTACTTCCATAGTGATACCGCCTCAGAAACCCAAGGAGGGGTCGCTATGTGTTGAATCCAACTCAGTGGCAGTGACTATATTCTTATGGGTGAAAATTTCATTTGATCAGTCTTTAAAAGAGAACAGTTTAACAGCATATGGTATATGTCATTGCATTCTTAATGGAATTTGAGTTACCTATTTCGCATCTTAACACAATGATACGTTGATCCTGTGCCATCTTCAAGATCATCGGTATGTCTGAGTCCATTGTTGTGGCTGCTGTGTCAATCCAACTCATAGAGTCTATCCTTCATTTTCATTGGCCCTCTACTTTACCAAGCATAGTGTTCTTTTGTAGTAATTGGTCTTTCCTGATGACCCATCCAAAGTAAATGATTCAAAGTCTCACCTTCCTAGCTACCAAGGATCATTATGGTTGTATTTCATTCTGTTGTACATAAGGTTGCCATGAGTTAGAGCTGACTCCACAGTACATTTGAAATCGCAAAAACAAAGTTTCTTTCTTATATGACTTTTTTCTATTTAGCAAGCAATAGATTCTCTCTCTTTTTAATGAAGTAGGCATCTACTAACTATTGTGTTTAACTTCTTTTTATTATTTGTGTCAGTAAGAATGATCATGTTGTTGTTGTTAGGTGGTGTTGAGTTGTGTCCGACTCATGGCGACCCTATGCAGAGCAGAATAAAACAATGCCTGGTCCCGCACCAGCTCCATGATCCTTGCGGTATTTGAGCACAGCATTGCAGCCACCATATCAATCCATCTTATTGAGAGCCTTCCCCTCTTTCATTGATCCTCCACCTTACCAAGCATGACACCCTTCTCTAGGGAATGGGCCCTTCTAACAACATCGCCAAAGTAGGTAAAATGAAATCTGGCCATTCTCACTTCCAAGGAGCATTCTGGCTGCACTTCCTCCAGGACAGATCTGTTAGGTCTTTTAGCGGTCCACAGTACTTTCAGCACTCTTCACCAGCACCACAACTCAAAAGCATCCACTTTTCTTCAGTCTTCCTTATACATTGTCCAGCTCTCACATGCATATGAGGTGACTGAAAATATCATGGCTTGTGTCAAGTGCACCTTAGTTCTCGAGGAGACATCCTTGCTCCTCAGCACTTGAAAGAGGTCCCTTTCAGCCAACTTGCCCAGTGCAATACATCATCTAATGTCCTGACTGCTACTTCCATTGGCATCAATTGTAGAACCAAGCAATATGAAGTCTTTGACAACTTCAATCTTTTCTCCATTTATTGTGATGCTGCTTATTGGTCCAGTTGTGAGGATTTTTGTTTTCTTTATATTGAGATGGAATCCATACGCAGACTGTAGTCTTCAATCTTCATCAGTATGTGCCTCAAGTCATCCTCATTTTCAGCCAGCAAAGTTGTGTCATCAGTGTATCGCAGGTTGTTAATGATTCTTCCTCCAATCTTGATGCCATGTTCTTTTTCATATAATCCAGCTTCTTGGATTATTTGCTTGGCATACAGACTGAATAAGTATGGGGAAAGGATACAACCCTGGCATACTCCCTTCTTGATTTTAAACCATGCAGTGTCCCCTTGTTCTGTTGGAACAAGAGTCTCCTGGTCAATGTATAGGTTCCTCATGAGTACAATCAAATGTTCTGAATTCCCATACTTCTCAATGTTATCCACAATTTGTTATGATCTACAAAATCAAATGCCTTTGCACAGTCAATAAAACACAAGTAAACATCTTTCTGGTATTCTTTTCTTTGAGCCAGGATCCATCTGACAGCAGCTATGATATCTCGTGTTCTATGTCCTCTTCTGAATCCACTTTGCACCTCTGGAAGTTCTCTGTCAATATACTGCTGCAATCATTTTTGGATTATCTTCAGTAAGATCTTACTTGTGTATGATATTAATGATATTGTTCATTAATTTCCACTTCTGTGGGATCACCTTTCTTTGGAATGGGTACAAATATGGATCTCAGTCAGTTGGCCACGTAGCTGTTATCCAAATCTCTTGGCATAACCAAGTGAATGCCTTCAGTGGGGCATCTGTTTGTTGAAGCATCTCAGTGGTTATTCTGTCAATTCCTGGAGGCTTGTTCTTTACCAATTCCTTCAGTGCAGCTTTGACTTCTTCCTTCAGGACCATTGGTTCTTGATCATATGCCACCTCCTGAAATGGATGAAGATCGTCCAGTTCTTTTTAGTACAGTGACTCTGTGTATTCCTTCCATCTTCTTTTGATATTTCCTGAATCATTCAATATTTTTCCCATAGAATCTTTCAGTATTGCAACTTGAGGCTTAAATTTTTTTCCTCATTCTTTCACCTTGAGAAATGCTGAACATGTTCTTCCCTTTTGGTTTTTTCCAGATCTTTGCACATTTTATTATAGTAATTGGCTTTGTCTGCTTCAGCTGCTCCTTGAAATCTTCTGTTCAGCTCTTTTATCTTGTCATTTCTTCAATTTGCTTTAGCTACTCTCCACTCAAGGGCAAGTTTCAGAGTCTCTTCTGTCATCCATGTCAGAGTCTTCTCTTCTCATCTTTTTAGTGACCTCTTGCTTTCTTCATGGATGATGTTCTTGATGTCATCCCACAATTCTTCTGGCTTTCAGTCATTGGTGCTCAATGCATCAAATCTATTCTTTAGATGGTCTCTAAATTCAGGATGGATATATTCAAGATCCTATTTTGGCTTTCATGGACTTGTTTTAACTGTCTTTAACTTCAAGTTGAACTTGCTTATGAGAAGTTGATGGTCTATTCCACAATCAGCTCCTGGCCTGGTTTTGGCTGAAGATATTGAGCTTTTCCATCACCTCTTGCCATAGATGTAGTCATTCTTATTCCTGTGTATTCCATTTGGCGAAGTCCATGTGTAGAGCCTCTGTTTGTGTTGTTGAAAACAGGTATTTCCAATGAATAAGTCATTGGTCTTGCAAAATTCTATCATGCGATTTCCAGCATCATTTCTGTCACCAAGGGCAAGTTTTTCAACTGCCAGTGATTCTTCTTTGTTTCCAACTTTTGCATTCCAGTCACCAGTGATAATTAACACATCCTGATTGCATGTTTGGTCAATTTCAGACTGCAGA
>NW_006921694.1:9550397-9562595 GCF_000298275.1 Orycteropus afer afer | reverse complement strand
TTCCAGTCACCAGTGATAATTAACACATCCTGATTGCATGTTTGGTCAATTTCAGACTGCAGAAGCTGATAAAAGTCTTCAATTTCCTCATCTTTGGCTTTGGTGGTTGGTGCATAAATTTGAATAATAGTCATATTAACTGATCTTACTTGTAGGCATATGCATATTATCCTTTCACTAACAGCATTGTACTTTCGGACAGATCTTGAAACATCCTTCGTGATGATGAATGCCATGCCATTCCTCTTCAAATTGTCATTCCCAGCATAGGAGACCACATGGTAGTCTAATTCAAAATGGCCAAAACGCAGTCCATTTTAGCTGACTAATGCTTAGGATATCAATCTTTATGTGTTCCATTTCATTTTTGACAACTTCCAATTTTCCTAGATTCATGCTTCGTACATTCGATGTTCTGAATATTAATGGATTTTTGCAGCTGTTTCTCCTCTATTTGAATCGTGCCATGTCAGCAAACGGAGGTCTCGAAAGCTTTACCTTATCCATATCATTAAGGCTGGTTCTACTCTGGTTATGCAGCTCTTTCCTGGTCTTACATTGAGAGCCTTCTGACCTAAGTGGCTTATCTTCCTGCACTGTATCAGATAATGTTTCCAGGCTATTCATAAAGTTGTGCAGTAATGATCAGACAATGTTTCTCTGCTATTCACAAGGTTTTCCCTGGCCAATTATTTGAGAAGTGGATGGCCTCCTCCTTCTTCCTAGTGTGTCTCAGTCTGTAAGCTGTTGAAACCTGTGCACCATGTGCAACCCTACTGGGTCTGAGACACCAGTGGCACAGCCTCAAGCCTCACAGCAACATGCCACCACAGCAGGACAAACTGACAATTTTGTCTCCCTTAGCTGTTCAAAACATAGACCTAGAAATACTTGAACTTGTTCAGTCTACTTCCTACTGAGAAGTAGTGAGGGTAGGGTGATACAGTCTAAAATTATAAAAATCAGAATTCTAATATATCTAGATATCTTAATCATTGAATTATGACTATAAATCCAAAATACAGACCAAAACCACATTTTAACATTTTCTGAAGTAACTCAAATTAAAAATCATAGGAAAAGACTGACATAACACACTATACAAAAACACTGTTCTATATCCTACTTTGGTGAGTAGTGACTAGGGCATCTAGCTGCAAGTGTCCGCCTAGATGCAACAATTGGTCTCCCCTTGTCTGGAGCAAAAAAGAATGAAGGAAACCAAAGATGCATGGAAACTATCAGTCTGAGGGACTAGTGGACCATGTGAACCTCAGCCTACACAACCCTGAGACCAGAAGAACTAGCTGGTGCCCAGCTACCACTGTCAACTGCTCAGAAAGGGATCAGTTCAGGAGATCTTGGATAGAGTGGGAGAACAATGTGAACAAAACTCAAAATCATGAAAAAGACAAAGCTTATTGGTCTGATAGAGACTAGTGAAACCCCCAAGACTATGACCCCTAGTCACACTTCAGGTCTGGAATTGAACTCACTCCCATGGCTTCCAAAAACAACAGACAGGCATATAAGGTAAACATTTACACCAGGTAGGTATACTTCTTAGAACAGTCAATCATGGGAGATGAAAAGGGCAGTATTTGCACAGAGAGATAGCTCAGAGGACAAGAATGCATAGGAAAGAAGGACACAGGAAAAAGGTAACCACAGGGAGGAAGTGGGAAGAGAGCTGTTACATTATGGAGATTCCAATCAACATAAGGAAACCAAATGTGTATGAACTGTTGTATGGGAAATGAATCTGCTCTGTAAACTTACACTCAAATCACAATTTAAAAAAAAATGGAGAAAAAAAAAATCAGGATTATCTACCACAATAAGACTGGGACTACACATTTCATGCAACACAAATCTTCAAATGTCCCTGTTTGTACTATATTGAATGATATTTGAGTCAGTCAATTGATAGATGCTTTTCTGTAGTGAATTATTGAATACTAATATAAGTCATAAGGCACAGACCTGCATGTATCCGTATGATACTTAAGGCTGTGTGTCAAATTGGATGGCCCATGATTCTCATAATGAGATCTGATATGTAATCACCTCCATGATGAGATCTCTAGATCTGTTATGAGCAGTCAACCAGTTGAAAGGGAGTTTCCTCAAGGAAAACTTCATATATATATATATATGGTTTGATGTTGCTATCAAGTCATCTCCAACTTGTAGTGACGTTATGTACAACAGAACGAAATGCTGTCTGGTCCTGTGCTAGCCTCACAATCCCTGCTATACCCGAGCACATCACTGCAGCCACTATGTCAATCCATCTTGTTGAGGGCCTTCCCCTCTTTCATTGACCCTCCACTTTACCAAGCATGACATCCTTCTCCAGAGAATGGTCCCTTCTGGCAATATGACCAAAGTAGGTGAGACAAAGTTTGGCAATTCTCACTTCCAAGAAGCATTGTGGCTGCACTTATTCCAGGGAAGATTTGTTAGCTCTTTCAGCAGTTCATGGTACTTTCAGCATTCTTTGCCAACACCACAACTCAAAAGCATCAACTCTTCTTCAGTCTTCCTTATTCATTTTCCAGCTCTCACATTGCATATGAGGTGACTGAAAATACCATGGCTTGGCTTAGGCACATCTTAGCTTTAAAGAGATATCTTTGCTCTTCAGCTCTTGAACGAGGTCTTTTGCAACATATGGGCCCAATGTGGCAAGTCTTTTGATGTCGTGACTGTTGCTTCCATTGGTGTTCACTGTAGAACTAAATAATATGAAGTTGTGGTAGTTGAGTTTGTGTGTCAACTTGGCTGGGCCTGGTTGAGTGGCTAAGCAGCTGGATGTAGTATCCCCATGATGAGACTGGTAATCAACTCCATGGTGGAATCTACTGTGAGCAGCTGAGTAGATGCCTTAGGGCTGTGGTCTGCTTCCTATATATAAGGAGAAGCCTTGGAAGATGGTCTCCAGCCTTTTGGCACACTTGAACCCTACATGTAGTGAAGTCATTGTTCAACAGCCTGCCATGCCCTACCAATCTTGGGACTTCATCTGAACTTGAATTAGTGACCTGCCATGTTGTTTATAACATTGGGACTGTGCCTTTTCACTTGGCAACCTTGGGTTTGTCAGCTTTAGCAGACAATAGCTGCTTGAGTGAAGAAAAGCCTCCAGATTTGGTGGGCCAGGAGCAGGAGGCAGAGCTGAAGCCCAAAGTTGAGGGGATTTCACCCAGCCCCTAGAATCTGGCACTTTGAACTCAGACTTAAAACCCTCAAAATTGTAAGAGTATAAACCCTGTTTGTTCAAGCCATCCCATTTGTGTTATCTTCTCAGAGCGGCACAGAGGTAACCAAAACCTTTTTTCCATCTATTGAGATGCTACTTATTGCTCCAATTGTAAGGATTTTTGTTTTCTTTATATTGAGATGTAATCCATATTGCAGAGTGTAGTCTTTAATCTTCATCAGTAAATGCTCCAAGTCATCCTCACTTTCAGCAAGCAAAGTTGTGTTGTCTTCATGTCTCAGGTTGTTAATGAGCCTTCCTCCAATCCTGATGCCACAGTCTTCTTCATATAGTCCAACTTCTCAGATTTACTCAGCATACACACTGAGTAAGAATGGTGAAAGGATACAACCCTGACACACTCCCTTCCTGATTTTAAACCATACAGTATCCCCTTGTTCTGTTCAAATGACAGCCTCCTGATCTATGTACAAGTTCCTCATGAGTACAATCAAATGTTCTGGAATCCCCATTCTTCTCAGTGTTATTCATAATTTGTTATGATCCACACAATTGAATGCTTTTTCATAGTCAATAAAGCACAAGTAAACAGCTTTCTAGTATTCTTTGCTTTCAGTCAAGATCCATCTGACATCAGCAATGATATCACTCATTGCACATCCTCTTCTGAATCCAGCTTGCATTTCTGGAAGTTCTCTGTCAGTATACTGGTGCAACCATTTTTGAATGATCTTCAGTAAGATTTTACTTGCATGTGATATCAATAATATTGTTCAATATTTCCACATTCTGTGGGATCACTTTCTTTGGAATGGGTACAAATATGGATTTCTTCCAGTCAGTTAGACAGGTAGCTGTCTTCCAAATCTCTTGGCATAGCCGAATGAGTGCCTCCAGCACAGCATCTCAATGGGTATTCCATCAATTCCAGAGCCTTGTTTTTCTCCAATTCCCTCATTGCAGTTTCAACTTCTTCCTTCAATACCATTGGTTCTTGATAATATGCCACCTCCTGAAATGGATGATCATCTACCAATTCTTTCTAGTATAGTGACTCTGTCTACTCTTCCATCTTCTTTTGATGTTTCCTGGATCATTCAACATATTGCCCATGGAATCTTTCAATATTGCAATTCAAGCCTTAAAATTTTTCCTCATTCTTTCAGCTCGAGAAATGCTGAGCATGTTCTTCCCTTTTGGTTTTCAACTCCAGGTCTTTGCACATTTCATTATAATAAATGACTCTGTCTTCTCGAGCTGCTCTTTGAAATCTTCTGTTCAACTCTTTTATCCTGTTGATTCTTCCATCCACTTTAGCTACTCTCTGTTCAAGGGCAAGTTTCAGAGTCTCTTCTGACATCCATTTTGGTCTTTTCTTTCTTTCCTGTCTTTTTAATGACCTTTTGCTTTCTTCATGGATGATGTTCTTGATGTCATCCCACAATTCCTCTGGTTTTTAGTCACTGATGTTCAATGCATCAAATCTATTCTTTAGATGATCTCTAAATTCAGAAGAGATATAATCAAGGTCATATTTTGGCTCTCGTGGACTTCTTTTAATTGTCTTCAGCTTCAGCTTGAACTTGCATATGACGAACTGATAGTCTGTTCTACAGTCAGCTTCCTGGCCTTGTTTTGGCTGAAGATATTAAACTTCTCCATTGCCTCTTGCCACAGATGTTGTCAATCTGATTCCTATGTACTCCATCTAGTCCCTGTGTATAGCCACTGTTTGCGTTTTTAAAAAAAGGTATTTGCAATGAGTAAGTCATTGGTCTTGCAAAGTTCTATAATATGATCTCCAGCGTCATTTCTATCACCAAGGCCATATTTTACATACGTGTGGGTATGGGTGTGTGTGTGTGAATGTATATATACAGACATCCTGGCAAAGCTTTCAGGCATTTTTTTTTTGCTTTATCTGAACCCTGCATCTGATTCATCATCATCTGACCTCCAGTTTTTGGATTTTAACCAGTGGCCTGCCTTGTTGTTGTTGTTGTTATGTGCTGTCGAGTTGGACCTGACTCATAGCAACCCCTCCTTGGGTTTCCGAGGCAGTATAACTACGGAAGTAGATTGCCCCATTTTCCTTCTGAGGAGTGGCTGATGGGTTTGAACTGCCAGCCTTCTAGTTTGCAGTCAAGTGCCTTAGACACTATGCTACCAGAGCTCCTACCAATTTGGGGATTATTACTTTCACAGCCTGTGAGCCAACAGCCTGCCATTTTACCTGCTAATCTTGAATTCATCAGTCTCCAAAGATGGTAGCCTTGTATACTGACTATCAATCTTGGGTTCATCAGCCCCTGCAGCTACATGAATCAGGAGAAGCCTCAAACTTAACGTCTGACCCATGGACTTGGGCTGTGCCAGCCTCTAGACTGCATTAGCCATTTCCTTGAGATAAATTTTTCTTCCTCCACTCCCTATGTCTCTCCCTAAGCTTCACTGGTTTTGCTTCTCTAGAGAACCCAGCCTAAGACAATCAGAAAGAATGCTCAGTATGTAAGTCAGTATGTGTCCACAGAATCATCTTTCACTAGTGCTTCCATTTAAATAATATTGCTGGCTCCTGAATAACATAAGAAGACCTGTGGACTAAGTATTCATTTTAAGGAGCACTTGTCATTACCGATACACAGTAATGAAAAATCTAATTTTATTTAAATCTATCATAAGAAAAGTTAATCAAACTAAAACTCAGTATGGACTCTGAACACATTTATTGATACGAAATCTTAGTATACAGTATTGGAAGAAATTAGACAAATCAGTTCTGCCCTTAAAAGTTCCCTGATATGCAATTTCCTACTTGCTTTTAAATGTTCAGTGATGTCCCCTCTAAAACTTGTACCATATGGAGCAGATGTAGCTATTAAGAAATTATCTCCTATATTGAATAAAACTTAGCTCTCTTTTACTTCTACCTACTGGTACTATTTCACCTTCTGAAGTTAGACATGTGACATGAAACTCTTTTTCTCTTGATATCCATTTTCTTCCTTCTTTCCTAATAATAGTATTTTTGTGATATATTATTATCATCATATATGGTACTGTATATTGTAATACAATACTATAGCTATAAAACTACATTTATAGCCTCTGCAGCAGTCAGGTGTGGCCATACAACTACATTGTGGCCAAGAGGATGTAAGTGAAAGTGTTTGTGGCAATTCTGAGAAGGCTTCTTAAAAGGGAGACTGTGTGCCTCTCTTCACTGTCCCTCCCTTCCAGGCACAACTCCTCCAACCCTCTTTTCTTGCTCACTCTAATATAATTGTGATTGCAGGAGCTCCAGCATCTTAGAGTGAGGTAATTTTAAGGATGGAAGTCAGCATACATTGAGAACATCAGAGCAGAAAGATACAATGAGTCAGAGCCTTCAAAGACTTCATAGAGTTGCTTCACTAGTCCTGGACTGTCCACCTCCAGACTTGGTTTACATAAGAGAATAACCATTATATGGTTATTCTTGTTACCTATGCCTGAACTTAATTCCTATTTTATAGGCTGAGTCTACAGATAAGTCTTTAATATTTGGAAAGCAACATTAAATTCTACCTACATCCTCTATACTTTAAACTTAACATTTTCAGCTTCTTTGTCATCTGAATCGTCCTCTTCTATACATGGTCAAGCTTTTCAGAATTCTTAAAAGTTTCATAATAGAACTCATCATAATTCACCAGATGTAATCCGGCCAGTAAAGAGAATAGGGGATTATTAACTGTTTTCTTTTCTTTTCTTTCTTCTGTCCATTCCAAGACAGCCTTATGCATTAGTTACTTAAGCAGTCCTCAAGACTAAAGATGCAAACTGTGGTTATGGACAACCAAAAACAACAACAACAACAACAAATCTATCTTTTGTTTGTCTTGTTTTCAACTAGAAGTACTGTGAAACTGAGTTTTACTTACCTTGCGTACGTTCAGTTTTTTTTTTTCTCTTTAACCTAAGTGCAGAACTTCCATTTCTCCCTACTGCACTTCTTCTTATTAGTTATAGTCTTTTTAATTACTTCATACAATGGAACTAAACATTGCACCATAATTTATGGTATCCAACTTAATCAGTTATTCTTTCTATTAGGCTCTGCTTATTTGGTTAACAAGTGTTCTGTATTCCCACCAAGTCTTTTGGGACAACAATGACAGGATTAAGGCAAAAAATAGAAGCTTTTAATGATTCAGAAAACACCTCCCCCCCCAGTGGGCAGGAAATACATAATCAAGCTTGGGGGATACTGGTTTAACCAGCTCTGGCATAGCCAGAGAAGGTGCATAAGGTTAAAACTCTGCAAGTCCCCACCACTACCGCCACCTAGCAAGAGAATGACAGTATTAGTGATAGAAACACAGTGAAGGTGAGGAAGTGTGCAATGAAAGGTGGTAAGGGAATAAAGATGATCAAAGCAATACAACTCATCTATCTATCAAATACTTAAAAAGAAGAATCATTGTTTCTTTAAAAGAAAAAAAAATCTATTAGTCAAGTTGAGTGCAAGGTGGGACTTTACCAGTGATTGATTGACAAGAGAGTATAAATTTCATAACCACCCCATTTGCATAGATATTGATTGCAGTGGGCTTCAAAAGACTCTAATTATGCTGCTTTTCAGATTTGGAATTGAGTGTCTTTTACCTCAGTCCTTCAGAAAAACCAATATAGCAAATAATAAGATAGAGGACTTAAATATACACATGTGAAAGAAAATATATGTATGATTAGTGATAATTTATTGAGTGTAATACTATCCTAAATTAAAATATGCATTGTAAGAATGATTTGTGCTGATGGGATTATCTTGTTTATGATTATTGACTTTAAAAGAGCTACAAAACTATTTTCTGAACAGGCACACTCTAACATACACAGTGCAAGACACTGGATATTGACTTCATTGTCACTGCTAATTTTATGTAGGTTCAGTCTCTATAACCTATGAGTTCTCTGTATCTGTAAATATACATTTATTAATATACTTATTTCTTATTAAAAGATACACATATAAAGTAAATTTAATACATTATAAATGAATAATTATATCAATATCCCTTAAAAAAATTCTACCTTAACTGAAATTACTCAATACCTAAACAATCAATGCTTTAAAATTAATCATTAAATATTTTTATCAATCTATTATCTAATCAATGCACTTTTTGAATTTATGAAACTTCCATGAAATAGGGTACAAACTGCACACATTTTTTTGGTTTTTGAAGCTAAAGTTTTTTTCCAACTAAATAATACATTCAGGCTTGGCTGATAAATATTTAGATTTTGTAAGATTCTACACACACACACACACACACACACACAAATGAGTAATCTGAGAAAGTATAGGCAAGGTTTCAGTTTGATAGCTTTTTCTTTTCCTTTTGGTGAAAGAAAGAGGGATCTAAAAATTAGAATGGTTTTGTCTAGTTTTTGGTTCATGGTTCGTGTCAGTTCAAGTCCCTAGTTAAATCTAAATTAAATTAAATTCAAGATGAAATGCTGTTTTATTGTTCTTACGTGATTCATTTTTCTATTTTACTTCAATGCTGTCAACAAGTCTATGTGTTGTGGGTGAGCTGGACAAAGGGCCATGCAATTTGGTCCAGCTAACTTGTCAGGGGCCACCTGAAGGAAAACTATCCATTCAATACTTGTGAACTCATACTGTTACTCAATTCCGAAAGACTTGAATACTTTTTATCAGTCCCATTAGCTAACAGCTTTGTCTTTAGGACAAAATCATGCACAGAAGCAATTTTGTTTGCGTAGTTACAACTAACATAAGCAAAACAAGTTAAAAAAAAAAAAGAAAGGTGAGTTTAATTTTAATAAATTAATTCTTATCGTATATTCTTACTCTTTAGAGAATACTAAACTTCAGCAAAGTCTTACATGCTTCATTCTTGTGTCTCAAAAATGATTAATTATTGGACGGTTCAAACCCACCAGCCACTCCTGGGAAGGAAGGTTGGGTAATCTACTTCCACAGTGATACCACCTTGGAAACCCAAGGAGAGGTCCCTATGAGTCAGATCTGACTCGACGGCAGTGCGTTGTATCCCATTGTAAGTTAAAAGTATCTAACTCCTTTACATGGCCTTAACTTTTGAGAACCTGGGCTGAAAGATAACTTTCCTGAACACTGTTGAATGAGACAATCAAAACTGCAGCAGAATCCAGACTAAATGTCATAGTGGGAAACAAGATTTCCTTAGAGCAGCAGCTCATCTTTTTCTATACAGTATTATATATTATTATTATTATTATTAGTCAGTTTTAAGCTGTCCACTCTCTTCCTTCTAGCTTTTCACCTCCGTACTCCAGTTCCCTCCTAGTCCCACATCACTGCAAACCTTTTCATACAGACATGTTACTTTTGGCATAATGTAAACAAAACCCCAATTATGCAATATTGTTTTGGGATTAAGAGCAATCTGAAGAATAGTTTTAAAAAATTATGCTAGAGAAGAAATAAGTCTCATTATTTTTCACTCAACAAGTTTTGCATCTTAGATTATTAAAAAGGAGCAAATATAATGGAAAATTAATTGAAATATATTAAAGGTTAAATGAAGAAAATGGCCCATGTCTCTAGTTTTGGTTTAGGAGTCAGAATCAACTTGATGGCAATGGGTTTGGTTTGGTTTTATCTTGTTATTGAGGAGTCTCTGGGTGGCACAAACAGTTAAGCATTCAACTATTAAAGGTTGACAGTTCAAATTCACCCAGAGGCACCTTGGAAGAAATGCCTGGAAATACATTTTGGGAATATCAGAGCCATTGAAAACTTCATGGTGCATAGTCTTATTCTGAAATACATGGGGTCACCATGAGACGAAATCAATTGTATGGCAACAGGTTTATCTTGGTGAGGTTGAAATTCTTCTGACACATATCTATTCTGAGTTCTTCTTAGACTTCTTTGAGTAAATATTGTGCTATAAATTTAAGATGGCCCTAGATTTTTTGATCTTTTGGCTTTTTGACAAATCTTTCCACGCAATTAAACAATTCTAAAGAAAACTTTCTAAATACTTTGATATTTTACCTGACTCATCAGAACCCTGTAACCGTTGGCTTTTATTTAGGAATGTTTGAGTTTGGCAAAAAGAAGGTGTTTTTAAAACTTAATACTAATATTTTTAGGAACAGAGGTCATTAGTGTTCACAATAACAATAATATTTTGTGTTTACATAGCATTCTTCCTTAAGAAAGAAAATTCCTTCTTTAACAAAAAAGCCAAGGTTGACTGAGAAATCTGTTTTACAAAAGCACACAAGAAGTCTAAGATATTGTATATATAACTGGTTATAATTTTACAGGGCATTTAGTTTTACTGAATTTAGAAACAGAATATATTATTGTTTCAAAAAGTATATACAACTACCAAGTAAATGGAGATAATTTACATAATCTTGAGGTAACTCAGGAGCTATTTACAGATAATTCACATGTGTCTCCTTCAAAGTATTTCTTTGTAGGTAATTAACAAAACATACAATAATATGAACACAAAAGACAGTACTAAAAGACAAAGATGACACCTGATCGAATGATTTTAAGAAAAGACTGAGGCAATGAAGAGTGGCAGAGCACAGTATGAAAGTCTAGGAAAAGACTGACAACTTCTTTTGTTAAGTAAGGGCATGATGTGTTTATTGAAACACATAATGTGTTTACTGAAAACTTTCACCTTAGTAAGAAATGTGAATTACCAAGCTATCTGGCACTTATTGTCAGGAAGCCAACATCAGCAAATAAACCAACATTTTGGATACAGAGGCCCATTAAACACTCTCCAAACTTCAATAACAAAGCCAACCTAGTTAGCCCCTATGTAAACTGGGCTCTTCACACCAGCCCTCAAAGGCTTGCACTGGCAATTATCAAGGAAATACAATAACGGAAGACGAAGCCAAAGGGCTAGATGCAGCAAAAGAAATTGCAAAGCACTTTTGATACCACAGACTAGAAAAGATTATAAGGCACAGAAATGGTAATATTTCAACAGGGGGAGGGTTCCATTTTGAGCTAACTTTAGATTTAAGTGGTTCTACAGGAAATATATATCTGAGAGACAGAATAAGTTACAAGGTTTAAGTTGCTCTACAATAAATAAGAAGTTAGACTTATGAGAGCTAAACTTTTAAGCTGCTCTACTAAGAGCAAAAAATGGCTTATATTGGCATCTGCAGAAATTTTCAACTATTTTTCACCAAAATCATCTGACAAAATCGACAAATCTTAGAAATAGAAGTGTGAGTGCACCTGCTTTTCTCACAGCAGTGCATAAAAATATTTCAAATCCAGACAGACTGTAGAACTGCTGCTTTTCAAGGTTTTATTTGACTGTATAACAATATCCATGTGATAGCTTATATGCTAGTATTTTTACTCAAAAGATTAGTTATGTCCTTGGTAACAAATCATAGTTCCTATTCTATAATATTAGTGGCAAGAAACTACAGTTAAGGTAAAGAAGCTGATTGTCTTCCTGCCTCTGTGAAGTCTCTTGACTTGAGCCATCATAAAGGGTAAAGAAATGTCTTCATGTAAGGAGCTCAAGATCCTATGTAAACTATGGGATCATTTAAACCACCAGTTGCTAACTAATGACGACCTTGTATTTGTGAGAGGAGAATTGTGCTCCACATGGTTTTCAATGGCTGATTTTTTTTTTTTTTTTTTGGGAAGGAGATTTTCAGGCCTTTCTTCCAAGGTGCCTCTTGATAGACTGAACCTACAACCTTTTGGTTAGCAGCCAAGCATGTTAACCATTTGGTTACTCAAGGACTCGAACAGGATCATTAATGTCTATTAATGTTCCTATTCCATCACTTGTCTGTCAGTTTGTTGTTCTGTGGTGGCTTGTGTGTTGCTGTGAGGCTAGAGGCTATGCCACTGGTATTTCAAATACCAGCAGGGTCATCCATGGTGGACAGGTTTCAGCAGAGCTTCCAGACTAAGA
>NW_006921694.1:9548174-9549372 GCF_000298275.1 Orycteropus afer afer | reverse complement strand
TAAGCACCTGAGAGAGAGTGGGCACCTCCCAGAACATTGTTTTGTGCCACTCCCAACAGAAATACTCCAGGTGGACACCTTCAGCAATCAGGAGCTCCTCAGTTGCTCATAGAAAATCCCACCTTGGAGTTTACAAAGACTTATGGGTAGAAAAGCCACACAAAGTAATTTACTATACCACATTCCTTCTGAGAGAGAAGTGGCTGGTGGGTTTGAACTGCCAGCCTTCTGGTTAGCAGTCAGATGCCATAAGCACTATGCCACCAGAGCCCTCCTAGGCATTAGTGAGCTGAAATGGACTGGTTTTGGCCATTTTGAATCAGACAACCATATGATCTATTATGTCAGTAATGGCAAATTGAAGTGGAATAGTGTAGCATTCATCGTCACACAGAAGGTTTCAAGATCTGTCCTGAAGTACAATGCTGTCAGTGATAGGAAAATATCCATACACCTACAAGGAAGACCAGTTAATACTATGATTATTCAAATTTATGGACCAACCACAAAAGCCAAAGATGAGGAAATTGAAGATATTTACCAACTTCTGCAGTCTGAAATTGACTGAACATGCAATCAAGATGTGTTGATTATCACTGGTGATAGGAATGCAAAAGTTGGAAACAAAGAAACATCACCGGTAGTTGGAAAATATGGTCTTGGTAATAGAAGTAATTCTGGAGATGGCATGACAGAATTTTGTAAAACCAATGACTTATTCATTGCAAATACCTTTTTTTCAATAACACAAATGACAGCTATACATGTGGTCTTCACCAAATAGAGTACACAGGAATCAGACTTACTACATCTCTAGCAAGAGGCCATAGAGAAGTTCAGTATCTTCAGCTAAAACAAAGCCAGGAGCTGACTGTGGAACAAACCATCTGTTCCTCATATGCAAGTTCAAGTTGAAGCTGAACACAATTAAAACAAGTCCATGAGGACCAAAATATGACCCTGATTATATCCCTCCTAAATTTAGAGACCATCTAAAGAATAGATTTGATTCACTGAACACCAATGACCGAAAACCAGAGGAATTAGGGGATGACATCAACAACATCATCCATGAAGAAAGCAAAAGGTCATTAAAAAGACAGGAAGGGAAGAAAAGACCAAAATGGATGTCAGAAGAGACTCTGAAACTTGCCCTTGAACAGAGAGTAGCTAAAGTGGATGGAAGAATCAACAGGAT
>NW_006921694.1:9519980-9533944 GCF_000298275.1 Orycteropus afer afer | reverse complement strand
ATTGTAAATTTTGGTCAATGACATGAGACAAAGTATATGTGAACTGCTGTATGAAAAGTGAATTTACTCTGTAAATCTTCACCCAAATCAAAATAAAAAATAAATAAATAAATAAATAAATAAATAAAAAGAAGAGGACATGGAATGAAGGATATCATTGCTGATGTCAGATGGATCTTGGCTGAAAGCAAAGAATACCAGAGAGACGTTTACTTGTCTTTTACTGACTATGCAAAAGCATCCGATTGTGTGGATCATAACAATTATGGATAACACTGAGAAGAATGGGAATTCCAGAACACTTAATAGTTCTCATGCAGAACTTGCAAATAGATCAAGAGGCAGTCATTTGAACAGAACAAGGGGACACTGTGTGCTTTAAAATTAGGAAAGGTGTGTATCAAGGTTGTATCCTTCCACTATACTTACTCAAGCTACATGCTGAGTAAATAATCTGAAAAACTGAACTATATAAAGAACACTGCATCAGGATAGGAGGAAGGGTCATTAACAACTTGTAATATGCAGATAACACAACCTTGCTTGCTGAAAGCAAAAGACATGAAGCACTTACAAATGAAGATCCATGACTTCAGTATGGATTACACCTCAACAAAAACAAAGATCCCCAAAACTGGACCAATAAATTACATTATGATAAATGGAGAAAGACTGAAGTTGTCCAGAATGTCATTTTACTTGGATCTACACTTAATGCCCATGGAAGCAGTAGTCAAGAAATCAAATTATGTATTTGCACTGGGCAAGTTTGCTGCAAAAGACCTCTTCAGAGTGTTCAAAAGCAAAGATGTCAGTTTGAGGACTAAGATGTGCCTGACCCTGGCCATGGTATTTTCAGTTGCCTTATATACATGTGAAAGCTGGAAAATGAATAAAGAAGACTGAAGAATTTATGCATTTGTATTATAATATTGGAGAAGAATATTTAATGTACTGTATACTGCCAGAAGCATGAACAAATTTGTTTTAGAAGAAATACAGTCAGAATACTCCTTAGAAGCAAGAATGGCAAGACTTCGTCTCACATAGAAGGATATGATGTGTAATAAACAGGAGGGTCAGTGAAAAAAGAGGAAGACTCTCGATGAGGTTGGACTGACACAGGGACTGCACCAATGGGCTCAAACGTGGCAAAGATTGTGAGGAGGTACAGGACCATGCAGTGTTTTGCTCTCTTGTACACATATTTGCTATGAGTCAGAAATGAGTCAATGGAACTTAACATCAAAAAAAAAAAAAAAACAACTGAACTTAATTGAAATTAAAGATGACAGCTCTCATACAGTGATTATTGCTGCACCATGATAATAATAAACTCATCCCCTAAGTAGAATTTTATACCTGGTAAAAATTATTCTCATCCGCTTATTCAAATTATAAATAAATAAATAAACAAACTGCCCTTTACTGAGTGTTACATTACCTGTGACATAAATATAATAATTATATGCTATATCATCATTTGAAAATATGCTTTAAAAAACCATTAAGGTCAAATATGTTAAATAAGTTGCTCAAGATCACCCCACCTGTAAAGAAAAGAGCCAAGATCCAAACTTTGGTCTTTCTTTTACTACTACCCATACCTCCCTACTGACAAGTCATAGATTTCATCTCTTTTTTTCAAACCAGTTCCTAGGAAACTTATAAGCCTTCTCCATCAGTGTTTCCTGTCATCTTTCTTTTTAATATATTTTAAGAGATTTATTTCTCATTGACTATAAAACTCATATATGCTCATTATTTTAATTTTTTTTAAAAGAATAGAAATTAGAAAATAAAAATCATCTATAATTCTACTTTCAGGAGAAATATTGTGTGTGTATATCTACGTATGTGTGTATGTGTTTGTGTCTATGTCTAATGATATCATCTGTTACTTACTAGTTTTTAACTTGCTTTTACCACTTAATATATTAAAGATATTTTTTCATGTTAATAAGTATAAGTCTATGTCATATGTCAAAAGAAAATAGTGGTATCCTGAATATATATACATATATGCAGATATATATTAAACTGAGGGAATAACTGCAAGAAAAAAATAATTGGAAAGATAATTATTGTAGAAATTTTAAATAATAAATAATTGCACACACATATAATGATTAACTATTTGATTAACATTCAAATTAGTTCTAATTTTTATCAATAATCCCCCAATAAATATTTCTACAAACTTTTGGGATGATATGCTTGGGATAAATGTCTAGATTTGGAAATATTTTATCAAATGACTATTTCCTATTTTGATCCCTGCTACCAGATTGCCTTCCAGAAAAAGTATAATGATTTACATTCTCACTGAAATATATTAGTATCCATTTTGCCACCCATGCATATCATCATTTGTATTCTTCCTTGATAATGTGAAAGGTGAAAAATGTTATCTGTCATTTCAATTAGTATCTCTTTGATTAGCAGTGGGAGTAAAAACTTTTTCATTTATTTATCGGCCATTTACATTTCTTCTTTTGCTAACTGCTAATTAACAAAAGCAAACAAATAAATAAAAGCACTTTTCCCCATTTTTCTATTAGGATTATTCATTTTTTTTCTTATTGATTTATAATACCTACTTAAACATTGGGACTACTGATCCTTTGTAAGACAAAATAGTTGCAAATAATTTTCTCAGTTTGCCATTTATTTTTCAACTTTGATTATAGTGTATTCTACAGTATTGTTATTTCTTTTTATTACACAAACATGATTTGTCACCTAGTGCTATTTAGGTTTCTGTAGACTTCAATTAAAATGGCAAAAAAAGGGACTAGATTTATCTAGCCACTTGAAATCACTAACTAATAGACAAATACATGAAAGAATGATTTTTCAAGACTTTTGACATGAGACAACAAAAGATGGTGATCCTGACAGATGGGAAACAAACAAGGTAAGCCCTATGATTATCCTAGCTTATGGCCTAAAGAGACTTTTCAAGTCACAGTACAGGAAGATAGAATGCAGGTAGAGACCAGCAGGCTCCATGAGTTAAGGAAATGGAACAGAAAATCCAGGGATTTTCCAAGACATTTAGAGTTCACAGGGCAAAGAATTGGAGAGGACAGAGTTGCTCAGAGAAAGAAGGCCACAAATCAGCTGACAATGAATTAGCACATACATATGATGAAATGAACCAGGTCAAGAAAAGAATGATCCAAAAGGATTAGAGTGATAAATAGCTTATACTTACATAGGGCTAAAAATAGTATGGATCTCCATCAATCATAATTCATGAGGCATCGGGTAAAGTCATCAGAAGATCTTTGCCCTACAAACATGGATATACGGGTGAATAGATAGGTGGACAGGCTGCCTAAGGTACTTGACTGCTAACCAGAAGGCTGGTAGTTCAAACCCACCAGCCACTCCTTGGAAGGAAGATGGGGCAATCTACTTCCGCAGTGATACTGCCTCAAAAACCCAAGGAGGGGTTGCTATGAGTCGGGTCCAACTTGACAGCACATAACAACAACAACAACATGCAGGAGGGTGGTGTAGTGCCTAAGGCATTTGACTGCTAACCAGAAGGTTAGTGGTTCAAACCCACTAGCCACTCCTCAGAAGGAAAGTTGGACAATCTACTTCCGTTGTGATACCACCTTGGAAATCCAAGGAGGGGTCATATGAGCCGGGTCCAACTCCATGGCAGTGGTTGCATTTGTGTATTCAGGGGGTTGTGTACTCAAGACCATGTATAGGGTTGGCAGTGTATTGGTATGTTCTGTAAGAATTCCCAGGTATACATAGAGCTGACCAGGGACAAGGTTGTAGACACTTCTTGGGCACAGCCAGCTTCCTAGAGGGAGCAAGTAGTTGGACCTGTGGGCTGGGGACCATAGTCACAGAGTAAATCAAGCTCAACTGGTGTAACAATACTACACAAAACATTGTTCCACCTCCTACTTTGGCGAGAAGTGACTGGGATCTTAAAAGCTTGGCAAGCAGCCATCTAGATGCAACAATGGGTCTCTCCTCATCTAGAGCAAAGAAGAATGAAGAAAACCAAACATTCATGGAAAAAATTAGTCCAAGTGCCTGATACACCATGTGATCCTCAGCCTATATGACTATGAGACCAGAAGAACGCCCGGCTACCACTGTCAACCGCTTGGAGGTGGATCTGTGCTGGAGATCTTGGATAGAGTGGGAGAACAATGTGGAACAAAACTCAAAATCATTTGGAAAAAAAAACAGAAAAAGGGACCAGGTTTGCTGGTCTGATAGAGCCTGATGGAACCACTGAGACGATGGCCCCTAGCTGCCCTTCAGGTCTGGAATTGAACCCACACCTGTGGCTTCCAGCCAAACAAAAGACAGGCACATGAGGTGAATATTTACACTAGCTGGATACATTCCTTGGAGAGAACAATCATGGGAGAATAAAAGGGTTGTGTATGCACAGGGACATAGCTCAGGGGGCAGGAGTTCATGAAGGGAAGGACACAGAGAAGAGGTAACTATAGGAAGGAAGTGGGAGGGGAGCTGTTGCATTGTGGTAAATTGTAATCAATGTCATGAGACAAAGTGTGTGTGAACTGTTGTATGGAAAGTGGATTTGCTCTGTAAACTTTCATCCAAATCACAAATAAAAAATAAAATAAAAAAGATCTTTGCCCTAGTGTTGAGGCAAACTAGCCCTAGCATAAACGCTGCTCTGGTCCAAAGAAACAAAATTAAAACCAAGACTTGAAAGGACCAAATTCTTTCCAAATACCCTAAATGTATTTCGGAAAAAAGCTCAAAAATATTTGTAGAAATATACGCAGTCCCTGGGTTGCAAACATCTGACTTACAGATAACTCGGGTTGTTGTTGGTATGTGCCGTTGAGTCGGACCCGACTCACAGCGACCCCTCCTTGGGTTTCCAAGGCAGTATCATTATGGAAGTAGATTGTCCAACCTTCCGAGGAGTGGCTGGTTAGCAGTCAAGGGCCTTAGGCACTATGCTACCAGAGCTAACTCACACTTGTCCTTTAATGTTATATAAATTTGTCCTCACTTCGAAAAATGACTGAATAAACCTCTACTTGCAACAAATTCTTCATCACAATCACCTTCACTTGCTGCACATGCAGCTTTTAAATCATTGAAAAGGTTTTGAGCCTTTTCTTTCACTAAAGGAAGGCTAACGAAGGGACTAATGAAGCACATGAACCCCAGCCTCCATGTCCTTAAAACCACAAGAACTAGATGGTGCCCGGCTACCACTGCTAACCACTCTGAAGGGGATCACAATAAGAGGTCCCAGATAGAGTGCGGGGAAATGTGGAACAAAACTCAAAATCATAAAATGACCAGGCTTTCTGGTCTGACGAAGACTGGTAGAACCCTTGAGACTATGGCCCTTACACACCTTTCAAGCTAGGAACTGAACTTAACCCCTATGTTGTCAACTGGCAAGCAAATAATAGACAGATCTATAAGTTGAATGGTAACATCAAGAGGGTATGCACTGATTACAACATTCAAGCATAAGGGATCAAGAAGACAGCATTTGCCCAGGAATAGAGCTAAGAAGGTGGGAAGGTATGAGAAGGAAGAATGAAGGAAAGGGGTGGGGGTGGGCTAGGGAGGAAGTGGGAAGAATGCTATTACAGTGTGGGGATTGCAGTAAATGTCACAAACAGAATGTGTATGTATTGTTGAATGGAAAACCAATTTGCTCTGTAAACTTTCACCCAAATCACAAAAACAACAACAACAATAATAATAGAATGCTAAATAAAACTGTATATAATTGTTCTGATTTACCTACAAATTCAATTTAAAGACATAGTTAAGAATAGATCTTGTACATAACCTGGGGACTGCCTGTACAAAAATATCTAGCACCCAACAAGGTCAAATTCATCAACATCTACATCTAATTGATAATTACTAAACATGTAAAGATGCAGAAAAATATCAGCCATAAAAAAGGGAAAAATCAATCAATTGAAACCACCTCAGAAATTGAGATAAATCATTTCTAAAGAGGAAAAGCTGTAATGTCTGAGAAATAATAAAGGCAAATTAGACACTAAAGGTTAAGATTAATAAACTCAAAGACATAGCAGTAGAAACTATCCAAAATGAAACACAAAGAGAAAGAAACCTGAATAAAGAAATAATCAGAGAATCAGTGAGCTGGGGTGAAATTTCATGTGGCCTAATATATGTGTTGGGCAATCCTACTTCCATAGTGATACTGCCTCAGAAACCCAAGGAGGGGTCGCTATGAGTCGGGGCCGACTCGAGGGCACATAACAACAACAAATATACGTGTAACTGGAGTCCCCAAAGAAGAAGAATGGGATGGGATAAACATTTCTAAAACTATAAACCTACATATACATGAAGCTCAATGAATCCTAACTACAAGAAACATACAGAAAATTAAAACTACACCAACACACATAATAATCAGATTCCTTAAAGCCATTACATTTCTGAGATACGCTAATATAAGTATGGATGCCAACTTCACATAGAGAAAGTTACCACATAACCCAAATCTATTTATATCTTAAGCTTCACATAACAAGTAGTAAAGGTTTAGACAGTAAGGGATTTATCTATAAATACATTCAAATGTACTTGTCTAAGGTTCAGGCAGAGTGTTTGGATAGCAACATATATTGAGGGAGATAATAATAAAAATTGTTTCCAATTAATTATGCCTCACTATGAATTTTTTTGCAATGTGGCTTTGCTGCTCAAGAGGTAGAGTCTATTTATTCACTGCCTTAAATCTGGCTGAGCTTGTGGATTGTTTTGACCAACAGAATGCGTCATAAGTGATACTGGATGAATTCTGGAGACTAGGCCTCCAGACATCTTATAGCCACTGCTTCACTGTCTTGGGACCCAGCCACCATGGAAAGAAGCTTTGGCTAGATTACTCAATGATAAGGCACACAGGGAGGGAGAGATTCATCCTTCCCTGCCTAGCTCCCAGATACATGAGTAAGCCTTAGATCCTTCTGCTCTGGCCAACCCACCAAGATGAAAGAAGCTCCATAAGTGAGGTCAAGTGAAACCAGTAGAACTCCTTAACCAATCTGTTAAGGAGACTCCTGAGAAAGAATAAATCATTGTTCCTTTAACTCATTAAGTTTTGAGATAGTTTGTTATGTATCAATCGATAATGGAAACATACTTTTTTGTGTGTTTCTTAGCGACAGGCTTAGAAATCTCTTGTCACTTTGTACTGTAAAAATATAAACTTGTATTTTCCTAGTCTTTTTATACTTTAACTTTGTACATTTACTAATTTAATTTTTTTGGCATATAGGATCTAATCTCATTTTTTTAAATGGTTATCCAAGTATTCTAATAACATTTAGTAAATAACCATTCTTTTCCCCATTGACTTGAATGCTACTTTTACCATATACTAAATTTTTGAGGACACCTCAGTGGGACAAATCTAAAAGAAAAATGTCCAAACTCACCTTTACATACAGAACTTACTAAACCAAATTAGTAGTGTTTGTATAAAAAAAAAAAAAAAGTCTCATATTTTCATTTTAAGTATATGTATGCATACTTTATTATAAATATTCTTTTTCTACATTTTAAGAACAAAATAAAAAACATGTGTTTTCCAATATTTTGTCATGGAAATAGTCTTATTCAGAAAGCTTCTTAGTATTGTAATCACTGTAATATGATTTTACTGGTACTAATTAACCCTGCTCTTGTAATGTGGTTTCCACAGCTCCCTGACTATGTATTAACCAAATGACCTTAAGTCAGAACTAATCCAACTGAAAATGTTTCTTGAGAAAGATTCACTGTAATCTACAAATATGAGATAAAATTCAGGTTAATTTTTTACATATCATAAGAACATGGGAAGTAGATCTCATTAAACTCTAGCAAGGACATTTTGTCAACATACAAGTCTCCAAGGAGTTTCCTAAGTCTCTTAATGTGAGTCTGTAAGTACAAAGACGGTTTATGGGAATTATTGTAACAAGATTGAATCCCATGTCCCTACCCACAAAACCTGCTAACAATGTTGAAGGAGACTGCTGTTAAAGGAGAAATCCAGTTCCTAACTTTCAAGTAAACTATATAACAAATGAGCACTGTTGAGTTGCCTATTCTTACCTCTACCCCATTGTCAAATTTTCCTATGTAAGTGTCATGGAAGCTACTGAATTGGAGGAAGGATCCCAAAACCAAACCCACTGCCATCAATCCTGACTCACAGCAATCCATAGGACACAGCAGATCTTCCCCACAGAGTTTCCAAGGCTGTAAATCTTTACGGAGCAGATTACAGAGCCTCATCTTTCTCCCACAGAGTGGCTGGGGGGTTTGAACCACTGACCTTTTAGTTAGCAGCTGGATGCATTAACCACTGCACCACCAGAGCTCCCTGGAAGGAGGATAGGAGATTTTAAAAAGGTGTAAATAGTAGAAAGGAGCCACCTCCTACATGGCATTCCTAGAAAAGCCAACCTGCATACACATTACACTCTCTCCCTCAAAAATCTCTAATATTGCCAGTATTGCTCTACTTGATGGCCATGTTGCCTGAAATCATATCAATTAAAGATTTATTTCAGTCAATAAGCTTTGTCTATATAAAAAATGTAAATATCTGTATTTAGAAGCTTATCAAACATCTTCACATTTTTGTGAGTTTGTTCTTTTATTGTAAGACTTTTCTAATACATAATGGAATCACCTGTATTGGTTGAAGGAATGGTATTCTCCTAATTACAGCTTCTTTTTCTCAGCTATTAGCTTTGAAATCTAACATCATTTTTCATTTAACTTTTAATTTTGAGACAATTATACATTCACATACACTTCTAAGGAATAATACAAAAAGATTTTGTGTACCCTTTATCCAATTTCCCCCCATGGTAACACCTTGAAAAACTATAGTGTAAAATCACAAGGATATGGACATTTACATCATCAAAGGGATTCCTCACATCACCCTTTTAAAGCTACATCTCCCTCTTTCCTCTTTTCACCCCCTTTTTAGCCCCGACCACCACTTACCTGTTCACCAACCCATAATGGTGTTATTTTAAGAATGTTATATAACAGGAATAACACACTTTAAACTTTTGGAATTGGCTTTATTCACTCAGCATGGTTTTGGGGTGATTTATGCAAGTAGTTGTATGTTATCAATACTTTGTTTCTTTTTATTGTTGAACAGAATTCCTTTGAACCATCATTTCTTTAACCATTTACCTGTTAAAGCACATCTGGGTTCTTCCTAGTTGTTGGCTATAATAAATAAAGCTGCTATAAATCATGTACAAGATGTTGCATGAGCTTAAGTTTTCATTTCTCTGGCATAAATTCCTAGGAATGTAATTCCTTGGTCTTATGGTAATTGCATGTTTAGTATTTAAGAAACTGCTAAACTGTTTTAACAGAGTGGCTACACTCTTTCATATTTCCATCTGCAATGCATGAATGGATTCAGTTTCTCTGCATCCTCACCAGAATTTTGTGTTGTAATTTTATTTTTTTTTATTTCAGCTGTCTGATAGGAGTGTAGTAATATCTCATGGTTTTAACTAGCATTTCTCTAAAGGCTAATAATCATGGATATCTTTTCAATGTGCTTGCCATCTGTATATCTCCGTTGGTGAGTCCTCACTTCTTTCGCTCATTTTTTAATTGGATTGTTGGTTATTATACTGTTAAATTTTGAGAGTTCTTTATATATTCAAAATACTAGCACTTTATCAGACATGTGGTTTGCAAATATATTCCCCTATTTTGTGGCTTGTCTTTTCCGAATCTTAGCAGGGTCTTTGGCAGAGCAAAGTTTTTAATTTTGAGGAAGTCTAATTTATCCATTTTTCCTTTTATGGATCATGCTTTCAGTCTCAAGTCTAAGAACATTTTGCCCTAAATCCCAAAGATTTTGTTTTATTTTCCTAAAATTTTTATAGCTTAATGTTTGACATTTAAGTCAATGATCCATTTTGAATTAATTTTATATAAGATATGACACTTAGGGTAGGATTCACTTCTCTGCCTATGAATGTCCAATTGCTCCAATGCCATTTGCTGAGACGATTATATTTCTTAAATTGAATTATTTTGTACCTTTGTCAAAAATCAATTGGCCATATGTATGTGGCTCTTTTTCTGGCTGTTCTATTCTGTTCTATTGCTCTATGTGTCTGTCCATCCATTAATATCATACAATCTTGATTACCATGGCTATATAATAATTCTAAAATCAGGTAGACTGATTCATCCTATTATAATCTTCTTTTCCAAAATGATTTTAGCTATTCTAGTTCCTTTGTCTGTTCATATAAATATTGTCTTTGTCTTCATAAAACTTTACTGAGCTTTTGATAGAAATTGCTTTAAATTTTTCTTCCTTTCCTCCTTCCTACCTTCCTTCTTTCTCTATCTATCTATCTACCTACCTATCTATCTAACTAACCTAAAGATTGATATCATTACTATATTGAGCCTTTCAATGCATGAACACAGTACAAGTATGCCTCACTTAACATCCATGATATGGTCTATAAAATAGGACAGTATATGATTTGGACATTGTGCAAACACCATATTAAAACTCCCTTGGAGCCCACTTCCAGATGTCATCATTGACACTGCTGCTGCTGCTGGTGCTGCTGAAAGACGCCAGAGAAACTGAGTGGCAGCAGATCCTTGGCAGCAAGAGTAGAGTAAGAGGAAGTGAGTGAGGAGGGTGCAGAGCACCCCTGCACCACCCATTGTTCTTCTTTCTTGAGGAGCAAGAGCAGCATGTCTCTGGCCTCTGTCTCTGCTGCTGCCTCCACTGCCCCCAACACTGCCAACACCTGCTGTCTGGAAAATGCCTGTGAGCTGGCACCCAGAGCCATGTCCTCAGCCTCACTTCGCTGTATCCCAATCCATGGTCCAATGGTGCAAGAGTCTGGGTTTGGGTCTTTAAAACCATTTTTAAAAAGTTGCCATCAATTCAATGCTGATTCATTGTGACCCTATAGGACAGACTAGCACTCTACCATAGGGTTTCTAAGGCTGTGATCTTTACAGAAGCAGACTGCCATATATTTCTCCCGTGGAGCAGCTGGTGGATTTGAAACTCCGATCTTTCTATTAGTAGCTAAGTGTTTAATCACTGTGCCACCAGGGCTCCTTCTTAAAAGCATTAGAGGGAAATAATAAATAAGAGGAGAGCTGTTTTTCATTTTTTAAAACAAAAACAGTCTTATAGGACCACTGATGTATATATGGTTGGATGTTGTCCAAACAGATGTTAAGCTAAGTGACAAATACCTGTATCTTCATTTGTTGTTTTTGTTAGGTGCCTTCAAGTTGGCTCCAACTCACAGTGACCCTGTGTACAACAGAATGAAACACTGCCTGACCATGTGCCATTCTCACAATCCTTGCTATACTTGGGTCCATTGTTCCAGCCACTGTGTCAGTCCATCTTGTTGAGGGTCATCCCCTTTTTTGCTGACCTACTTTACCAAGCATGATATACTTCTCCAAGGAATGGTACCTTCTGTATGACAAAATAGGTGAGATGAAGTTTGGCCATTCTCACTTCCAAGGAGCATTCTGACTGTACTTCTTCCAGGATAGATATGTTTGCTCATCTAGCAGTCTATGGTATTTTCAGTATTACTCACCATCACCACAATGCCAAGGCATCAACAATTCTCCAGTCTTCCTTATTCATCATCCAGCTTTTACATGAACATGAGGTGACTGAAAATACCATGGCTTGGGTCAGGTGCACCTTAGTCTCCAAGAGGAATTTTTGCTCTTCAGCACTTTAAAGAGGTCTTTTTCAGTAGATTTCCATGGTGCAGTATGTCGTCTGATTTTTTGATTGCTGATTCCATGGGTGTTGATTGTGGATCCAAGTAAATGAAATCCCTAACACCATCAATCTTTTCTGCATTTATTGTGATGTTGTTTATTGCTCCATTTGTGATAATTTCTGTTTCCTTTATGTTGAGGTGTAATCCATGCTGCAGACTGCAGCCTTTGACCTTCATCAGGAGTGCTTTAAATTATTTTCACTTTCAGCACCAAGGTTGTGTCATCTGCATATCACAGGTTGTTACTGATTATTCCTCTAATCCTGATGCTGCATTCTTCTTTATATAGTCCAGGTTCTTGGATTATTTGCTGCACATACAACTTAAATAATTATGGTGAAAGGATACAAACATAATTCACACCCTTCCTCATTTTAAATCATGCAATATATCCCTGTTCTGTTGGAACAACAGCCTCTTGGTCTACGTAGTTTCCTCATGAGCACAATTAAGTGTTCTGGAATTCCCATTCTTTTCAATGTTATCCAAAATTTGTATGATCCACACAGTTGAATGCCATTGCATAGCCAATAAAACTGAAATGAACATCTTTCTGATATTTGTTGCTTTCAGCCATGATGCATCTGGCATCAGCAATGATCCATCTGACATCAGCAATGATATCCCTTGTTTCAAGTCCTTTCCTGAATCCAGCTTGAATTTCTGGTAGCTTCCTGTCAATATACTGCTGCAACCATTTTTAAATTATTTTCAGGAAAACTTCACTTGCATGTCACATTAATGATACTGTTTGATAACTTCCAGATTGCTGGCAAAACTGGATATTCACTTGCAGAAAAATGAAACAGTATCCATATATCATACCATACATAAAAACTGACTCAAAATAGATCAAAGACCTAAATATTAAAGGTGAAACAATAAAGTTCTTAGGAGAAAACATAGAGGAAACAAAACTATGGGGCCTAATTTTCTTTTTTTTTAATTGTGATTTGGGTGAAAGTTTACAGAGCAAATTCACTTTCCATACAGCAGTTCAAATACACTTTGTCTCTTGACATTGACTACAATTTCCCACAATGCAGCAGCTCCCTTCCCACTTCCTCCCTATAGTTACCACTTCCCTGTGTCCTTTCCTCCATTCACTCCTGCCCCCTGAGCTGTCTCCCTGTGCATACACAGCCCTTCTATTCTCCCATGATTATTCACTCCAAGGAGTGTATCTACCTAGTGTAAATGTTCACCTTATATACCTGTCTCTTGTTAGGCTGGAAGCCACAGGAGTGGGTTCAATTCCAGACCTGAAGGGCAGCTAGGGGCCATAGTCTAAGTGGTTCCATCAGGCTCTATCAGACTAGCAAACCTAGTCCCTTTTGGGGACCTAATTTTCTTTAGAAATAGATTACCAAACACAACTATCAATATACAAACAACAGAAGACAAATTAGATAACTGAGACCACAAAAAATTTAAATACCTATGTTCATCAAAAGACTTAATCACAAGAGTAAAAAGAGATGGTACAGACTGGGAAAAAATCTTTGAGAATGACATATCTGATAAGGGTCTAATATCTAAAATATATAGAACATTTCAAGAACTCAATAAAAAAGAGTAACAATCCAATTTTAAAATAAGCAAAGGATATGAACAGACATTTCACCAAAGATGACATTCAAACAGCTACCAAACACACAAAAATCATTAGCCATCGGAGAGATTAAAATTAAAACCACAATGAGATACCATCTCAGCCTGCAAAAATACCACTGATCAAAAAAACTTAGAACAATAAATGCTGTTGAGATTGCAGAGAGACAGGAATCCTGTTCCAATGCTGGTAGGACTGTAAATTAGTTCAACCACTATGG
Source organism: Orycteropus afer afer (assembly GCF_000298275.1). Classification (NCBI taxonomy): domain Eukaryota; kingdom Metazoa; phylum Chordata; class Mammalia; order Tubulidentata; family Orycteropodidae; genus Orycteropus; species Orycteropus afer. The sequence goes on along the minus strand of NW_006921694.1, from coordinate 9,520,269 downwards.
AAAATAGTATAGTGCTTCCTCAAAAAGCTAGAAATAGAATTATGATCCAGTAATCCCACTCCTAGGTGTATACCCTAGAGATCTAATAGCATTAAAACAAATAGACACTTGCACACCTCTGTTCATTGTAGCATTATTCACAACAGCAAAAAAATGGAAATAATCTAAGGGCCCATCAAGAGATGAATGAATAAACAAATTGTGGTCCATACACACAATGGAATATTATGCAGCTGTAAGAATGACGAGTTCTGAAGGTTCCGGCAAGATGGCGGACTAGGCAGAAGGA
>NW_006921694.1:9506437-9512035 GCF_000298275.1 Orycteropus afer afer | reverse complement strand
GTCAATGACATGAGACAAAGTATATGTGAACTGCTGTATGAAAAGTGAATTTACTCTGTAAATCTTCACCCAAATCAAAATACAATTTAAAAAAAATGTAAGCAAAAATGAAGGTCCTGATAATAGCTTAAAAAAAAAAAAAAGAATGACGAGTTCTTAAAATATATTACAGTGTGAATGAATCTGGAAGACATTATGCTAAGTAAATAAGTCAATCACAAGAGAACATATATTGTATGATCTTACTATTATAAAAAGACAAGAATAAGTAAACATATAGAAAGAAATGTTGTTTGGTGCTTACCAGGAATGATACGGGAAATCACTTTCTAGACAGTAGACAATTTGCTAGTTTGGGTAATGAGAAATGCAATACGAAACAAGGGGGAAGTCAGCACAACATGACCAAGGTCAATGATCACTCTAAGAAGTACACAAGAATAAGTGGTAATTTTGTAAATGCTATTGTTGTTGTTGTTGTAATGTGCCATCGAGTTGGACCCGACTCATAGCAACCCCTCCTTGGGTTTCTGAGGCAGTATCACTACGGAAGTAGATTGCCCCATCTTCCTTCCGAGGAGTGGCTCATGTATTTGAACCACTAGCCTTCTGGTTAGCAGTCAAGTGCCTTAGGCACTTTGCTACCAGAGCTCCTAGACACTTCCTAGACATAACTAAATACCTTCTGGGATTAGTTTATGGATTTGAGGGCTTAGGATCATAATTTCATGAGACAACTACGTCAATTGGCACAATATATTTCACAAAGATAATGTTTCACATCCTAGTTGGTAAATAGCGGGTAATGTCTTAAAACTTTCAAGCAGCCATCTAAGACACAATAATTGTTGGGAGCTATAGTGGCATCGTGCCTAAGGCATTTGACTGCTAACCTGAAGGTTGGTAGTTCAAACCCACCAGCCACTCCAAAGAAGGAAGATTGGAAAATTTACTTCCATAGAGATACCATCTCGGAAACCCAAGGAGGGGTCGCTATGAGTCAAATCGACTTGACAGCAGTGAGTTTGGTATTTTTTTGAATTGTCTAGAGCAAAAGAGAAAGAAACTAGGCTACAGGACTAACAGTCTGCAAGAACCATGCCTAGCCTCACTTATCTTGAGGTAAGAATAACTAGACGTTGCCCTGTTACCACTACTGACTGTTCAAGCCAGAGACACAGTAGACAATCCTGGATAGAATACGAGAAAAATGTAAAACAAATCTCAAATTCCTAACAAAAGTCCAGACTTACTGGACTGGTAGAGACTAGAGGAACCCAAGACTATTGACCTGGGATATCCTTTAAACATGGCACTCATACTACTCCCAGAGGTCAACCTATAGCTTAATGATTCATTGACTCATAAAATATAAATAATACCATTGTTTGTACTGTGCTTCTCTAAATAATCATCTAAATGAAACCAAATGGTAAACATTTAACCTACATAAAAGATGAGACGGTAACAGGGACAGGGAAGCTAGATTAATGGAAACAGAACAATCAGAATGGAAATAATGAGAATGCTAACACCTTGTTAAAAAATGTAACCAATGTCACTGAACAATATGAAGTGTTGAATAACCCAACAGACAAGGTAAGCACGGGCTTAATTGTGCTTACTTTTTAATCTGTAGTGAACAATTTCACATTTTTTCATCATATCAAAGATTCTGCTTTTATGTAGGGCTGGCATCTGTCTCTCAACTCCACAGTACCTTCCAATAGAAGCAAGGTCTCTTTTCACATTTACAATCCCTGACAGGGATGGAGTAAGCAGTGAGATGGGGTGAAATGCATGTGAAAACGTTCACTACAGATTAGTAAGTAAGGACAAATAAAACCGTGCTTCCTTGTGTGGTAGTTAAGCTTATGTTATGCAGATGACACAACCTTGCTTGCTGAAACTGAAGAAGACTTGAAGCACTTACTGATGAAGATCAGAGATTCATTAAGATTACACCTCAGCATAAAGAGGCACTTGGCTGACCTGGCTTTGAGTGGCCAGGCAGCTGGATGTAGTTATTCCCCATAATGAGACTGGTAATCAACTCCATGGTGGAATCTACTGGAGCAGCTAAATAGTTGCCTTAAGGATGTGGTCTGCTACCAGTATATAAGGAGAAGTTTTGATAAAGCTTTTTGGCATGCCTGGATGTCTACATCCATAGTGATAACTGCTTCAGAAACCCAAGGAGGGTCACTATGAGTCATATCCGACTTGATAGTAGTGAGTCTGGTTTTTGGTTTGGATGCTGCATGTAGCTGAGTCATAGTTTAGTGGCCTGCCATGTTTTCTGCCAATCTTGAACTGTCTCTGGACTAGAACTAGTGGCCTGCCATGTTGTTTGGTAATACTGGAACTGTGCCATTTTGTCAACCTCAGGCTTGTTAGCCTCAGCAACTGTCTGAGTGAAGAGACATCTCTAGCTCAAATGGGCCAGGAGCAAGAGGCAGAGCTGAAGGCCAAGGTCAAGGAGCTTTCACTCAGCCCCTAGAGCTTGGTACTTTGAATTCGGACTTCTAGCCTCAAAAACAGTCAGAGAATAAACTCCTGTTTGTTAAAGCCACCCGCCTGTGGTATTTTTGTTAGAGCAGCACTAGATAACCAAAACACATTGCTATTGAGTAATCCACCTCTGAAAATACATATCACTGTTAGATTTCAACTAACTCCATGCACAACAAAATAAAACACTGCCCAGTCCTGCACCACCCTCACAATCACAGCCATGATCCCATTATCACAGCCACAGTGTCAATCCATCTCATTGAGGGTTTTCCCCTTTTTCTCTGACCCTTTACTTTGCCCAGCATGATATCATCCTCAGGGAATGATCCTTTATGCTAGCATGACCAAAGTATGAGAGAACTATTGCCATCCTTGGTTCTAAGGAGCATTTTGACTATAATTCTTCCAAGACAGATTTGTTCCTTCTTCTAGCAGTCCATGATACATTCAGTATTCATTGCCAACACAACAATTCAAATGAATCAATTCCTCTTTGTTCTTCCTAATTCATTGTCCAGCCCTCAGATGCATATGAGGCTATTGAAAATACCATGGTGTGGGTCAGGCACACCTTAGTCTTCAAACTGACATCTTTGCTCTTAAATACTTTGAAGAGGTGTTTTGCTGAAGATCTACAAAATGCATCACTTGATTTCTTGGCTGACACTTCCACAGACTGGTTGTGGATCCAAGTAAAATTAACTCCTTAACAATTTCAATCTTTTCCACATTTATCATAATGTTGCTTATTGGTCCATTTGTGAGGAGTTTTGTTTTCTTTATGCTGAGGTGTAATCATACTGAATCTCTGATCTTCATCAGTAAGTGCTTCAAGTCTTCTTCAGTTTCAGCAAGCAAGGTTGTATCATCTGCATACTGCAGGTTCTTAATGACCAGGGCTGGCGGATGAACAGGTAAGGAAGGGAGAGCCCCAAAGGGGCAGGAAGCAGGGGCAAACAGGGCCTGTGGCCAGAACAGGTAAGGTGGGAAGGGCTCCCAGGTGGCAGGAAGCAGCGGCAGACAGGACTGGCGGCCAGAACATGTAAGGGGGGGAAGGCCCCCAGGCAGCAGGAAGTAGTGGCAGAAAGGGCTGGCAGCCAGAACAGGTAGGGTGCAGTCCAGGAAGCTAGTGGAGTGGTTGGAACAGCTAAGGGAGATGAACTTGTTTGTCAGTTTTTCCTACTGTGGTGCCTTGCGTGTTGCTAATAAGGCTTGAGGCTGTGCCAGCAGGGGCACCCTTGGTGGACCGGTTTCAGTGAAGCTTCCAGACTGAGATAGACTCAGAAGAAGGAACAGGCCATCCACTCCTCAAAGAATTGGCCAGTGAAAACCTTATGAATAGTAGTGAAACACTGTCTGATATACTACTGGAAAATTTTATGACTATCTCTGAAACACTGTCAGATACAATGCCAGAAGATGAGCCCATCAGTTGGAAGGCACTCAAAATACAACTGGGAAAGAGCTGACTCATCAGAGTAGAGCCTACCTTAATGATATGGATGGAGTAAAGTTTTTGGGACCTCTATTTCCTGAAGTAGCACGACTCAATATGAGAAGAAACAACTGCAAACATCCATTAATAACCAGAACATGGAATGTATGAAGTATGAATCTAGGAAAATTAGAAGTTGTCAAAAATGAAATAGAATGCATAAAGATTTATATCTTAGGCATTAGTGAGCTGAAATGAACCAGTGTTGGCAATTTTGAATCAGACAACCATATGATCAACTATGCCAGGAATGACAAATTGAAGAGGAATGATGTGGCATTCATCGTCACAAAGAATGTTTGAAGATCTATCCTGAAGTGCAATGCTGTCAGTGATAGAATAATATCCATATGCCTACAAGGAAGGCCAGTTAATACTACTATTATTCAGATTTACGCACCAACCACCAAAGCCCAAGATGAGGAAATTGAAGATTTTTACCACCTTCTGCACTCTGAAATTGACCAAATATACAATCAAGATGTGCTGAATTATCAGTGGTGATTGGAACGCAAAAGTTTGAAACAAAGAAGAATCACCAGTAGTTGGAAAATATGGCTTTGGTGATAGAAATAATGCTGGAGAGTACATGACCAACAACTTAGTCATTGCAAATACCTTTCCTCTACAATACAAAAGGTGGCTATTCACATGGACTTCACCAGATGATGGCTCGCAGCCCACTGAAGCTGGAGGCTTTTCTTCACTCAGACAGCTGCTGACTACTGAGGCTGCCAAGCCCAAGGTTAACAAGTAAAAAGGCACAGTCCTGATGTTACCAAACCACATGGCAGGCCATTAATTCAAGTCCATTGTAAGTCCCCAGGTCGACAGAGCATGGCAAGCTGCTGAACAACGACACAGCTACATGCAGGGTCCAAGCATGCCATAAGCTAGAGACTACCCACAAGGCTTCTCCTTATATACAGGAAGCAGATCACATCCCAAAGGCAGCTACTCAGCCGTGTGTGGTAGACCCACCATGGAGCTGATTGCCAGTCTCATCATGGAAATAACTACCACCAGCTGCCCAGCCACTCAACCAGGCCCAGCCAAGTTGACATACAAAGTTAACTAACACAGCAACTGATGGTCTGTTTTAGTCAGTTCCTGGCCCTGTTCTGACTAATGATACTGTGCTTTCCCATCATCTCTTTCCACAGATGGAGTCAATTGGATTCCTGAGTGTTTCATCTGGCAAGATCCAGGTGTACAGTCACTGCTTATGTTGTTTAAAAAAAGTATTTGTGATGAATAAGTTGTAGGTCTTACAAAATTATATCATGCAATCTCCACCATTATTTCTATCACCAAGGCCATAATTTCCAACTAATGATGCTTCCTTTTTGTTCCCAAATTTCACATTCCAATCACCAGTAATTATCAGCACATGGAGAATGAATATTTGGTCAATTTCAGACTGCAGAAGTTGGTTAAAATTTTCAATTTTTTCAAATTTAGCTTTAGTGTTTGATGTGTAAATTTGAATAACAGTAGCATTAGTGAGCTGAAATGGACTGGTTTTGGCCATTTTGAATCAGACAACCATATGATCTACTATGCCGGGAATGACAGTTTGAAAAGGAATG
>NW_006921694.1:9490141-9504915 GCF_000298275.1 Orycteropus afer afer | reverse complement strand
GCACTTGACTGCTAACAAGAAGGCTTGTGGTTCAAACCCACCAGCCACTCATCAGAAGGAAGATGGGGCAATCTACTTCCGTAGTGATACTGCCTCGGAAACCCAAGGAGGGGTCGCTATGAGTCAGGGCTGACTCGATGGCACATAATAACAACAACAACAACCTTGTAGGCATATAGATATTATCTTGTCACTAACTGCTAACCAGAAGGCTGGTGGTTCAGACCCACCAGCCACTCCTCAGAAGGAAGATAGGGCAATCTGCTTCCGTAGTTATACTGCCTCAGAAACCCAAGCAGGGGTCGCTATGAGTTGGATCCGACTCAATGGCAGTGAGTTTGGAGTTCGGTTTGGTATCACTGACAGCACTGTACATCAAAAATGATCTTGAAATATTCTTTTTGATGATGAATATGAAGTCATTCCTTTTCAATTTCTCATTTCCAGTATAACAGACCATACTCAAAAACTCACAGCCATCGAGTAGATTACAACTCACAGTGACCCCTCCTTGGGTTTCTGAAGCAGTATCTCTATGGAAGTAGATCTATCCTGAAGTACAATGCTGTCAGTGATAGGATAATATTCATATGTCTATGAGAAAGGTCAGTAAATACTACTATTATTCAAATATATGCACCAACTACTAAAGCCAGAAATGAAGAAAGTGGAAGATTTTTTTACCAAATACAGCAGCCTGAAATTCACCAGACATGCAATCAAGACGTATTGATGATTACTGATGATTGAAATGCAAAAGCTAGAAACAAAGAATCATTGATAGTTGGAAAATATGACCTTAGTGATGGAAATGACTACTGAGATTGCATGAAAGAATTCTGCAAAGCCAATGACTTATTCATTGCAAATACCTTTTTTCAACAACATAAATGGTGACTATACATGTGGACCTTGCCAGATGGAATACACAGGAATCAGATCAACTACATCAACGAGAAGAGGTGATGGAGAAGCTCAATATCTTCAGGCAAAACAAGGCCAGGAGCTGACTGTGAAACAGGTCATCTATTGCTTATATGCAAGTTCAACTTGAAGCTGAAGAAAATTAATAGAAATCCACAAGAGCCAAAATATGACCTTGATAATATCCCACCTACGGAGCTCTGGTGGCATATTGCCTAATACAGTGGGCTGCTAAAGAGAAGATTGGCAGTTCAAACCTACCAGATGCTCTGCAGAAAGAAGATGGTGAAATCTACCTCCATAAAGATTTACCACCTCATAAAACCAATGGGGTCACTCTGGGTTGGAATTGACTCAATGGCAGTGAGTATATATCCCACCTGAATTTAGAGATTATCTGAATAGATTTGACGCATTGAACACCAATGGCCAAAAACCATGCAAGTTGTAGGATAACATCTAGAACATTATAATGAAGAAAGCAAATGGCCACTAAAAAGGCAGGAAAGGAAGAAAAGAACAAAATAGACATCAGAAGAGACTCTGAAACATGCTCTTGAATGGAGAGTAGCTAAAGTGAATGAAAGAAATGCTGAAATAAATGAACAGAAGATTTCAAAGAGCAGATTGTGAGTACAAAGTAAAGTATTCCAATGAAATGTGCAAAGACCTGGAGTTAGAAAACAAAAAGGAAGAACATGCTTGGCATTTGTCAAGCTGAAAGAACTGAAGAAAAAATTCAAGTTTCAAGTTGCAATATTGAAGGATTCTATGGCATTTGACTGCTAACCAGAAGGTTCAAACCCACCAGCCACTCTTCAGAAAGAAGATTAGGCAATGTACTTCTGCAAAGATTTACTGCCTTGGAAAACCAAAGGTAGTGTCTATGAGTTGGAATCAACTCTATGACAGTGAGGTTTTTTTTTCCCCCAATGGGAAAAATATTGAATGATGCAGGAAGCATCAAAAGAAGATGGAAAGAATATACAAAGTCACTGTGTCAAAAATAACTGGTTGATATCCAACTATTTCAGGAGGTAGCATATGATCAAGAACCAATGGTACTGAATGAAGAAGCCAAAGCTAGACTGCAGGCAATATCTTCAGGCAAAACAAGGCCAGGAGCTGACTGTGAAACAGGTCATCTATTGCTTATATGCAAGTTCAACTTGAAGCTGAAGAAAATTAATAGAAATCCACGAGATTTCAGTAATTATGAACAACTAGGCTCCAGGAATTGATGGTGTACCCATTGAGATGTTTCAACAAATGGATGCAGTGCTGCAGGCACTTACTCATTTATGTCAAGAAATGTGGAAGATAGCTACCTGGTCAACTGACTGGAAGAGACTGATATTTGTGCCCATTCCAAAGGAAGGTGATCCAACAGAATGTGGAAATTATCAAACCATACCATTAATATCACACACAAATAAAATTTTGCTAAAGATAATTCAAAAATAGTTTGAGCAGAACTTCCAGAAATGCAAGCTGGATTCAGAAGAGGATGTGAAATGAGAGATATCATTGCTGATGTCAGATGGATCTTGGCTGAAAGCAAAGAATACCAGAAAGATGTCTATCTGTGTTTTATTGACTATGAAAAGGCATTCGACTGTATGGATAAGAAATTATGGATAATTCTGTGAAGAAAGGGAATTCCAGAACACTCAATTGTGCTCATGAGGACCCAGTACATAGACCAACAGGCTGTTGTTCAAACAGAACAAGGGGATAGTGCATAGTTTAAAATCAGGAAAGGTGTACTTCAAGGTTGTATCTTTTCACCACACTTAATTCAATCTGTATGTTTAGTAAATAATCTGAGAGGTTGTACAATATGAAAAAGAACACAGCATCAGGACTGAAGGAAGAACCATTACTAACTTGTGATATACAGATGATACAACCTTACTTGCTGAAAGAGAAGATGACTTGAAGCCTTTACTGATGAAGGTCAAAGACTATAGTCTTAAGTATGGATTACATCTCAACACATAGAAAACAAAAATCCTCACATCAGGACCAATAAGCAGCACCATGATAAATGGGGAAACGATTGAAATTGCCAGAGACTTCATTTTACTTGGCTCCACAGTCAACACCCATGGAATCCTTAATCAAAAAATCAGACATTGTATTACATTGGGCAAATCTTCTGCAGAAGACCTCTTTACAGTGTTAAGAAGCAAAGACGTCACTTTGAAGACTAAAGTGCACCTGACCCAAGCCATGGTATTTTCAATTGCCTCATATGCACATGTTTTGGTTACCTGGTGCCACTCTAACAGAAATACCACAAAGGGAAGCTTGAACAAACAGTGATTTATTCTCTTACAGTTTAGAAGGCTAGAAGTCCAAGTTCAAAGTGTCAGCTCTAGGGGCTGGTAAAAGCCCCTCAACCTTGTACCACTGGAACTGGAGGCATCTCTTCACTCAGGCAGGTTCTGGCTGCTGAGGATGACAAGCCCAGGGTTGACAAGTAAAATAGCACAGTCCCAAGATTATGAAACAACACAGCAGGTCACTGGTTCAAGTCCAGGAACAATCCTAAGATCAGCAGACAACATGGCAGGCTGCTGAATGAAGACTCAGCAACATGCAAGGTCCAAGCATGCCCAAAACTCCAGAAACCTTTCTCAATGCTTTATCTTACATACTGGAAGCAGACCACATCCCTAGGGCAGCTACTCAGCTGCTCCAGCAGATTCCACCATAGAACTAATTACCAGTTTCATCATGGGGAATAACTACATCCAGCTTCCCAACCATTCAAAACCAGGCCCAGACAAGTTGACACACAACTTAATTTCCACAGCATGGGAAACCTGAATAATGAATTGTTGTTGTTGTTATTACGTGCCGTCAAGTTGGGTCGGACTCATGGTGACCCCTCCTTCGGTTTCCGAGGCAGTATCACTATGGAAGTAGATTGCCCCATCTTCCTTCTGAGGAGTGGCTGGTGGGTTTGAATCGCCAGCCTTCTGGTTAGCAGTCAAATGCCTTAGGCACTATGCTACCAGAGCTCTGAATAATGAATTAGGGAGACTGAAAAAGAATTAACGCCTTTGAATTGTGGTGTTGGCAGAGAATACTGAAAATATTACGGACTATCAGTAGAACGAACAAATGTATCCTGGAAGAAGTGTAGCTGCAATACCCGTTGGAAGGGAGTATCACCAGACTTTGTCTCACCAACTTTGGTCATGTTGTCAGAAGGGACCATTCCCTGAAGAAGGATATCATGCTAGGTAAAACAGAGGGTCAGCAAAGAAGGGAAAGACCCTCAATGAGATAGATTGACACATTGGCTGTATTGATGGGCTATGCTTGAGCAGAGCAAGGATTATGAGGATGGTACAAGACCAGGAAGTGTTTCATTCTGTTGTATATAGGGTCACTATGAGTCTGAGCCAACTCTACAGCACCTAACAACAACAGCAACAAACAACTATACCTGGGAAAGGACAGAAACCATGTTAGCTCTGGGAATATGGACAGAAGAAACTAATAAACTTTTGAGGGAGCTCTGGGGCTGTAGTGCCCATAAGGCATTTGACTGCTATCCAGAAGGCTGGTAGTTCAAAGCCACTAGCCACTTCTTGGAAGGAAGTTTGGGCAATCTACTTCCATAGTGATATTGCCTCAGAAACCCAAGGAGGGGTCTCTATGAGTAGAACAGATTCGATGGCAGTGAGTTTTAGTGAGTTCACTGTAATAAGTCAATTCTAACTGTTTTCTGTCCCTGAGACACTCTTACGTTAGTGTGGTGGTTAAGTCTGTATGTCAACTTGGCTGGGCCTGGTTGAGTGGCTGGGCAGCTGGATGTAGTATTTATTACCCATGATGAGACTGGTAATCAACTCCATGGCAGAATGTACTACGAACAGCTGAGTAGCTGCCTTTGGGTATGTGGTCTGCTTCCTGCATATAAGCAGCAGCTTTGAATGGTCTCTAGCTTACGGCACTCTTGAACCCTACATGTAGCTGTGTCGCTGTTCAGCAGCCTGCCCTGCTCTGCCGACCTTTGGGCTTTCAATGGACTTGAAATAATGGCCTGCCATGTGGTTTGGTAACATTGGGACTGTGCCTTTTCACTTGTCAGTCTTGGGCTTGTCAGCCTCAGCAGCCAGCAGCTGTCTGCTCCTGTGGGCCGGGAGCAGGAAGCAGATCTGAAGCCAAAGGCTGAGGGGCTTTCAACCAGCCCCTAGAGCCTGGACTAAAAGCCTCCATATGGTAAGAATAAACTCCTATTTGCTAAAGCCATCCCATTTGTGTATATTCTTGTCAGAGCGACACTAGATAACCAGAACAGTTAGTCATCTGCTCACCCAAACCAGGCAGGTGCCTTGATTAACTGTCTTACCAAACTCCCAGTTCTGGTGGATAGGGGAAGACAAGGTTTTGACAGGTTCATCACTGTGTCTCCTGCATATAGAACAGTGTCTGGGATATAGTATGAACTCAGTAAATATTTGCTAAATGAATAAGAGAGAAAATAGAAGTATCTAATCAGAAAGTGAAGATAAATGCCAGACAGGGAAAAGCAACAGATGCCATCTACAAAAGCTCTCCACAATCTAGCCATACTTTCCATGGATCTGCTCTTTCACACAGATGCACTAAGACCCATTGATAATGGTTTCCATTATTACATAGCACTTCCCAATATAATGGGTGTTTCTACATACTCAGTTTGTGTCCTCATTGGCTTTATTTACCCAAAATATCACCCACCCTTCAGTCTTTAAATTTAGCCTTAATTATATTATGAAGACTTTCTAAATAATGTCATGTTTATCCCTCCCTTCCTTGAAAGTCTGTGTAACTGATGTAAATTAACATTTGGTTCTTGATGTGTGTATCTTGTCTCAAAAACTAATTTATCATTTTCTTGAGGGCTGGGTCTTTGTGATATTTGGAGCTGTGTGTCAACTTGGCTGGACCACAATTCTGTGTGGTTTAAGCTGTTGTGATGTGGTTATTCCCATGATGGGATCAGATGATTATGTTTGAGCAGGCAATCTGTTGAAAGGGAGTTTCCCTAGGGATGTGGCCTGCTTTCAGTATATCCAAGGACATCCTGGGAAGAGAGACATTCTTCTGTGGATCAGGATTCTGTCGTGCTGCCTACAACTGTCTGTGAGTGAACAGTCCACCATTCATTCGGCCTGGAGATCTTGGATTCGTTATTCGTTGGAGTCAACAGGTAGTGTACTGCCTGCCAGCCTTGAGCTCCACAGCTCCTGCGGTTGCAAGAGTCAGAAAAGGCTCCAGCTTGACGTTTGATCCAGGAACTTTAGTCTTGCCAGTTTCTATAAGCATGTGGATCATTTTCCTAAGATAAATTTCTCTATATATACATATATACATATATATATATACACACACACACACACACACACACACACACATATACATATATATATATAAGCTTTACTGGTTTTGTTTCTCTAGAGAACCCAGTCTAACACAGTCTTCTAAGGAAAGTTCTTATATATGACTTGTATGCAGGTACTCAACATGAACTCAACACATTAAGACAATTATTTTAAAAAGACTTATTTTTCTTATTGTGATTAAAACTCTTGCTAAGATGAAAGTACTTTTTGATTATATAATATTTTTACATAAAAAAATTAACATGAATTTTAATTTTGAAAGTATGCTAATATAAACTTTACCAACTATCCAGTGAAATTATTATTATACACTTATGAATGAATATTATATACTATGGTAGCTAATCTCCAAATATGCAGCTCCCTCCAATAAACCATGCCTCCAAGTATATATGCCCTTGTGTGGTTCCCTGCTCTTGAATCTGGGCTGGCCCTGAGTCTCACTTTTCACCAAGAATGTGGTAGAAGTGATACTGCATGATTTCCAAAGCTAGGTCATAAGGCCTTCAGGATCCACCTCAGTCTCTCAAAATATGTGTTCTTGAGGAAGAAGACCACCCACTAAGAGGTCTGACGGCTATGAAACTGCCATGCTAGAGGAAGCCCAAGGAAGTCATGTGGGGAGACCACAGAGTAAGAAAGCAAGATGTTTTCTCCCCCAATTATTCTAGTCATCCCAATTGAGGTGTTGGAGATAGGAATAAAAAAGACATCTTGGATGTCCAGTCAGTTGAGATTTTGGGTAACTCTAGCTCCAGATTGTTGTTTAAGCCCACTAAGTTTTGGAGTGTTTTGTTATTGTTTTCAGCAACAATGTATAAGCAAAATACACATTTAAAACATAATCACCCAGGCACTTACAAAATATGACTATGCTTAGCATGTGTTTTTTATTTGAGTTCTTACCCTAAAGCTATTACTATTTTACTTGCATTTTTTTTGTTTTTTCATGTTATTATTTTGTTAATTTTATTGCCATATCTAATTTTATCATTTAATATTACAAATTATAACCAGCTTATTAGTAATAGTAACCAGAAACCATTTTCTCTTTGTAGAATCCACTCAATTGTTACTTAAAATTTGTTGCTTTTAGAAGATTTTTGAAAGCAGGGGTAATATTGTGATCATTTTTTCTCTATAGTAAGTATTACATAATAGTTATTCAATAAAGATTGAGAATTGAATTGCTGAATTATGGGCTATGACTATTTGGGGAAAAGTCAATCAAACACCTTTTACTTAATTCAATTAAATTCAAACAGATTTTTTATTTGACATCTATTATCATCTCAGTTTAAAATTATTTAACTTTTATTGTAACACATTTTCCTTTGCAATCATTATTACTCAAAATGCTTATTACAATAAACTAACAACCAATTTACAAATAAAAATATAAGAATTTGACATTTTAAATGTATTTTGATAGACTTATATGAAATAAATAGAAATCAATATAACTTTTGAAGAAAGTAAAAGCTTTTCGAAAAGACTTATTCAAATTTTTACCAAAATATGCAAATATACATATTTTCTACTAGGTCAATGGAGTAACAGTTTCTTAAAAGTTCAGTGAGTTGTTGCTGTTAGGTGCCATTGAGTCAGCTCTGACTCATAGTGACCTTATATACAACTGAATGAAACACTGCCACTCCTGAGCAATCTTCACAATCTTTGCTATGCTTGAATCCATCATTGCAGCCACTATGTCAATCCATCTCATTGAGGGTATTCCCCTTTTTTGCTGACCCTCTACTTCACCAAGCATGATATCCTTCTTGAGGGACTAGTCTCTTTTGACAACATGAGCAAAGTACATGAGATGAATTCTGGCCATTGTCACATCAAAGGAGCATTCCAACTGTACTTCTTCCAAGACAGATTAGTTCATTCTTCTGGTATTTCACGGTATTGTCAGTATTCTTCACCAACACCAAAATTCAAATGCATCACTTCTTCTTTGGTCTTCCTTATCCTCTATCCAACTTTCACATGCATATGAGGCTACTGAAAATATCTTGGTTTGGATCATGTGCACCTTATTCTTCATGGTGACATCACTGCTCTTTAATACTTTAAAGAGGTCCTTTCATAGTGCCTGAGGCATTCGACTGCTAACCGGAAGGCTGGAGGTTCAAACCCACCAGCCACCCCTCAGAAGGAAGATTGGGTGATCTACTTCCATAGAGATACTGCCTCGGAAACCCAAGGAGGGGTCGCTGTGAGTCAGATCTGACTCGACAGCAGTGAGTTTGGTTTGTTTAGTTTGGTTGCAGCAGATCTTCCCAGTGCACTATGTCCTCTAATATCTTGACTGCTGCTTCCATGGGTATTGATTGTGGATACAAGTAAAATGAAATCCTTGACAACTTCAATCATTTCTCCATTATCATGATGTTGCTTATTAGTCCAGGTGTGAGGAGTTTTGTTTTATGTTGAAGTGTAATGCATACTGAAGTCTTAAAGAGCAAATATGTTTACTTTGAAGACTAAGGGGCACCTGACTCAACTCCTGGTATTTTTAATCACCATATATGAATGTGAGAGCCGAACAATGAGTAAGGAAAACCACAGAAGAATTGATGCATTTGAATCATTGTGTTGGCAAAGAATATTGAATATACTACGGACTACCAGAAGAACAAACAAATCTGTCTTGGAGGAAGCACAACCCGAATGCTCATTAGAATTGAGAATGGCAAGACTTCATTTCACATGTGTTGCTCATGTTATGAGGAGGGACCAGATCCTAGAGAAGGACATCATGCTTGGTAAAGTAGAGGGTCAGGGAAAAAGAGGAAGACCCTCAATGAGATGGACAGACACAGTGGCTGCAAAAATTGGGCTCAAGTATAGCAACAATTGTGAGGATGATACAGGACTGGGCAGTGTTTCTTTCTGTTGTTATAGGGTCACAATGAGTTGGAATTGATTCAATGGCACCTAACAAGAACTAAAACTACTTTACTTTGTCTCACTTGCTTTGGACACATCATCACAAGAGATCACTCAATGGAGAAAGACATCATGCTTGGTAAAGCATACCAAAATATATAGATTGCTCTGGTAGCATAGTGCCTAAGGCACTTGACTGCTAACCAGGAGGCTGGCGGTTCAAACCCACCAGCCACTCCTCGGAAGGAAGGTTGGGCAATCCTACTTCCGTAGCGATAACTGCCTCGGAAACCCAAGGAGTGGTTGCTAGGAGTCGGGGGCCGACTCTATGGCAAATAACAACAACAACAACATAAATCACTGTGGCCAAGGGCTCTAGAAAATAAACCAATCTGATTTTACTCTTCTACTGTCATGAGACAGAAGGCTATGGGTCAGAACTTGAGGTCCATCAAGAAAATTTCATGATTGGTTTAGCCTGATGTAGCACAGAATATATAACCAAACTGTAAAACAAAGGGTTAGAGACTGGGAATTTGACTCAACGTGCAAAGCTAAAGTTTGAAACACATGGAGATTTATATAGAACTAAGTAAATAAAAGCAGAAAAGAAAGAGAAGGTAAAGAACAGGAGTTTGGGTGTATTGGCTGACATAGCTCCCTGATATAGAGGGGACAACTCTATATAGTCTTTGCAATATTCCAGGTTACACGTAATATTATTTCTACCTGCACTTGACTATACTGCATGTGTTAAATCCTTGTGCAATGTTTTGGTTACTTTGTGCCACCCTAACAGAAATACCACAGGTGGAATGGCTTTAACAAACAGGAGTTTAATCTCTTACAGTTTTGGAGGCTAGAAGTCTGAGTGTAAAGTGCCAAGCTCTAGAGCCTAGATGAAAGCCCCTCAACCTTGGGCTTCAGCTCTGCCTTTTGCTCCCAGCCCACTGAAGCTGGAGGCTTCTCTTCACCCAGATAGCTTCTGGCTGTTGAAGCCAACAAACCCAAGATTGACAAGTAGAAAGGCACAGTCCCAATATTACCAAACTACATGGCAGGCCACTGATTCAATTCCATTGTTGTTTGTTGTTGTTATTTTGCCGTCGAGTCGGCCCCGACTCATAGCAACCCCTCCTTGGGTTTCCGAGGCAGTATCACTATGGAAGTAGGATTGCCCAACCTTCCTTCCGAGGAGTGGCTGGTTCAAGTCCATTAGGAGTCCCAAGATTGGCAGACAACATGGCAGGATGCTGAATAATGGCTCAGCTACATGCAGGATTCAAGCATGCCAAACGCTGAAGATGTTCCACAAAGCTGCTCCTTATATACTGAAAGCAGACCACATCCCTAAGGCAGCCACTCAGCTGCTCCAGTAGATGCCACCATGGAGTTGATTACCAAACTCACCATGGGGAATAACTACAACCAGCTGCTCAGTCACTCAAAACCAGGCCTGGCCAAGTTGACACAACATTACCTACCAAAGACATCTGTTCCTAAGGGTACTAATATCACTCTTATATGCTTTTAAGGCTATAGAAATTGATGGAATACCCATTCAGATATTTCAACAAATGAATGTAACACTGGAAGCAGTGACTCGACCATGCCAAGTAATGTGGAAGACAGGGAACTGGCCAACTATCTGGAAAAGACCCATCTTTATGCCCATCCCAAAGAAAGGTGATCCAATAGAATGCAGATATTATTAAACAGTATCATTAATGTCACATGCAATTAAAATCTCCATGAAAGTAATGCAAAAAAGAGTTGCAGGAGTATATAATGAACTGCAAGAAGCTCAAATTGGATTCAGAAGAGGACATGGAATGAGGGATATCACTACTCATGTCAAATGGATCTTGGCAGAAAGCAGAGAATACTAGAAAGATGTTAACCTGTGTTTTCCTGACTATGCAAAGGCATTGGATGGTGGGGATCATAACAAATTATGGATAACATTGCAAAGAATGGGAATTCCAGAACACTTCATTATGCTCATGAGGAATGAGGAATCTGTACATAGACCAAGATGAAGTCATCTGAACTAAACAAGGGGATAGTGTATGGTTTGAAATCAGGAAGGATGTGCATCAGGGTTATGTCATTTCACTATCTTATTCAATCTGTATGCTGAGGAAATAATGCAAAAAACTGGACTATATGAAGATGAATATGGCATCAAGATTAGAAGAAGACTCACTGCAGTGCAATGAATTGCTTAATATGGCCCTTTTAGCTACTGTCGTCCATTCTGTGATGCACTGTAAATCCTCTCTATGCCTGTTTAGGGTAGGATGTATCTTTCTCTATGCCTGTTTAGGGTGTGATGTATCTGGAGTCCCTCCTTGCTGGAGTGTGTAACTTAAGTCACCACCCTTAGCTTCCTTGAGGGTATATATAGGAATGTTCTGGGAAAGTTCACTCTCTTGCTCCAGTTCTGCGTTTGGTTCATCATCATCTCACCCCTGCACTTGAGACAGCAGCCATCATCTGACCTGCCAATTTGGGTTCACCAATCCTTGCAACCGCATGAGTTGGCAGAATCCTCCAGACCTACCCACAAACCTGGGACTTTCCAGCCTGCAATCCTCCCAGCCTCTACCACCACCACATAAGCCATTTCCTTGGGAGTTTGTGAGTTCTGGAGATGTTGCAATGAACTACAGAACCCTAAGATGGGAGGGAGATTATTGAAGGGAGGAGGAGGAATTGATGTCAGAGATGATGGAGTGGCATGGCCGTTTGGAAAAGTTGGACATTTGGGACATCTTTAACTTTCACCTCTTAGGGACTGGCCTTGTGCTGATCTTTTTGAAAGAAATTATTCAAGTACTCATAAACAATCTGCAATATGCTTGCGGACTGCTTGCTGAAAGTGAAGACGACTTGAAGAACTTATTGAGGAAGATCAAATACTACAACCTTCAGTATGGATTACACCTCAACATAAAGAAAATAAAAATCTTCCTAACTTGGACCAGTAAACAACATCATGATAAACAGAGAAAAAATTGAAGTTGTCAAGGGTTTCATTTTACTGGGATCCACAATAACGTCTATGGAAAGAGCAGTCAAGAAATCAAATGACATATTGTACAGGGCAAATGTGCTTCAAAAGGGCTCTTTAAAGTATCAAAGACCAAACATGTCACTTTGAAGACTAAGATACATTTGATCCAAGCCACAGTATTTTTAATCACCTCATATATATGCAAAAACTGGACAATGAGTAAGAAGACTGCAGAAGAATTGATGCCTTTGAATTACTGTGTTGAAGAATACTGAACAAACCATGGACTGCCAGAACAAACAAATCTTGGATTAAATACAGCCAGAATTCTCTTTAGAAGTGATCATGGTGAGACTTTGCCTCTCATACTTTGGCCACGTTTTCACTAGAAACAATCCCTGGAGATTGCTGGGTTCACCAACCTTCTATTAAGATGGATATCATGCTTGATAAAATAGAGGATCAGTGAAAGAGAGGAAGGTCCTCAACAAGATGGATTGACAGAGTGGCTGCAAAAGTAGGCTTGGGCATAGCAATGATTGTGAGGGTGGAGCAGGAGTAGGCACTGTTTTGCTTTGTTGTATATTAAGGTCGTCATGAGTCAGAACTGAATCAATAGCACCTAATAACAACAACAACAACATGCCTTTTAGAGCCCAAAGAGATGATACGTTTCCTCTTATCAACTTTTATTAGAGCAGACAAATGAATGACTGTACCTTTGTTTGACTACTACTCATAAGTTCTTACATAGAAATGACCAAGTAATTCCAAAGAGGTTGTTGTTGTTATGTGCTGTCAAGTCGGCCCCGACTCATAGCGACCCCTCCTTGGGTTTCCGAGGCAGTATCACTACGGAAGTAGGATTGCCCAACCTTCCTTCCAAGGAGTGGCTGGTGGGTTTGAACCACCAGCCTTCTGGTTAGCAGGCAAGTGTCTTAGCCACTATGCTACCAGAGCTCCCACCAAAGAGGTACAACAAGCATTTTATCTTCTAATATTTCTGTTATCTTATGTTTCAGAAATAAAAATGTACACTAAAAGTTTTTACTGAATATTAAAGTAAAAAACTAAAAAGGGAAGTATCAACTAAAAGTGGAAAGTAGCTAGAAAGGATGTATATCTTTTGTACATTATAAAGCACGAAAGCTCCATATTAAAGAATCTGACCAACTGAGATGTTTGGAAAGATTACAGTGAAAGAAAAATATTGTATCATACATAAGTTAGACAGTCAGTATTTTGTCATTCTTAAAAACCATGATCCCAATGTACCAAGACCTTACTCCCTAATAATAATTGATCAGAGAAGAGTGATTTCACTGCTTACCTGTAATACCGTCAGTGAAAGATCAGAAACTATAAAAACTTGCCAACAAAATACTCCAGACAAGTGCAAAATCCATGAAGTATAAAGAGTAAATGCCCCATACTATAAAGAAAAGAAAATCTTACAAGTTTTTCTCAAGCATCAATCAAATCAGAACGAAGTGCCACAGAGAGGATTTTGCTTTATGAAGTGCTAGCTTCCTTCAAGGTCATTCATGATGGTGATACAAAGATGTCTGCAGTACTGTACTTTCAGCCTAAGCACTGGAGAACTGCCTAGGGTCCTTACTTAATGAGTTTACTAGCTGAGCTTCATCTTAATAGAAGCAGTTGAGTTCTTAAAAAAAAAAAAAATTATCTCAGCTCATGCAGTCTCTTTCATAGCAAAAATAAATAAATAAACAATACACTTATTATAAAGCAATGAATACTGAGTTAAAATAAATATGACACCCAAAGAGCCACTAAATATTATTATTATAAATACCACTTTCTCTCATGTATTTATCATTCTGCTCAAAATCGATAGAAAATATTTACCTTTTAACACTAAATCTTATTTTTGTTGCTCTGCTTTCTACCTGAAGATATCTTTCATTTATTAAACCTCAAATCTCTGAAGGACAATCCAAGTTACAAAGAATATGAAAAGCCTAAACCAATGGATTGTGAAGCAAGATTAGAATTAGACAATAGACAAATCTGAAAATGGGGATCTAGCACATTTAGAAAAAAAAAAAAATACCTGTAGAATTATATCTGTACCTCAGAATTGAAAAGGAAACATGATCACTGAGTACTCTTAATATATTTCAAATATTATTAAATTACTATATATTGAAAGTAACAGAAGGCTGGCAGTTCAAACCCACCAGCCACTCCTCGGAAGGAAGATGGTACAATCTACTTCCATAATGATACTGCCTCAGAAACCCAAGGAGGGGTTGCTATGAGTCAGGTCTGACTCGACGGCACATAACAACAACAACATATATTAAAAGAGTTCAGTTTAGTCTATTATTCTATTAATGTTTTTCATTTGATAATCTTGCCTGGCTTTCCAGCGTAAGAGTCATTACTGAATCCATACATTGTTGTTGTTGTTGTTATGTGCCGTCGAGTCGGCCCCAACTCATAGCGACCCCTCCTTGGGTTTCCGAGGCAGTATCACTACGGAAGTAGGACTGCCCAACCTTCCTTCCGAG
>NW_006921694.1:9485218-9489856 GCF_000298275.1 Orycteropus afer afer | reverse complement strand
ATATTACACATATATACTAAGAACTATCCAAGAGGCAGTCATTTGAACAGAACAAGGGGATACTGCATGGAATAAAATCAGGAAAGGTATGTGTCATGGTTGAATCCTGTCTCCATACTTAATAAATCTGAATAATCTGATTCAATATGTTGAGCAAATAATCAGGAAGCTGGACTATACAAAGAATAATATGGCATCAAGATTACAGGAAGATTACAGATGACCAGCCTTACTTATTGAAAGTGAAAATGAGCTGAAGCACTTATTGATGAAGATCAAAGGCTATAGACATCAGTATGGATTACACCTCAACATAAAAATAAAATAAAATAAAAATCTTCACAGCAGGACCGTTAACAATATCAAAAATAGAAGCTTTCAAGGATTTCATTTTACTTGGATCCACAATCAATGCCTATGAAAGCAGCAGTCAAGAAATCAAACTACACATTGCCCTGGGAAAATCTGCTGCACAAGTCTGCTTCAAACTCTTTAAAAAGCAAAGATCTCCCTTTGACGATTAAGCTACATCTGATCCAAGCCATGGTATTTTTAATTGCCTCATATGCATGTGAAAGCTGAACAATGAATAAGGAAGACCGAAGAATTGATGTATTTGAATTACAGTGGTGATGAAGAATACTGAATATACCATGTACTGCCAATGCAATGAAGAAGTCTATTTTGGAAGAGTACAACCAGGATGCTTGTTAGAAGCAAGGATGGTGAAACTTCATCTCAAGCACTTTGGACATTTTATCAGGAGAGACCAGTACCTGGAGAAGAATATCATGAGAGTCAGCAAAAAAGAGAAGACGACCTTCAATGAGAGGGATTGGCACAGCAGCTGCAACAATGGGTTTAAACACAGCAAAGATTGTGAGGATGGCACAGGACAGAACAATGTTTTGTTCTACTGTACATAGGGTTGCTATAAGTCCGAACCAACTGGACAACACCTAACAACAATAACATAAAAATCCATACATACTAATAATTATCCATAGGTACTAAGAACTATTCATATATACTAAGCTCTCTGGTTATACTTAAGTAATTACATGTTCTAGAATCTCTGAGAATATTCTAATCAGAGACCCTCAAAAGGATCATCACATTTTGCTCTGTCTCTGAGTTCCTCCTGCCACACTTATAGGAGAAGAACCATATGATTATGAAAACCAGGTGTTTCAAGAATGATATTTGAATCTCCTATGACACTCTCAGGGAGCTCTGGTAGCATAGTGGCTAAGACACTTGCCTGCTAACCAGACGGCTGGCGGTTCAAACCCACCAGCCACTCCTCGGAAGGAAGGTTGGGCAATCCTACTTCCGTAGTGATACTGCCTCGGAAACCCAAGGAGGGGTCGCTATGAGTCGGGGCCGACTCGACGGCACATAACAACAACAACAACAACATGACACTCTCAAGGTTGTAGTGTTGTTAGGTGCCACTGAGTTGGTTCCGACTCATAACTACCCTATGTACAACAGAACAAAACACTACCTGGTCTGGCACCATTCTCAAAATAGATATGCTTGAGCCAGTTTTTGCAGCCACTGTGTAAATTCATCTCATTGAGAGTCTACACCTTTTTGACTCACCCTCTACAATACCCAATGTTTTGGTCCTCTATTGGGGCTCTAACAGAAAATACCACAAGTAGATGGTCTTAACAAATAGGGATTTATTCTCTTAAAGTTTTGGAGGCTAGAACTCCAAGTTCATTGTGCCAGCTCCAGGGACTGGGTAAAGGGCCCTCAACCTTGGGCTTCAGCTCTGCCTCTTGTTCCCAGTCCACTGAATCTGAAGGTTTCTCTTAACTCAGACAGCTGCTGGCTGCTGAGGCTGATAAACCAAAGGTTGACAAGTAAAATGGCACAGTCCCAAAATTATCAAGCAACATGGCAAGATACTAGTTAAACAGTCCCAAGACCAGCAGAAAACATGGCAGACCACTGATGACTCAGTCAAACCCAGGATCCAGATGTGCCAAGAATCTAGAGATGTTTCTCAAAGCTTCTTATATCCTGGAAGCAGTCCACAGCCAAAGGGCAGCTACTAAGCTGCTTACAGTAGATTCCACCATGGAGCTGATTAACAATCTCATCATGGGAAATAACTAAATCCAGCTATCCAGCCACTCAAAACCCAGCCAAGCTGACACACAGCCTTAACTACCACATGCAGCATGATATCCTTCTACAGGGACTGGTCTCTTCTGACAACATGACCAAAGTATGAGAGACAAAGTTTGGCCATTCTCCCTCCTAAAGAACATTCTGGCTGTACTTCCTCCAAGACAGACTTCTTCATTGTTCTAGCAGTCCATGGCACAAATGAATATTCTTTCCCAATAGCACAATTCAAAGGCATCAATTCTTCAGTCTTCCTTATTCATTGTTTAGCTCTCACATGCATATGAGGCTACTGAAAATACCATGGTTTAGGTCAGGCACACCTTAGTCTTCAAAGTGTAGCAAACCCATTGCCACTGAGTTGATTCCGACTCATAGTGACTCCCATTGGGTTTCCAAGGCTGTAAATCTTTACAGACGTCAATTGCCTTATCTTCCTCCTGCAAGAGCAGCTGGTGGGTTTGAACCACCAACCTTCTGGTTAGAAGCGAATTGCCTTACCCATTACACCACCAGAGCTCCTTTCTGAATACAGTAGGAGTCAAGATATTCTAGTCCTCTCTTCAAGTATACGTGCATAAAAATAACCCCAAAGAGCACTATTAAAAAAAATTTACAAGTAAAACAAATCATAAAAATATTTACCATAAATAATACTTAATATTTATATTGAAGAAAACCTAGAATACTTATCACAGGGTAGAAAAATCCCCTCAAAAATACTTTCATTTTCCAGGAAGTTCCAGTAAGATGGCAGAATAGGCAGAAAGACTGCACAGACCCTCTTCAACAAAGAAAAGGGGGACCAATTAACACAGACACAGAAGATAATCCTGAACCCCTCAGCCTTGAAGGAAAAGATATAGAAGTGGACTAAACCCCAACTAGCAGAAGAATTTGCACAAAAATACCAAAAAAGGAGACATATGGAGCTGTGGTCTGGCAGTGATCCTGAGCGAGCCTGACGGCACAGACAGCTTGGAGATTGCCGACTGGTGGTAGGACCTAAGAATTAACCTACAAATCACCCTTGCTAGCCAGGGACTGCATGGAGGACTGCTCTGATGGCTGGAGAATAAAAGGCGAAGCATGAGAAAACAGGAAGGTGGGCTGAGCTGTGGACATTTGCCTGCCTAGAGGGTGCAGCCATTGTGAAGGTTTAAAAGCAGCTTAACCATTTTGAATATTTAAAGAGATAGTGCTCTCCCAGATTACAGGAGCTTAAGAACAGGTTCTACTTGCCAGTAACCGAAAGGACACTCCAGACCTGGAAGACTGAAAAGGTGTGACATTCTCCTTGTTACTCTTATACCCCATACCTGTTGGTGAATGGAGATGTGGCCATTCCAAACTCCCACTCAACTTTTGGACCTGCAGGAACTCCAACCAAATGTGTGTGCTCCGACGGAGCCTGGGTGCCCTGCCCTGCCCTGATTTTTTTCTTTTCCTTTTTTTTCTTTCTTTTTTCTGGTATTTAGTTTGCTTGTTTTTGTCTGTTTTAAAACTACTACTATTATTAATATGTTTGTCATTTTTACTATTATTCTTTATTCTTCCCCTACCAGGTCCTAATTTTCAGCCTTTTTTCTTTTCCCTGTTCCTGTTTGCAAAATTTTTTCTTCTTTTTTTCTCATGGTTAACCCCGTTCCCTCGTTTTCTTTTTGCATTTTTCCCATTTTTTTCTTCATTATTCTCCTCCTCTACCTTTTTTCTCTTATTGCCCTATCCCCAGATATTGCAGGATTCCTTGTATTTTTCTTCTTCTTTTTTCTTTTTTGGGTTACTGTTCCTATGTGAGTACATGGTGTATTTTTTGTCCATGTGCTTTAATTTTTTTGATGGTTATTCAATTGTAATTTTTGTCTAACTGAGTGGGAAACAGCAACAGTTCCCATAAGAAACAACTATACTCACACCTCCTGCAACTTCACTTACTGAGCCAGAATGACCACCTCTTTCTGCACCAATGGTCAAATGATAAAAAACCACCAAGAAAACCCTAAATCATCCTTGGTTGCTTTTCACAAATAGTTAACAGAGATCTAAATACAATAATGCCACGATGTCTCAGAGACAACAGACCATCACAGTCCACAAAAGGAAGCAAGATAAAGTGGTAGAAACAAGGGAGCAGGATACAGACTGAGAACACATCCCTGAAGAAGCAGCAGCACTGGAACTCTCTGATAAGGAATTCAAAACAATTATCTTTAGGTATCTTCAAAGGATTGAGAGACAGACCAAAGAAAACAAAGAAAAAAAAAAAAAAACCTAGAAGAATTTTGGAAGAAAATACAAGAACAAAATGACAAAATAAATAAAAAATTAGAAATTATTCTAAATCTACAGACAGAAATCTAGAAGATTAATACTAAGTTGTCAGAAATAGATAACACATTGGAAGGGCAAAGGAGTAGAACTGATGCAGTGGAAGACAGAATTAATGAGATTGAAGACAAATACCTGAATACTTCTTTGGAAAGGGATCAATCAGAAAAA
>NW_006921694.1:9450220-9461399 GCF_000298275.1 Orycteropus afer afer | reverse complement strand
AAGCTAATGGTTCCTCGAAGAATTTTATTACTGTATACTTTATTTTAACACAATGTCTGACATTCAGTATATGCTCAAAAATACTTGTTCAGTAGATGAATTAGTTAAAGAATAAAATTAAACATAACATAGGTACTTACTCTCTGAAGTTACTGACCCTCAGTATACAAAAATAATACTTTGCTAACTTACTTAAGTATAGCCAAAGAACATGGCATATATACAGATAATGAATATTCAAAGATTTAAGTTTTGAAAACATATTTAAATGAAAATTTTGAAATCATTTACTCCAAAGTTACTTTTATTTCTACTAACCAATAAACTACACAATAATACAAAGACATATTTCTAAATAAATATCCTTTATTAAAGTAATTACAGATTATTAACAAACTCTGAATTTGCTAAATTTCATATACAACATAGAGCAAATCTGAAAGAAATGCAAACAACTAGTTATTCTTATTAGGAAAATCATTTTTTTTTAATAAAGTCAACTGTTACTGAAAACATATAACTCTATGATTTAACTTGGATATTGACTGTTTATTGAACATATTATTTAATTATTCTCACCTACATGTTTCTAAGCACTGAAGAAAACCCTCAGTCTAACCTTTCTAGCAAGTTCTTCATATCTTGACTCCATGGTATTTTCCCAACTATCTGCCTTAAACAGAATCCTTGCTGGCATTGGCTTGTTGCAGTCAGTATTTAGCTCTCTCTGTAGTTAAGAGAGAGTAACCATCTGTTTCACACAGCTTTTCATTCCTCTGATAGTTTTCTGCTCTTTCCTCTTCCAACTCAGAAGCAGAATGCAAGAGATAAAACAAAGCATCTTAGGTCCAGAAGAAGCTTCAGAACACCCTAGAGAGTTTTCTCCCAGTCAGGAAAATGCTTCCTTAGCAACCACGTTACTAAAGACAATTAACCTCTCCTCTCCATCAATATTCAATCTACATGGAAACTCTTTTTGGTTAAGCCCTTCAGTTTACAACACATTTTCTACCAGACAAAAAGGTGCTTCTCTCTTAAAGAAGCCAGGTCTTTTTCTCCTGAATGTCTCTAAGTGCAATTTAAATTTGATACAAAGTTTAGGTGATTTCCTAACACAATATTAGGAGCTGGAAATACAGAAATGGAATAGAATTAAATGTGACCAACCAACACATGCCTTAAGTGACAATGAAACATTCAAAACAAGCAGAGATCAGATGCTGAGGAGAATAAGATACAGAAAATATGCTTTCTAGCTGTCAGGGCTTCACTTGCCTTCACTAATTTATGTCCCTTCCACAAGAGCAACAAAGCTCAGAGTACACGAAACAATCACAATTTCAGCAGAATCCCAGGAAAAAGGTGAATGGAAGACAGAAGTGCAGACGGTAACAAAACTAAGGAATTTCTTTTTGGTAAGAATGCCCAAAATTAAAACTTGTGAGGATCTAAGATTTCAAAGACAGGAACTATTTCAGAAGCAGTGAAAACTATAACACACTTGAAGAAGTGTAGGTGGTTTTATAAAAATATACTAATATACAATGAAAACCTCTCCTTCAAGATTTCAAGGTGTGAGATGAAAAGTTACGTTTTTCCAAGTCTCACACAATTAAATTATCATACTATATTCTGATTAGGATAAAGAAAACTTGACAGAAATATTGTGGTATAGGAAATTAGTTGTCTTCTGATATTCATTTTTCAGGTATTGAAGCAAAGCCCTTTGTTGAAAAATTTTAAATTTCTTCAAATTTTACATATAATGTAATACAGAACAACTTCAAATGTGTTCAGTAATTGTTAATAGGCACTATAAATCATGGCACAGGACTGGGTAATGTTTCATTCTGTTATACATAAGTCATTATGAGTCAGAACCAACTTGACGGGACCTAACAACAATAACACTATAAATCATCCTTCAGCTGTTTTGGAAGCAACATTCCAATATCAACACATAATACCATTGTATCTCAAAACAATCCTGGCTAATAACATTTAAAATACAGAATTTCAAAACCAGTTTTGTTTCTAATTTTGTCACTTAACATTTGTAGGACTCTCCATCCCAATTGCACAAAGATTTATTCTTAAACACTAAAGCCACCTAAAGTTGCACCTAATAAAAATGAACATTTGTTAATCCTTTGCTCCCATCATCATATTTGATCAACATAATCATCTTGTGTGGCAGGGATTATTATTACATCCTTTTCTAGCCGAAATATCTGAGGTTGACAGAGTGAAGAGAAGACATTAAACCTTATGAAGTACCTACAACAATAACGATTTTACTTTCATGGTACTGGCCAGATGTTTTCTTTCATATCAATCATTTAATGCACACACCTATACTCCCAACATATGTATGGCCCTATTCCTCCATCTCCTATCAAGCCATCAGTATTTGAGACACTGTTTTACAGATGAGGAATCTGAGGAATAAGAAGGTTCAATAGCATATTCAAGGTCACACAGTTGAAATGAGGGAAAATAGGGAATTAAAAGTAAATTACTCCAACTCTGAAGGCTTTGCTCTTTCAACCATGTCACATCACCTGCTACTCAAAGCCCATGGTAACTACATTAATCAACCCATCAAATCTCTTTCACTGGCAGTTAGCAAGCACCAAGGGTCTTAATGTTGTTATTAGATGCTGTCGAATCAGTTCCAACTCATGGTAACCCTATTTAGAACATAACAAAACAATTCCCAGTTCTATGCCATCCTCAAAATTATTGCTATATTTGAGCTCATTGTTAAAGCCACCGTGTCAATTCATCATGTTGAGGGTCTTCCTCTTTTTCACTGACCCTCTACTTTACCAGGGAGCTGTGGTAGCATAGTGCCTAAGGCACTTTACTGCTAACCAGAAGGCTGGCGGTTCAAACCCACCAGCCACTCCTCGGAAGGAAGATTGGGCAATCTACTTCCGTAGTGATACCGCCTCAGAAACCCAAGGAGAGGTCGCTATGAGTCAAGTTCGACTCGAGGGCAAATAACAACAACAACAACTACTACTTTACCAGGCATGATGTCTTTCTGCAGTGACTAGTCCTTCCTGATAACATGTCCAAATTATGTGAGATGAAGTCTCTCAATCCTCACTTCTTCCAGGACAAATCTGATAGTTCTTCTGGAAGTCCCTGGTATATTCAATATTCTTCACCAACATCATAATTCAGAGGCATCAGTTCTTCAGTTTTCCTTATTCATTGTACAGCTTTTGCATGCACATGTTGTTGTTGTTGTTGTTGTTATTTGCCATCGAGTCGGCCCCGACTCATAGCGACCCCTCCTTGGGCTTCCAAGGCAGTATCACTACAGAAGTAGGAATGCCCAACCTTCCTTCCGAGGAGTGGCTGGTGGGTTTGAACCGCTAGCCTTCTGGTTAGCAGTCAAGTGCCTTAGGCACTATGCTGCATGCACATGAGGCAACTGAAAATACCATGGCTTGTGTAAGGCACACCTTAGTACTCAAAATGACATCTGATATTTTTGATACTATAAAGAGGTCTTCTGTAGCAGATTTACTCAATGCAGTATGTCATTTGATTTCTTGACTGGTGCTTCCATGAGTGTTCACTGTGGACTCAAGTAAAGTGAAATCCTTGACAACATCAATCTTTCATCCGTTTAGCATGAAGCTTACTGGTCTAGTTGTGAACGTTTTTATTTTCTTCACATTAACCGATAATCCACACTGAAGGCTATAGTCTTTGACCTTCATCAGTGCTTCAAGTCCTCTTTGCTTTCAGCAAGCAAAGTTGTGTCATCTGCATATCTCAGGTTGTTAATGAGTCTTCCTTCAATCCTGGTGCCACATTCTTCTTCATATAATCCAGTTTCTTGGATTATCTTCTTAGCATACAGATTGAGTAAGTACGGTGAAAGGATACAACACTAACACACCTTTCCCACTTTAAATCATGCAGTATCCCCTTGTTGTGTTCTAATGACCGCTT
This sequence comes from Orycteropus afer afer, assembly GCF_000298275.1. Classification (NCBI taxonomy): domain Eukaryota; kingdom Metazoa; phylum Chordata; class Mammalia; order Tubulidentata; family Orycteropodidae; genus Orycteropus; species Orycteropus afer. Next base: position 9,457,430 of record NW_006921694.1, on the reverse strand, counting down.
ATTGGTCTATGTACAAGTTCTGCATAAGCCCATTTAAGTGATTTGGAATTCTCATTGTTCAAAATGTTATCCATGATCTGCACAGTAGAAGGCCATTGTGTAGTTAATAAAACACAAGTAAACATTTTTCTTGAATTCTCTGCTTTCAGTCAGTATCTGTGTGACCTCAACAATGATACACTAATTGAACGTCTATCCTCTTCTGAAGCTGGCTTGAATTTCTGGCAGTCCCTGATTGATGTACTTCTGCATCCATTTTTGAATTATCTTAAGCAAAATTTTACTTGCATGTGATATTAATGATATTGTTTGACATAATTTCTGTGTTCTGTTTGATCACTTTTCCTTATAATGGGCACAAATGGATCTCTTCCAGTCATTTGGCCAGGTCTTTCAAATTTCTTGGCATAGAGAAGAAGTGAGTACTTCCAGTGTTGCATCTGTTTGTTGAAACTTCAATTGATATTCTGTCAATTCCTCATGTCTTGCTTTTCATCAATGAATTCACTGCAGCTTGAATTTCTTCCCTCAATACAATTGGTTCTAAATCACGTGGTACCTCATGAAAGGGTTGAATGTTGACCAGTTCTTTTCGGTAAAATAACTCTGTGTATTCCTTCCATCTTCTTTTGATGCTTTCTATGTAGTTCAATATTTTGTCCACATTGTTGTCCTTAGGTGCTATCAAGTGGGCTCCAAGTCTTAGTGACCCTCTGTTTTTGCTATGCTTGAGCCCACTGTTGAAGCCACTGTGTTAACCATCACATTGAGGGTCTTACCCTTTTTGGCTGACCCTCTATTTTACCAATCAAGATATCCTCTATGAGGGATTGGTCTCTTCTGACAACATGACCAAAGTAGGTAAGATGAAGTCCGGTCATTCTTGCTTCCAACAAGTATTCTGGCTGCACAGCCTCCAGGACAGATTTGGTCATTCTTCTCACAGTACTTTGTACTTTGAGTATTCTTCACCAACACCATAATTCAAAGGCATCAACTCTTCTTCAGTCTTCCTTATTCATTGTGCAGCTTTCACATGCATACCACGGCTTGGCTTGGACACACCTTAGTCTTCAAAGTAACATCTTTGCTTCTTAACACTTTAAAGAGGTCTTTTGCAGCATCTATGCCCAGTGCAATACAACAATTGATTTCTTGACTGCTGCTTCCATGAGCATTGATTGAGGATCCAAAGAAATGAAATCTTTGACAACTTCAATCTTGTCTCCATTTATTGTGAGGCTGCTTACTGGTCCAGTTGTGAGGATTTTTGATTTCTTTATGCTGAGATATAATCATACTGAATATTGAACTCTTTGATCTTCATCAGTAAGTGCTTTAAAAGTCATCTGCATATTGCAGGCTGTTAATGAGTCTTCCTCCAATCCTGCTGCCATGCTCTTCTTCGTATAGTCTTGCTTGTCAGATTATCTGCTCAGCACACATACTGAATAAATATGGTGAAGAGATGCAACCAAGATGCACACCATTCCTGAGTTTACACCATGAAGTATCCCCTGTTCTGTTTGAATGACAGCCTCCTGGTCTATGTACAGGTTCCTCATGAGCACAATTAAGTGTTCTGAAATTCCCACTCTTCTCAATGTTATTCATAATTTGTTATGATCCACACAGTGGGAATGCCTTTGCATAGTCAATAAAACACAAGTCAACATCTTTCTGGTATTCTTTGCTTTCAGCCAAAATCTATCTGACATCAGCAATGATATCCCTTGTTCCATGTCCTCTTCTGAATGCAGCTTGCATTTCTGGAAGCTCCCTGTCAATATCCTGCTGCAACTGTCTTTGAATTATTTTCAGGAACATTTTACTTGCATGTGATATTAATATATTATTCAATAATTTTCACATTCTATTGGATCTTTGGAATGGGCACAAATATGGATATCTTCCAGTTGGTTGGCCAGGTAGCTATCTTCCAAATTTCTTGGCATAAACGAGTAAGCACCTCCAGCATTGCATTCATTTGTTGAAACAGCTCAAGGGTATTCCGTCAATTCCTGGAGCACTGTTTCTTGCCAATTCCTTCAATGCAGCTTGGACTTCTTCCTTCAATACCATTGGCCCTTGATCATATGCTACTTCCTGAAATAGCTGAATATCAACAAATTCTTTTTGGTAGAGTGACTCTATATATTCCTTCCATCTTCTTTTGATGCTTCTTGCATCATTCAATATTTTGCCCATAGAATCCTTCAATATTCCAACTCGAGGCTTGAATTTTTTCTTCAGTCCTTTCAGCTTGAGAAATGCCAAAATTGTTCTCTTTTGGTTTTCTAATTGCAGGTCTTTGCACATTTCATTATAATACTTTACTGTGTGTTCCTGAGCCACCTTTTGAAATCTTTTGTTCAGCTCTTTTATTTCATCATCTATACCATTCACTTTAGCTCCTCTACATTCAAGAGCAAGTTTCAAAGTCTTCTGACATATATTTTGGTCTTTTCTTCCTTTCCCGTCTTTTTAATGACTGTTTGCTTTCTTCATATATAATGTTCCTGATGCTCTCTCACAACTCGTCTGGTCTTTGCTTACTGATGTTTAATGCATCAAATCTACTCTTCAACTAGTCTCTAAATCAAGGTAGGATATAAAAAAGATCATTTTTTGGCTCCTGTGGACTTGTTTTAATTTTCTTCAGCTTCAACTTGAATTTGTATGTGGGCAATTGATGGTCTATTCCACAGTCAGTGCCCGGCCTTGTTTTGACTGAAGATATTGAGCTGCTCCATCATCTCTTTCCACAGATGTAGACAATCTGATTCCATATGGTGAGGTCCACATGTTTAGCCACCGTTTATGTTGCTGAAAAAAAGTTACTTGCAATGAATGTCATCAGTCTTGCAAAATTCTCTCATGCAATCTCTGGCATCATTTCTGTCACCATGGTCATATTTTCCAACTACTGCTGCTTCTTTTTTGTTTCCAGCTTTCACAATGCAAGCACCAGTAACTATCAATACATCTTGATTGAAAGTTTGGTCAACTGCAGAGTGCAGAATTTTTTCAATTTTTTGAAATTCAATTCAATTTTTTCATTTTGCCATTAGTGGTTGGTACATAAATTTGAATAATAATCATGTTAACTGGTCTTCCTTATAGGTTGTATGGATATTATTCTGTCACTGACAGCACTGTACTTCAGGATACTTCTAGATTTTTTTTTATTACAATAAAAATTGTCATAATTTTTTAAAAATGTATGACATTGTTCCTCATCAAATTGTCATTCCAGCATAGTAGATCATACGATTGTCTGATTCAAAATGGCTAAAGCCCATCCATTTCAGCTCCCTAATGCTTAGACCATGGTCTAAGGTAGAATTTTTCAAACATGAGTCATGAGTTATCCATTAATAAGTTGTGAAATCAATTTGGTGGGCCCTGACCAGATTTTTTTTTTTTTAAATAAAGTACAGCAGAATAGATTAACAGAATGGAGTAAGAATAAGAACTGTTTCATGAACCTTGGTTTCAAGTATACATGCATGGAGTGTGTAAATCCTCATGTAAAATGTATTTCTTAATATGATTTCATATTAGCAAAAAACATTTGAAGGTGACTGGCTTCAGAGGATACTCTGACACAGACTTGGATCATGAAGACTTACCAAGGAACTGGAAATTACTCAGTGCTCAGCAATCTTAGTTTAAATAACACCAGGAAACATAAGACAGGAAGCCCCTGCTCAGACAAGGGAAAAAAAAAGGATTACCTAGAATCAGCATAGGAGGTGGATGCTGATTGTATAATTACACACCTCCTTCACAGCAGCTCCAGTCCATCAAGTAGATAGTATGGTTTATTTTTTACAACACTAATTATGTAATTATACATAACATTAAATCAGTTCCAGCTGATTCAGTCTATCACAGGTTTCCTGAAACATTCATTTGTTTATTATTTTTTAAAAGAGCACAAAGCTACCAATTATCTTATATGTAAAAATTCTAGTGCAACCGCAGGGTAAACTTTCTTTAAAAAGATCTTGTGTCAAATATGATACTTTTGGTCCTTTGGAATAAACAGCAATTGCAATTTCATTTAGAATCTTCTACAAAGAACTGATTTCAGACAATAATATTCACATTTTTTATTTGTTATTTCATACAATATCCATTATAGAGCAATAATAACACATTAGATATTTTCAGCAGTTCCTGGGTGGTGCAAGTGGCTAATGCACTTGGCCACTAACTGAAAGGCTGTGGCTGAAGCCCATTAAGAGTTGCCTCAGCAGAAAGGCCTGGTGGTCTACTTCTAAAATATCAGCCATTGAAAACCATATGGAGTACAGTTCTACTCTCTCACACATGGAGCTGTCATGAGTCAGAGTTGATTCCATGGCAACTGATTTTAAAAAAATATATATATATATTTAAATATATATATTTAAAAATAAAATATATTTATTTAAAAAATATATATATATGTATATATTTTTTTTTCACAAAAATCTTTTCTATAGAACAAAGATAGGTTATTTTTAAAAAATAATATTTCTGCTATATCATTCATTCAAAATAATTTCCTAAGGATGTGTAACAAAGATAAAGAAGCTATGGATTGTGCACTCAAGGAGCAAAGGGTTAATTATATGAAATGTAATTGTAAACACTGTGGTTTCTATTCAGCTGCTTCCCAGCACTGCTGAGCAAAGCTATGGCCCCTGCTACAAACCAGTACCTGCAACAGCAACAGAACACCCAGAAACAGTCACGATACTCTCTAACAAGCATGACAATAATACAAAGAATACACAGAGCAGGGCCAAGAATAAGTACACAAATTACAGATCCCATATGGTTCCCTTACCCACATATTCACACCATCTCTTGGCTCTGCCTAACCCTTCAAACTTGTCTGACATAATCAAATACCACTCACCCATTAACTGAAAAGAACCAATTCGTCCAAATTGGTCAGAGCAATCACACAGGATTCTCCTCACTTTTTTCCCACCTAACCTCACTGTAATCTTATCTCTGCCTAACTACAAACCCTTGATACCATCATTCCCTAATGGTTTGAATTAGTGTTTATATGCACTTCCTAGTGTTTAAATCTTGATTTTCCTTAATGGATTCTGAGTTGGTCTCTCTCTCTTATTCTCTCAGTATTCCCTATAACATGAATAGGAATTCCAGAATCTGGAAACTAGCAACAGATCAGCAAGCTGGCTGACCTCATATCCCTTACAAGGAAAGACAGAGGCAAATCCTGCTAAAAACTCCAGCTATTGCTCAGACCAATCTAAAGTCACACCTCAAAGATTCATGTTCCACCCAATATTACTTTCTTTAGTCCAGAATCCCTATAGCTTCCCACAACTACTTTTACACCCACAACCATGTACAACACCTTTACTTGGTCATTCTCAAGATCTCAAGACATACCATATAGTGAGAAAAGAACATAACTATTTCTGGCACTAAGGTTAATCTCAATACCATGTATCACCAAAACGGTATGATTTGGAGGAATATTTTTTGAAATTGGCATCATGTTAAGAAAGCCCCAGATATGCTGCTACCTCTTCATAAGTACTGAGAGTCATTGCAGAGACCAGGATTAGTTGATAGGCTCATAAAGCAGATAGAAGGACAGATGGAATCCTTCCCCATCCCCCAAATTTCTTGTTGCCAGATCTCAGCCATGTATTTTTAAGTCTGCACTATCAGGATGCCAGCTGTCAAACTGGAGAGCTAAAGGCTCTTAATTTGAGGTTACTGCCCAAGATCCTCTATGCTTAACTCTATACTCCAGACCTTGACTGAGTTTCCCATTTTCAGCCCCATTCTTGCCCTCTGGAATCATCATGCTTTCTATAGGCTGTCTTTCAAAACTGTCCCAGCATCTCTGCCTCAGTGAGGGGAAATGTTGGAATCACTGCCACAGAATAATATTGAAAACTACCAACTAAAAATTAAAATTTATTGCCACTATTATCACAGACACAAAAAGAAGAGAGAATTTTAAGAATAAAGGACTTAGTCAATAGTGTCTGTCATAGTTAAAAGTTGGCAAACATAAATTTTTTTTTTCCTCATAGCTTAGGAGGCTGGAAGTCTGAATTCAGCATCTTTTCTCCATTTATCGTGATGTTGCTTATTGGTCCAGTTAGGAGGATTTTTCTTTTGTTTATGTTGAGGTGTTATCCATACTGAAGGCTGTAGTACTTGATCTTCATCAGTAAATGCTTCAAGTGCTCTTCAATTTCAGCAAGCAAGGTTGTATCATCTGCATATCTCAGGTGGTTAACAAGTCTTCCGCCAATCCTGATATTGCATTCTTCTTCATATAGGCCATCTTCTCGGATTTTTTGCTAAGCATACAGATTGAATAAGTATGATGAAAACCTGATGCACACTTTTACTGATTTTAAACCATTTACTTTAGAGTGGAACGATTGTTATTCACTTTCTTAAGCACAAAAATTCAGAAATAAACTTTAACAAAATATTCCTGGCTACTTTATCTAATAAGGATCATTTAATACACAGATAATAAATTAGTAATGACAAACTATACAAACATTGCTGAATTACAGTTAAGTTAGCAGTATACTAGGGAAAGGAGACATTCTAGATAGTTCCAGTCCAGAACATAAAGACAGATTAATTTCTGGCACTTGTGTGCCAGGCACTATGCTAGATGGCCAGGATGCAGGGTAAGTGAAGTGAACTAACTAGGTCAGCACTTAAGACTCTTAAGTAAAAGAGTTCAGAACTACTACTCCGGTTTGAAAAATCTCATGCTCTCTACTCCATATTATTCCATCTGCATTTTAAAATAAACACTCTTTAATAGTGAGTATTTCAAGTATACTGGAAGAAATATTGGGGCTATATGACGCCTATACGTAGGTTGCCATATGCATGTATAACTGTCCTTAATTCCAGGAAATTGGTTTGTAGTAAAATAACACCCCATGTAACATTAGTTGGCCTTTTCTATCTGGTAGTACAAAAAAAGAAAAAACAAAATAATGAATAGTAGCTACTTCTTCAAGCTAATAACAATAAAAAAAATCAACAATGTTTTAAATAACATGAGATTACACATTCTTTTTTAGTATTTCATTTCTTCAGAATATATAATAGGATTGTATTTGAGCCCTGAATGGAAAATCATGCAGACAGGTAATTCTTTCATACCAACTTTTTTTTTTTCATTTGTTTTGGGAAG
>NW_006921694.1:9447842-9449270 GCF_000298275.1 Orycteropus afer afer | reverse complement strand
TATACACCTGGGAATTCTGATCATTCACATAAACTTATAGGACCATTGTCTGCCAACCCTATATATGATCTTGGATACATTCCCCATTTCATAGACATACCTAATCGTTTAGCCTGTCCACCTATCTATCCGTCCATATACCCACGTTTGCCTTCACTGACAACTCAGTACTGTATATATAACAATGGGTCTCTCCTCATCCAGAGCAAAGAACAATGAAGAAAACTGATTCACGGAAAGAATTAGTCCTAGTGACTGGTACACCATCCACCATAGCCTGTACGACTATGAGACCAGAAGAACTAGATGGTGCCTGGCTACCACTGTCAACCACTTGGAGGGGGATCTATGTAGGAGATCCTGGATAGAGAGGGAGAACAAAGTAGAACAAAACTCAAAATCATTTGGGGGAGAAAAAAAAGTGGGACCAGGTTTGCTGGTCTGATAGAGCCTGGTGGAACCACTGAGACTATGGCCCTAGCTGCCCTTCAGGTCTGGAATTGAACCCACACCTGTGGCTTCCAGCCAAATGAAAGACAGGCATATGAGTTGAACATTTACTTGAGATAGATACACTCCTTGGAGAGAACAATCAAGGGAGAAAGAAGAGCTGTTTATGCACAGGGAGACAGCTCAGGGGGCAGGAGTGCATGGAGGGAATGGACACAGGGAAGAGGTAACTATCAGGAGGAACTGGGAGAGGAGCTGTTGCATTGGGGTAAATTGTAATTAATGTCATGAGACAAAGTGTGTGTGAACTACTGTATGGACAGTGAATTTGCTCTGTAAACTTTCACCCAAATCACAATTTAAAAAAAAAAAAGACTATAGCCTTCAGTGTAGATTATACTTCGACATAAAAAAAAAAAAAAATTAAAATCCTCACAACTGGACCAACAAATAACATGATAAACAGAGAAAAGCCTGAAGTTGTTAAGAATTTCTTTTTACCTGGATCCATAATCAACATCCATGGAAGCAGCAGTCAAGAAATCAGACATCATATTGCAGAAGGCAAATCTGCTAAAAAAAGACTTCTTTGAAGTATTAAAAAGCAAAGATATCACCTTGAAGACTAAGGTGCATATGACCCAAGCCATGGTATTTTCAATCGCCTCATACACATGTGAAAACTTCACAACGAATAAGGAAGATTGAAGAAGAAGTGAAGCCTTTGAATTATGGTGTTGGTGAAGAATACTGAATATACTATGGACCGCCAGAAGAACAAATAAATATGTCTCAAAAGAGGTACTGACAGAATGCTCCTTAGAAGTGAGGATGGTGAGACGTCATCTCACATATTTCAGATATGTTATCAGGAGGAACCAGTCCCTGGAGAAGAACATCTGCTTAGTAAAGCAGTTGTTATTGTTGTTTTATGCCGTTGAATCAGACCCGACTCATAGCGACCCCTCCTTGGGTTTC
>NW_006921694.1:9422579-9446776 GCF_000298275.1 Orycteropus afer afer | reverse complement strand
AAAAAAAAACCTCCACATTAGAACTATGCATGTAGGAAGCTTTCTGATACCATTTGCTGCAGAGTTAAATACAATGACTATGGAAGGTGTTTTTTTACAAAGGCTTTTCTACCACCTTGATAATAGAAAGAGAATTGATTACCTATCTGGACTTATTCAACTTAATTTCCCTCAAAAAAAAAAAAAAAAGAGAGAGAGAAAGAAAGATTCTCTGTTTGCTATGCCAACAAGGACAGAGCACAGAGAATTTCAAAGATAGACACCATTTAGGTTACAGGTTCTCACTGAAACTAATATACTCTCTGAATTTTGCAAGATGATATAACTCAAGTACGGAAGGCTTAGAGGAGAAACAAGATTCAGTAGGATGTGGAGAATGTCCTTGTCTCTACATCAGACTTCCTGACTTCACAGCAGAACACTAAATTACATTAAGATCCCCAAGTCACAGACTTCACTAGATAGTTCAAATAATTGTAGTGCTACATCTCTATATGTAGTTTTTGATAAGTTGTAAGACTAAGTAAAGAACCACTTCAGTCATATGCTAGTCAAAGAAATAAAGTTTGCATATTGCGTATTTTATCTAGCTCAATAATCAATAAAATAATCCCTAATTTTACTGGAATTGCAAATCCTAATCGGAATATTCTATTCTTCCCCTTCTCAAAAACCCACCACCACTCTATGACATATATTTACTTTAAATTAAATAGGATTACAGTTAATTTTGTCTTTTAATCTTTCCATTAGCCTTTAGAAAAATACAAAGGCAGAGTTGGGCTCGATAGCTATTTCCTGGGAAAAAAAATCCATTCATTAAATTTATCATATCAATAAACAAATAGTGAGTGAATACTACATGTGCTTCCATTTGTATCTACATATATTAAACATAACAGACTTTCTGGTATTATTCCTTTAATAATCACATTTTCAAATACTAGGGTAATTATGCTTACTACTCATCATTTACATTTATCAAAATGTCTATGCTTCAATCTCTGGTAGCATAGTGGCTAAGGCACTTGACTGCTAACCAGAAGGCTGGCGGTTCAAACCCACCAGCCACTCCTCGGAAGGAAGGTTGGGCAATCCTACTTCCGTAGTGATACTGCCTCGGAAACCCAAGGAGGGGTCGCTATGAATCAGGGCTGACTCGACGGCACATAACAACAACAACAACAACATGCTTCAATCTAAAAACAGCAGTTGCTTCATAGAGAAATTGTTAACACTTACTGAGAACAGTGCCTTGTCATTTATTCCATTCTAAAATAACATAATATTCTGACATATGAGGCTATTTTGGGCATACAAAATAGAACTCATCCTAGAAGCCACTTAATAAAATCCTTAGGGCAAATAAGTATATTTGAAGCCCAGATTACCTCAGAGATCATCATTCTCTGAATATGTTCTTTTGGCAATTGAGATCATCTCCTGTTAGTGATTCTTGGTTTTATGCTTCAGGGAATTTATGATAGGTTGTTTTGTTGTTGAGGGCTCTGCTTTCTATAATACTGTACCTGCTCTGGTCTAAATAAAGTCCCAGTTAGTGGATTACAAGGCTCTAGGACAAAAACCCTGCCCCCTCCCCCGGAGCACACTATTGCTATTTTTATGACACTATAATTTTCATAGTTTTTAAAAATGTAATCTGAAGGTGCAACCTGAGGCCCTAAAGTAACGAGGATAGTAAATGAATAAATAAAATATGCTCAATACCCATCTCTGATGCCTCTTCAAAAGGAAGAAAGGGAATATTGGTAATCTAACTTCAGACAGAAGAATCCAAACTTTATTAAAATAAAAATTATTGGCCAACTTAAATAAGTATGGATATCTGAATTGTATTAATCAAAGGGCAGTATCTGGACTCTCTCTCCAAAAACACCAAACTCACTGCCATGGAGTCCATTCTGACGCATAGCAACCTCTTTAGGTTTCCAAGGCTGTACAACTTTATGGAAGCAGGTTGCCCCATCTTTCTTCCATGGAGCAACTGGTGGGTTCCAACCACAGACCTTTGGTTAGCAGCCAAATCCCTTAATCATTATACCACCAGAACTCCTTGAGCCATCTCTATTCTGTGAAAATGATTCAAATTTTCATAAATGAGGAAGTTAGAGATTAAAAAATACTATACAACACTTTAAAACCTGGGCCTATAAAAAAGAATTTCAGACATTTCCCTCTTCTATGCATTTGTTAGGAGCTATGGGAGCTCTGGTAGCATAATGGCTAAAGCATTTGACTGCTAACCAGAAGGCTGGCGGTTCAAACCCACCAGCCACTCCTAGGAAGGAAGGTTGGGCAATCCTACTTCCGTAGTGATACTGCCTCGGAAATCCAAGGAGGGGTCGCTATGAGTCGGGGCCGACTCGACGGCACATAACAACAACAACAACAATGTTAGCATAGTGCCTAAGGCACTTGACTGCTAACCAGAAGGCTGGGGGTTCAAACCCACCAGCCACTCCTCGGAAGGAAGGTTGGGTAATCCTACTTCCGTAGTGATACTGCCTCGGAAATCCAAGGAGGGGTCGCTATGAGTCAGGTTTGACTCGATGGCACATAACAACAACGCATTTGTTAATATCTACTACTGATTATCAACATTTAATATTCATGTTGGATATTCATCTGGTAAACTTGATAGAAAAGTTATATCCTCTTTTTCCAGTATCACTCTATTCTTTATTAGCCAGTAAGTTAATTTATAATATTATAAAAATATTTTTATGGCTTAGCAGTTCATTTGCAATACTATAAATATACAAAATTTAAAGGTTAATACATGACTAACTCTCATCAATAAATTGTCCTATTAGAATATAGAGCTTGTGTTCCCACTTTCACTCTGAAGCAATATTTTCATGTATATAAATAAGACTTCAATAAAGACTTTTCTACATACACTTATATTCGTTAAAGCAGACTAATTGTTAAATGATATATTTTGCACTTTTAAATGATCATATCTTAATTTCTCTAAGGAAAGCCTCCAGTTTAAAGAAAATCATAAATTGATAAAGTGTTAAAACCAACACATATTTATGAAAGTAAGTGTTAATGTTGAGTATGTTGGCTCCTGTTGAAAATATTCATCTATATTTTGAGGATTTTAAATCAATGTAATGGATTTTTGTTGGTTGCTGTGAAGATTTTGTTCAAAAGCAGTTCTACTTGTCATTTCACAAATTCAGAAATGTCACAGACAAACAGTATAGTTTATATATATCAATATATATTTTGTCTGATACAGTAAACTTAAAAGAGCTCCTATTCCCCAAAACCAGCACTAAAAGACACTCCAATATATTTGGTAGATATCTGAGTATCATATCATTCTTTTAACTATCATTTTAAATCATATTTTATAAATTCAAAGAAAGTGTAAATTGTGATTTTCCCAAAGGCTTTACTCTCCATTATATTCCAATTTGATTTTTAAAATCCAATAGAAAGACTACCTACATATCATTGTTGATAATCTCACAGGCATAAAGATCAGGAGTCCAGATGCCTTTCTACAAACAAAGCCATTGGTTCAAGTTAGAACAGGAAATTGTGTTGTTTCCAAGGACACATAAAACTTTTTTTTTAAACAATAATTAGCAGAAGTATGCCTTCTGAATATCTTTAAATAGAAAATGTGATGGTCAGGTAAGGAACAATTGATCTAGTGAATTTACAGGTCCCCTAGTTCAGTCTTCTATACTATGCAAGAAACTTTTCTGTAGGAGTTAAGGCCGGGGGTTATAAATTGGTAGTCTGAGGACCATTTGCAGGCCACTGATAGTCTTTTTAGCCTGCACAGGATTGTGTGTGTGTGTCTCTGTGTGTGTTGATGTATTTAAAAAAAAAATCCAGATTTATACCCTTGAAAATTCACCAGAAGCTGAGTGTCTACTGTACCTTTAAATGATGCATGCTCTCTACTTTTCCACAGCTCCCACCACTTCCAATCAGCACACTTCACTTGTCTCTTCGCCTGCCCAGCTGCTTTAAGCATCTGAGCATTTGAGTCTATGGACACGGTCCCAGGGAGATGGCTATCTACTCTGTGGTTGAGTATTTCCACCAGAGGGGAGAAAGCTCATGACTTTGCAATTTGTACCCAACTGTAAACATGAGAGACATTTGTCTAGAATCATTTCCAGGCCCTAGAACTAATTCTGTCTTCTGAGGCAATGCAAATTAAGTCCATTCTCTCTTCCACAGGAATGCCTTCTAGATATCTAAAGACAAGTAACCTTCCTAGGTCTTCAATTTTAGTTTATCAGTCCCAGAGCCCCCAACTATACCTCACACTAACATGTTTTTAAGCCCACTCATTGTTCTTGATACATTCCTTTGCCTGGATTAATTATATTTATGATTTATTTATCATTTAACTATTATTTATATATCCAGTTATTATTTATTCCAGTTATAAAAGTACTTCACAAGTAATAATGTAATTATTTCCTTGATCAATATCAGTAGTTCTCAAAACTTTTGGTCTGAAGACACTTTTACATTCATAAAATTCACTGAGGATCTGGAAGAGCTTTTGTTTAAGAGAGTTATATCTATTGATATTTACTGTATTATATATTAAAACAAAAAAAATGTTTAAACACTTAATTAGCTTTAAAATACAAGTTACCACAGTAGCACATTTCTATGAAAAATAAGTATATCTTCCAAACAAAAATAGCAAGAAAAGTGGCATTGTTCTACATTTTTGCAAATCTTTTTAATGTCTCGCTTAATAGAAGGCAGCTGGAGTCTTATATCTGCACTTGCACTCAATCTATTGCAATATCACATGTCAGGTAGCCTCTGAAAACTCAGGTGAGAATGAGAACAAAATACGCAAATAATGTCTTAATATTATTATAAAAATAGTTTTGACCTTGTGGATCCCCAAGGGTTCCCAGACCATACTCTGACATCCACTTACTAATGTAGCTTAAGTTCCAGTTAGTTTTTCTAACATCCAGGTCATTCTTTTTGTTTATCTTGAGCTTGCAGTCAGCAGCTAAAATCATCAGTTCTTTCTCACAAAATTGCTATGAAGCCAACCCTCCTCCTTTTAATACAAATGCAGAGCACATACATGTATTTTCCCACAGATTTCATTTTGTTGGCTTCAGGTTACTCTTTGGTAGTAGATGCTGTTGGTGCCCTGCCCATATACTCCTGAAAACAGGACCACTCACCTCCACTCTGTTATCATTGTTTGCTCATCATCATAGCTGACTCCTTCTCCGCAGAATTACCCTCAGTAAAACTGGAGGCACCTAGCAGTCATTAAGCCAATGACTGACTGAAAGGCTAATGACTGACACACAATACAAAAGGCCAGCCCCAATGACACAAACCTAAAACTAAACCCATTGCACTGAGTCAATTCTTACTCAAAGCAACCCTATAACAAAGAGTAGAATTGCCAAGGCTATAATCTTTACAGGAAGCAGACTGCCACATTTTTCTGACATGGAGCAGCTGGTGGGTTTGAACTGCCAACCTTTCTGTTAGAAGTAGAGCACTTAACTGCTACACCATCAGGGCTCCTCCCAATGAGACAAACGAGACTAATTCTCAGCACTCCAGCGCTTCCCATGGCATCAGACTGAAGTTTGTCTCTAGTAACATCACATTCATCCTTAGCTTTTATCCCTTGCTCTATCCTGCTTTCCTCACTCCCTTTCTCCTAAAAATGCACCCTTAATAAATCATTCAAACAGAAATCCCCATTTCAGGCTCTGCTTCTAGTGAACCTGCTCTAAACCAGCTTTCATCCCAATAAGATTACTGCAATCTTGACTCTGTCATACATCATATCAACTAACCATTTTAGCTGTGCAGCATTTCAAATATGCTAAGCATTTTATTATAGAGTAGTGCAGTGATTCTTAAAAGTATGGTTCCTGGACCAGCAGCAGCAGCATCACCTGGGAACTTATTAGAAATGCAAATTCTCAGGTCCCACTTCAGACCTACTGAATCAAAAACTCTAGGGCAGAGGCCAAGCAATTTGTATTTTAACAAGCCCTCCAGATGATTCCAATGTCCACTAAAGTAGCAGATTCCAAAGACAGCATTCCCATGAAACTCTCCTGATGTCAAGCATTCTTTCTTCAAAAAAGAAAGACATCAGAAGAGTTCCATGGGAATGGTATCTATGGAATCTACTAGCTATATGTCTGGAACAAATCACTTAACTTCATTAACTTTATTCATAAATTAGGCATGTTTTTTTGTTATGTGCCATCGAGTCAGACCCGACTCATAGTAACCCCTCCTTGGGTTTCTGAGGTGGTATCACTATGGAAGTAGATTGCCCAATCTTCCTTCCAAGGAGTGGCTGGTAGGTTTGAACCGCCAGTCTTCTGGTTAGCAGTCAAGTGCCTTAGGTACTATGCTACCAGAGCTCCCAAATATTTATTTTCACAGGGTTTGTATGAATATTGAAAGAGATAATAAAACAACCATGACAATAAACTGGCACATAGTAAGTAATTAATAAATGGTCATTATAAATATTATTATTTTGTGAGAATTAAATATTAATACATGAATGTATTAATGTTGGCACAAATATTTGTTGAAAAATAATCAGCTAAAATCATTGATTAAAATATTAATTAGGACTAAGTAAACAGTGGAACCCCCATGGCATAAGAGTTAAGTGCTCAGCTGCTAACCAAAAGGTTGTCAACTCAAACCCACCCAGAGCCTCTGATGGAGAAAGTCCAGGAGATATGCTCCTATAAAGACTAAATCCTAGGAAACCCTATGAGGAAGTTCTATTCTGTCATATGGGGTCCCAATCAATCGAAAATTGACTTGATGGCATCTAACAACAACCAAATAGCAGTGCTCTCTAACTCTACAGAAACTCTTTTCTCAAGCGTGATATCACTCATTCCTATATCTACTTTATTTAGGTTATTCCACTACCTACAAATATAATTGACTATTAGGGGAGTTCTGCTGGCGTAGACCTAAGTAAGGCATTTGACTGCTAACCAGAAGGCTGGTGGTTCAAACCCACCATCCACTCCTCGGAAGGAAGATTAAGCAATCTACTTCCATTGAGATACCACCTTGGAAACCCAAGGAGGGGTTGCTATGCGTCAAATCAACTCGACAGCAATGAGTTTGGTTTATTATTATTATCATTATTATTATTAACTTAGAAGAAAATGTAGAAATGTCCTTTTAGCCCTTTAATCATTATATCTTTAAGATCTTGAGATAATGTATTTTACCTAACCTTTGTTTCAAAATGCTGAGAGCTATAGTTACCAAGAGTTTATCACTCTTTAGGACAGAACTAATTTATCTTTTGATACGTGATGACTGAGAAGGAAAAATAATGTTGATCTACACAATTGCTTAAAAGGTCATGAAGTTCGTTAAATATCACAAACTACCAATAATTTTTCACACTTGACAGATCCTATACATGGAAGCTCTGGTGATGCAGTGCCTAAGGCATTTTGACTACTAACCAGAAGGCTAGCAGTTCAAATCCACCAGCCACTCTTAGGAAGGAAGGTTGGACAATCTACTTCCGTAGTGATACTGCCTCGGAAACCCAAGGAGGGGTCTCTGTGAGTTGGATCTGACTTGATGGCAGTAAGTATCCTATAAATACACTTAGCTATATTTCATAATTTTTACAAATTAGGATTACATTCCTTGAGTTCATCTGTCTGTCATGAGTACAAGCAATCCTCTTCATGAAATCTGTTTAAACACTGTACTTTTAAAATGCCAGCAGTCTATTGCATTTCTGAGACAAACAGTATATAACTGTTCTCCATCTAATTACATTCCACCTACATGTGTATCTAATTTGTCATATTTTCTACTGATGTCATAAATAGGAATACTACTAATTAAGGCAAAATGTTTTTCTGAGATATTTAAAAATAAAAAGCTACAAATTCAAACCATCATACCTATAAACATACCACTAAATAAATAAAAATGATGTACAAATCTATGATGAAGGGGGAAAAAAACTTAAAGAGACTTTGCCTGCCCAATTATTGATCTAGGAAACTGAGATATTACATATGCAGTTGTAAAGAAATGCTTTACAATGCCTTAATTAGTGTTCTATTATTTTTAAAATAAGATCATTCTCTGTTGTCTCTGTATCCCCTGTCTGAGATAGAAGTGGTTGAAATAACTGCTATTTTTCAACTAGAAGGCTAATTCCAACTTCTAGAAGGCAGGAATAGAATATGATTAGATGAAGTGTTATAGAATCTCTATTTCCTTCTTGGTTCTCCATTCACACCCCAGCTTTTACTTGCATAATCATGCTGTTAGTTGCTACTGAGTCATCCCCAACTCACTGTGACCCTAAGAGTATCAGAACTAAACCCTGCATGATCCCATGCCATCCTCACGATCAGTTGTGAATTGGATTATTATGATCCATAAGGGTTTCACTGGCCAGTTTGGGGAAGTATATCAGCAGGCCTTTTCTCCTAGTGTGTCTTAGTTTGGAAGCTCTGCTAAAACCCATTCAGCATCAAAGCAACTTGCAAGTCTTCACTGATGGACAGGTGGTAGCTGCACAGGAGGTCCACTGGCCAGGAATTGAACCTGGGTCTCCAGCATGGAACCAATGCCTCACTGCATAATTACAGCATGTCCGTAAAAAAGATAATTGCGTGTGTTAAATTATTAATAATAATAGCATTATGTTTATTAAATCCAACTTAAAATAAGCAAGTAAGTAGGGTCAGTATTTTGGATGAGAAAACTGAGATTTACTTAAGGTTACACTGCTAGTAAGTATGTGGCTGAGATAATAAGATCACAAAACAGAACTTCTGAGGGCAAGTTTAACATTCTTCCAATTGTGCTATTGCTATAATCTAAATAAAAACTTCCCAGAAAATGGGCAGTCTAAATTTACTATGAGTCACCAAATAATGATTATAAATAAAACACTGGAAGTTAACTAGAAGACCAAGGGCTTATCCTCAGATTCCACTCCTATATGACTAGTCTATAAACATAAGCTACTAAAAATCCACTGCAAATTTCTCTTTTAAACATTGTTAATTTTTCTACATACACTGATTGCTGAAAACGATATTTTACCCAATGGGAAATAAACTATTTTAGAATTCAGTCATTTCTAGATAACTGACTTGATAATCCTGTTTATATCAAAATACAGAGGTATATGATCCTTCAAGTGTTCTAGAGAAACTAAATCTGAAGGTTTAATCAAATAACAGGTATTTATTGAGTTTCATTACTTCCATGGAGTTTACAGTCAAAAGGAGTTGTCTGGCTTTGAACAATAACTACAAGTCTAAGGAATACTGAAAAAGAGAAATAAAGGAAGGTACTTTTAAGGCAATTCCCTGAAAAGAATGAGAATAAAATATCCTGGCAAGGGGGGGTGGGGCGGGGAAGACAGCTAAGAAAATCTTACCTGATTAAAAAGGGGAAAATCATTTTTAGGCTATATATAAAACTCAGGTAAATATGTCCATATCTATATAATAATAATCTCTTAATAATACTGTTGGTGCTATGTAGGTGACAAAAAAGCTTGGCAATACACTGAGATGGGATACTAGACTGTCTTTCCCTGAACTTTAAATCTTCCTCTGTTATTTGTAAAGGGACAGAATGAGATGAGCATTAGAGCCATGATATTAAAGAAAGCTTACAAGAATGGATAGGGAGTCCAAATGAAATCACTGAACCAAGCAAAACTGATCCCAAGGATTTCAAGGAGGTGAGAAAAAAGAGTTAAGGGTTTCCCTCTTTGGAGAGATAAACAAAAAAGAAAGAATAATGATTTAAAATCATAATAGCCAAAAGATAGTTCAAAGTTGTTAACTATCCTTGGATACTATTGTTTATGCTACATAACCTGCTTTTGTCACTTAACATGAACATTTAACTCATATAATTAAATAGTTACCTGAAAGTCAATAGTTAATGACTGCATCCATCATGGATATGTGCCCTTATTTAATCAATCCACTACTGTTGTACATTTTAGTTGCTTTCATTTTTATATAACAAATAATGGAGAAATGAATATACTTGCAGATAAATATTTATGCAAATTTCTAGTTATTTTATGAGTATTTGTCATATACTTGGATATAAAAGTATTGCATTAAAAAATTAGATGTATTGATGGATAGACAGAGGCATAGATAAATAATAAAACAAGCACAGCAAAATGTTAATAGTAGAATCCAGGTGGTAAGTATTTGGATGTTTACTGTAAAATTCTTTCAACTTTTCCATATGTTTTAAAATTTTCATATTAAAATGTTAGAAAAATGTATACTTCATGAGAATAAGTTGCTTGAATTAGAATGGATTGTTCAGAGTAAATACACATCTTAAAACTTTGTGAAATTAAAACTCATACTCTCAGTACCACTTCTTAGTAATTTAAATCTTTGCCAAATTGTAAGACAAAAACTGGTATTTCATCTTTTAAATTATCATTTCTATGTGCATTTTTAAATTAATAATGTTATAAACTGAAAAGCTCCCTAAGATTCTTGGTTTCAGATTTGATATTGGTTATTGGAACCATGAAACAGAAATCGAGATTCAAGCATCCATCCAGGGGCAATTACTTATTAGCAAGCATAGTACTCTCACAAATAACTTGCAAGCCAAATTATATTGGAAAGTGTTACTTCCAGGTCAGCATCACACACAGGCAGAGAGGATTAATGCTTAGTTGCCAAATGAGTCTTGAGGAAGAGCTTTTCCTTCACCAAAAAGTCTCTTCTCCCATTTTACCAAGATGCTCAGAATTCTAACAATTAGTGATTTCTTTCTTTGTGTTGAATCAATTAGGTACCACAAATTCTGTTTACAAATTGGAGTATCTTCCTTCAGGAGTCCCTGGGTGGTACAAAAAATTAAATGCTTAGCTGCTAACCAAAAAGCTGGCAGTTCAAATCTAACTAGGGGCACCTGAGAAGAAAGGCCTGGTGGTATGCTTCTGAAGGTCACAGCCATGAAAGCCCTATGGAGCCCAGTTCTACTCTGCAAGACATGGATCACCATGAGTCAGAATCAACTTCATCAACTTGATGGCAACTGTTTTTTGTTGTTGTTGTTTCAGCTTACTTACTTCAGTATAGGCATCACCTAATTGTTGTGCATCCATAGATAAAATGCAATGGAACCGTTAAAAATAACTATGGACTTCTACATTTACTGATACAGAAAGATGTCGATAATATATTGTTGATTGAGAAAAATTAGTATGCAAATGTGTGTATGATAGAAATGTATGAAAGGATATTTACCAAAATACTAAGAGCAGTTACCTCTAGTTGAAGTAAGTATGGAAGACTTTATCATTTTTTATACATTTGTCTATGATTTGGACAATCTACTTCATTAGTGATACCACCTTGGCAACCCAACTAGGGGTCGCTATGGGTCAGATTCGACTCTACGGCAGTGAGTTTCCAAACCAAACCAAATTCATTTCGATGGAGTCGGATCTGACTCATAGTGACCCCTCCTTGGGTTTCCTAGGTGGTATAACTACAGAAGTAGATTGCCCAACCTTCCTTCCCAGGACTGGCTGGTGGGTTTGAACCGCCAGCCTTCTGGTTAGCAGTCAAATGCCTTAAGCACTATGTGGCAGTGAGTTTGAGTTTATAATTTTATAATAGAAAAACAATAAGACACTTTGATAATAAGAAAACTGAAGATATTCCAGGATAGGAAAATCACTAACCCACTGTTGTTGCTGTTGTAATATGCCATCAAGTTGATTTCGACTCATAGCGACCCCTCCTTGGGTTTCCAAAGATGTGTCACTGTGGAAGTAGATTGCCCAACCTTCCTTCTGAGTAGTGGCTGGTGGGTTTGAACTGCCAGCCTTCTGGTTAGCAGTCAAATGCCTTAGGCACTATGCCACCAGAGCTCCTACTAAGCTATTAGCACCTTAATAAAATTCCATTTAGCAAGATTTCCAAGGCAAGGTTAAAACCTCCTAAAGAATAAGACCCAGATGCAGCCTATTAAAACAGATAGAGAAAATGGCTAAAGGCAGAACAGGCAGAGGTCTCCAGTCATGCATTAATCAGCCTATGGATAAATATTGTTTTGAGAGGATTCTCATAGAGAAAAAACAATGGTCAATGGAAGACATCTGTGGTTTTCTGATCCAAGAAATACCAAAAGGGAGACAACTCACTACAATCTGCATAGACTCAATGGATTTTAACTTTACCACAATTCCTTCTTTCAACATTATAGAATACATAACCTTACAAATGATATGCACATCTCTCTCTATAGTAGGTCTGGATGAAACAGAGGCTTTTTTAAATAAATAAATTTTTAACAAATTTAATTTTAAAAATTTATACCTTACAAAGACTAAAAGGAGAAAATGACATGTTAAACTACTCACCTCAGTGGAAAGGCATGTCTGTGCATCAGCAGATGTTCCTAGATGTGACCCCGCAGTTCCGTTTTTAATTTGAAAATATGTTTTACACATGTAGCCATCAGAACCATCCTGTGTTGCATCACCAACAAAACATAAGAAAACATAGATGAAGAATTCATCATTTTAAGAAATATAACTTCTCATGAATTCCAAATCAAGCAGTGAAAAACTAAGTGTATTAAATGAGATAACAAAAAACACTTAGTACAGTACCTGCTGCACATAGTAGGCATTCAACAAGTAAAAGTTTTATTCCCCTTTTTCATTTATTAATGTTTCCCCTTTTTCTAGTAAGTGTTAATTAATACCTTCGCCACTTTTGAGTAATCCATAGCATCTAGGTAATATGACAAAGCTTTACCTTTGCTGTTGTTTAAAAATATCTTGCCACACAATCAATATTAATTTTGATACTTGTTTTATGCAATGAAAAGTATATTATGGGCATCTTCCAATATCAGTAAATGTAGAATTCCATAGTTACTTTTAATGGCTCCATTGGATTTCATCTATGGATGTACCAGAATTATGTGAAGCTCACAATGAAGTAAGACAGACAAAACCCAAAGCACAGAAGGGGTGATGAGTGAACCCTAGTGGCACAATGGTTAAGCACTCAGCTGCTAACTCAGAAGTTGTCAGTTTAAACCCATCTAGCAGCTCCACAGAAGACAGACCTGGCAATCTGTTCCTGTAAAGATTACAGCCAAGAAAAGCCTATGAGGAAGTTCTACTCTGTCACATAGGGTTGCTATGAGTCGAAAATCTGACTCAACAGTACCTAACAACTATATATATATAAGAGATATACACACCACATGGAAACATTTCACAGGGACTTGCAATAGATTTTGAAGCTGGAAGAAACCTTCCATTTCAATTTCTCATTCAAGGCAAGATCTCCATTAAAACGTCCCAGGGAGATAATTATGCAGTATCTGCCTGAGCACTTCCAGGAACCAGAACTTTACTCCCTTACACAAAAGCTGCTTCCATTTTGGTACGCTGTATTTGAGAAAGTTTTGTCTTATATCACACTGAAAAGTTTCCCTTTAACCTTAACTCACTGGCTCTAGTTCTGCCCCGTGTACTCTAATACCTTTCCCATAGACCTGTTCTTCAAACAAAAAAAAAATTATCATTTTTAAATATCCTTTCAAAATCTAATTTCTAAGACTTTCACCAATTATATTTCTCTCCTGTTTCTTGTACTTAATTTTAAGTACATTAATGGATGATGTTCATTTCATTGTAGTCTATTCGTTGTTTCTTTTTTAAGGCAAAGCTTATTTGAAATCAATAAATTCATGTAAGAATATAACACCTCTTCACACACACATATTCACATGGCACTTAATGAATGTTAATTCTC
The DNA here is from genome assembly GCF_000298275.1 of Orycteropus afer afer. NCBI lineage: Eukaryota > Metazoa > Chordata > Mammalia > Tubulidentata > Orycteropodidae > Orycteropus > Orycteropus afer. Next base: position 9,432,926 of record NW_006921694.1, on the reverse strand, counting down.
CACCAAATTATCACAACAATCATCATATTTTAACAGACTTAAAATGATAATAATATTGTTATTAATTTGATGTAGTAAGAAATACAGAATAGTATTCCAATAAAAAATACATGGGAGCTCTGGTGATGTAGTGCTTAAAACATCTGACTGCTAACCAGAAGGCTAGTGGTTGAAACCCACCAGCCACTCCTCGGAAGGATGATTGGGCAATCTACTTCCATAGAGATACTGCCTCCGAAACCCAAGGAGGGGATGCTATGAGTTGGGACCAACTGGATGACAATATATACTGAATTCATTTAAACTGTTACATTAAAATTCAAAAATTCAAATTGTAATTATAAAAAACAAAAGAAAAATGTTTCAGTGTTTGTGAGAGTTTTAATATTGAATATTTTAAATTTCTGTCATGCCACCACCTGTGTTAAAGCATTTGATTTTGATGTTGTTGTTAGGTGCCATCAAGTTGGCTCCAACTCATAGTGACCCAATGTACAATGGAGCAAAACACTGCCAGGTCTTGCACCATCCTCACAGTATTTGTTATGCTTGAGCCCACTGTTGCAGCCACTGTGTCATTCTATCTCATAGAAGGTGTTTCCCTTCTTCACTGACCCTCTATTTTACCAATCATGATATCCTTCTCTAGGGAATGGTCCATTCTGACATGACCAAAGTAGGTGAGAAGTCTGGTCATTCTCGCTTCCAAGGAGCATTTCGGATGCACTTCCTTCAGGGCAATTTGTTCATTCTTCTGGCAGACCATGGTATTTTCAGTTCCCTTCACCAACAGCACAATTCAAAGGCATCAATTTTTATTCAGTCTTCCTTATTCATTGACCAGCTTTCCCATGCATTGTTGTTGTTGTTATGTGCCATCAAGTCGGACCCAACTCATAGCGACCCCTCCTTGGGTTGCTGAAGCAGTATCACTATGGAAGTAGATTGCCCAACTTTCCTTCCTTCCAAGGAGTGGCTGGTGGGTTTGAACCGCCAGCCTTCTGGTTAGCAGTCAAGTGCCTTAGGCACTATGCCACTAGAGCTCCTTTTCACATGCATATGAGGCAATTAAAAATATTCTGGCTTGGTTCAGGCGCACCTTAGTCTTCAAGGTAATATCTTCGCTTCTTAACACCTTAAAGAGGTGTTTTGCAGCAGATTTTCCCAGTGCAATACGCTGTTTGATTTCCTGACTGCTGCTTCCATGGGTGTTGTCTGTGGATCCAAGTAAAATGAAATCTTTGGCAACTTTAATCTGTTCTCCATTTATCATGATGTTGCTCTTTGGTCCAGTTGTGTGGATTTTTTATTTCTTTTTGTTGAGGTGAAATCTATACTAAAGACTGTCATCTTTGATCTTCATCAGTACGTGTTTTAAGTAATCTTGACTTTCAGAAAGAAAGGATGAGACATCTGCATATCACATGTTGTTAAATGATTCTTCCTCCAATCCTGATGCCACATTATTCATATAGTCCAGCTTCTTGTATTATTTGCTCAGCATACAGATTGAATAAGTATGGTGAAAGGATACAACCCAGACTTACACCGTTCCTGGGTTAAAACTATGCAGTATCCCCACATTTTGTTTGAATGACAGCCTCCTGGTCTACGTACAGGTTCTGCATGAGCACAATTAAGTGTTCTGGAATCGCCATTTGCAGTAGCTTGGTTTGTGTGTCAACTTGGCTGGGCCTGGTTGAGTGGCTGGGCAGCTGGTGGTAGTTAATCCCCATGAGGAGACTGGCAATCAACTCCATGGTGGGATCTATCACAAGCAGCTGGGTAGCTGCCTTTGGGTATGTGGTCTGCTTCCTGTATATAAGGAGAAGCCTTTGGGAATCTAGCCTATGGCATGCTTGGACCTTGCATGTAGCTGTGTCATTGCTCAGCAGCCTGCTATGCTCTGCCAGCCTTGGGACTTACCATGGACTTAAGTCAATGGCCTGCCATGCGGTGATATCGGGACTGTGCCTTTTTAACCTTGGGATTTCTCAGTCTCAGCAGCCAGCAGCTGTCTGAATGAAGAAATGCCTCTAGCCCCAGTGGGCCAGGAGTAGGAGGCAGAGCTGGACCCCAAGGTTGAGGGTCTTTCACCCAGCCCCTAGAGCCTGGCACTTTGAACTTGGACTTAAAGCCTTCAAATTGTAAGAATAAACTCCTGTTTGTTGAGTCCATCCCATTTGTGGTATATTTCTTGTCAGAGCGGCACTAAGTAACCAGAACACCATTTTTCAAAATCTTACCCATAATTTGTTATGATTCACATAGTGGAACACATTTGCATAGTCAACAGACCACAGGTAGATATCTTTCTGGTATTCTTTGCTTTCAGCTAAGATCCATCTGCCATTAGTAATGATATATCCCTCGTTCCATGTCCTCTTCTGAATCCAGTGTGAATTTCTGGAAGTTCCCTGTCAATATAATGCAGCAACCATATTTGAAGATTTTACTTGTGTGTGAATTATTGATATTGTTCGGTAATTTCCATATTCTGTTGGGTCACCTGTCTTTGGAATGAACACAAATACAGATCTTTTTCAGTTGCCTGGCGAGGTAGCTGTCTTCCAAATTGATTGGCATAAATGAGTAACTGCCTCCAGTGCTGCATCCATTTGCTGAAACATCTCAATGGGTATTCCATCAATTCCTGGAGCCTCATTTTTCACCAGTTCCGTCACTGCAGTTTGGACTTCTTCTTCCAATACCTTTGGATTTTGATCATCTGCTACCTCCTGAAATGACTGAATGTTGACCAATTCTTTTTGGAACCATGCCTCTGTACTCCTTCCATCTTCTTTTGATACTTCCTGCATCATTCAATATTTTGCTTATGTTGTTGTTGTTAGGTGCCGTTGAGTCATTTCGGACTCATAGCGATCCCATGCACAGCAGAATGAAACACTGCCCGATCCCGAACCAGCTCCATGATCCCTGCTATACTTGAGCCCATCATCACAGCCACCGTGTCAATCCATCTTGTTGAAGGCCTCCCCCTCTTTCATCGACCCTCCACCCTACCAAGCATGACATCATTCTCCAGGGAATGGTCCCTTCTTACAACATGACCAAAATAGGTGAGATGAAGTCTGGCCATTCTCGCTTCCAAGGAGTATTTCGGGTGTACTTCCTCCAGGACAGATCTGTTAGTTTTTTTAGTTGTCCATGGTACTTTCAGCATTCTTTGCCAGCACCACAACTCAAAAGCATCAACTCTTCTTCAGTCTTCCTTATTCATTGTCCAGCTCTCACATGCATACGGGGTGATTGGAAATATCAGGGCTTCTGTCAGGCGCACCTTAGTCCTCAAGGAGACATCCTTGCTCCTCAGCACTTGAAACAGTTCCTTCGCAGTTGACCTTCCCAATGCTACACGTCATCTAATGTCCTGACTGCTGCTTCCATTGGCATCGATTGTAGAACCAAGCAACATGAATTCTTTGACAACCTCAATCTTCTCTCCATTGATTGTGATGCTGCTCATTGGTCCAGTTGTGAGGATTTTTGTTTTCTTTATATTGAGATGTAATCCATACTGCAGACTGTATTCTTCAACCTTCGTCAGTAAGTGCAAGTCATCCTCACTTTCAGCAAGCAAAATTGTATCGTCTGCGTATCTCAGGTTGTTAATGATTCTTCCTCCAATCCTGATGCCACGTTTTTCTTCATACAGTCCAGCTTCTCGGATTATGTGCTCAGCAAATAGATTGAATAAGTATGGGGAAAGGATACAACCCTGACACACTCCCTTCTTGATTTTAAACCATGTAGTGTCCCCTTGTTCTGTTTGAACAACAGCTTCCTGGTCAAGGTGCAGGTTCCTCATGAGTACAATCAAGTGTTCGGGAATTCCCATTCCTCTCAATGTTATCCATGATTTGTCATGATCCACACAATCAATTGCCTTTGCATAGTCAATAAAACACAAGTAAACATCTTTCTGGTATTCTTTGCCTTGAGCCAAGATCCATCTGGCAGCAGCTATGATATCCCTTGTTCCACATCCTCTTCTGAATCCAGCTTGCACCTCTGATTTTGCTTATAGAATCCTTCAATATTGCAACTCAAGACTTCATTTTTTCTTTAGTTCCTTCAGCTTGAGAAATGCCCAGTGTATTTTTTCCCTTTTGGTATTCTAACTCTGGTTCTTTAGAAAACCAAAAGTGAAGAACACACTCAACATTTCTAAAGCTGAAATTAATTTGATTTTAGGTAATTATATCATCTAAGATATTTCACACCAACACACAGACATACTGCCATTGAGTTGATTCTGACTCATGCAGACCCTCCAAGACAGAGAGGAAATGCCCCATAGGGTTTCTAAGATTGTAAATCTTTTCAGAAGCAGATGCCTCTTCTCTCTCCCATGAGAGTCTTGTGGATTCAAACTGCAACCTTTGGGTTAGCAGCTGAATGTTTTAATCACTGTGCCATCAGGGTACTCTCCCTGTAATCAGGGCTAACATCTCACATGAGGGCCACACTCGTTGTATGTGCTTATCATCAGTTCTGAATGGTTAATACCAACATGATACCAGTTGGTAAACATTTTTAATATAATATCATTAACACTGATAAAGTAAGCTATTAAATATCCAACTCTGTTATTTTTGAAAAATTAGTTCATTAAGGTTATATATCTTGTGGATGGTATTATTGTTTTAAATTCCAGCTCTACATCATTCAATCACAAAGTATACTCCTTGATGGCTTTCTATCACTGAAATCTTTGTATTTAAACAAAGAAAATGAGCATTAATATTGACTTAAATTAAGAAAGATATATGTAGTGAATATTGGTTGTTTTTCACCAAGCACCCATTCCCCCATTTTTGGAACAACTGCCAATTTTCCTCTAAGGAATCATCTCCATTCCCACTGTCACTGTTAACACGGCCTCCCCAGCCCTAGGAAAGGACATGGGACTTTGATTTGATCAATTAGAACATTACTCTTCCTGGCCTCAATGATCTGACCTATCAGGGCATTACTCCTCCTGGCCTCAATAATTCAGGAGGACAGATGATCCAACCAGAGCCAATGAGATGCCATTCAGGACTATGGGTTGGTAGGGGTGGGGGAGGGGGTCTTTTTTTCATTGGAGTTGAACCAGAGAAACAAAACCTTGGTGTTGGCAGTCACCACGTATCTAAATGGAGCCTAAAAATGAAGGCAATCAGAACAAAGCAAGGTCATGAGATGCAGCAGAGAAACTAGTCCCAATAACACTGTTTATACCAACCATACCTGAAACTAGGTATGTCCACAAATTTTTCGATTATCTGACCCTAAAAAAAATCCCTCTTTGCTTCACTATTATGGATTGAATTGTATCCCTCAATAAGATATATTGACATTCTACCATGTACTTGTGAATGTGACCTTGTTTGGGTCTTTCTTTGAAGATATTTTATCTGAAGATATTATCAGTTAAGTCATATCTGAGTAGCATGAGCCCTAATCCTGTATAACTGATGTCTTATAAAATAGAGGGACAGACATGGAGACACACACAAGGGCAAGAGAGAATGTGAAGATCTATCTACAAGCCAAGAAACACCTGGGACTACCAGAAATTTTAAGAGACAGGAAGGATCTGTCCCTAGAGCCTAGCATAGCCCTGTGGAAGCTATGCTGAATTCATACTTCTACCCTCCAGAACTGTGAGAAAATAAATTTCTGTTCTTTAAAGGCATCCACTTTGTAATATTTTGTTGTAGCAGTCCTAGGGAAGACATTCATCCAATCTGGGTTGAGTTTTCTGTCACGTGCAAACTAAAAGCTATTGTTAGGTGCCATTGAGTTGGCTCCATCTCATAGCAACCCTATGGACAACAGAATGAAACACCGCCCAGTCCTTCACCATCCTCACAATTGTTGCTATGCTTGAGCCCATCATTGAAGCCACTTTGTCAGTCCATCTTGTTGTAGGGCTTCCGCTTTTCCACTGAGGCTAAATTTTACCAAGTATGATAGCCTTCTCCAGGGATTTGTCTTCTCACAGCATTACCAAAGTATGTGAAATGAAGTATGGCCACTTTTGCCTCCAAGGAGTATTCTAGCTGTACTTCTTCCAAGATAGATTTGTTTGTTCTTCTGGCCATCCATGGTATTATGGATAGTCTTCATCAACACCACAATTCAAATGCATCAATGTAACTTTATTCATGTATTCACTGTCCAACTTTCACATGCATATGAAGCTATTGAAAAGACCAAGTCTTAGGTCAGGCACACCTTAATCTTCAAAGAGACATCCTTGCTCTTTAATACTTAAAAGAGGTCTTTTGCAATTTGTCCAATGCAATTCATTGTCTGATTTCTTGACTGCTTCTTTTGTGGGTGTTGATTATAGATCCAAGTAAAATGAAGCCCTTGACAACTTCAATCTTTTCTCCATTTATCATGATGTTGCTTATTAGTCCAGTTGTGAGGATCTTTGTTTTCTTTATGTTGCGGTATAATCCATACTGTAGCTTTTGATCTTCATTAGTAAGTGCTTCAAGTCATCTTGACTCAGAAACAAGGTTGTAGCATCTATATGTCACAGGTTGATAATGAATCTTCCTCCAGTCCCACCACATTCTTCTTGGTTTAGTCCAGCTTCTCAAATTATGTACCCAGCATACAGATTGAATAAATACGGTGAAAGGATTCAACTCTGATGCACACCTTTCTTGATTTCAAACCATGTAGTGTCCATTTGTTCTCTTCAAGTGACTGCCTTTTCATCTATATACAGGTTCTTTATGTACACAACTAAGTATTCTGAAATTCCCAATCTTCTCAATGTTATGCATAGTTTGTTATAACCCACACAGCTGAATGTCTTTGCATAGTCAATAAAACACAGGTAAACATCTTTTTGGTATTCTTTGCTTCCAGCCAAGATCCATCTGACATCAGCAATGATATCCCTCACTCCACGCATGCTTTTGAATCTGGCTTGAAATTCTGGAAGTTGCTTATCAACAGATTGCTGCAATTAACAGTAGCTTGCTAAAAAATGATATGCACTGTATTCAGTAGTTTAAAAATAGGAGGTTTTCTACTGCATTGTATTATTATTCTTATTATAGTAGATAATCAATAGTTGATTACATGAAAGATTTATCAATAAAACTATAATGCTATGTTTTTATATGAAAAAGGACCGGCAATTCACAACTTGAAAATGATCTAGCAATAAAGGGAAAAAATAAAAATAAAAAAACTCTTAAGATATTTAAAGAATACTTAGAGCTAAATTGTGTGTAATATATTAAAAGAGGTTAACCATTCTTTTTCAGTTTTCTACACCTGAGCTCAGGACACAAAATCTTTTCTTAAGAGAACACACAATTTAGTAAAACTCTAGTTACAATGCAAAATATATCTCCTTTCATATGTAAAGAGGGCAAGTCAAAATTCCCATGCACCTAAAGTTTAAAATTGAAAGAAATTTTTTGGTCACTTTTCTAATGAGTTAACACACAAAAGTATATCATTTTCAATATTACTTACAATTTAAGAAATTTTTATTTCTGTTTTAAGTAATTTATGACACATTTATTATACAGATTTATTATACAGTTACAGATAGAAATAAAAAAGAGTTTTGGAAGTTCCAGTAAGAGTGTAGAATAGGCAGACAAACTACACAGACCCTCTTCAACAAAGAAATGGGAACCAATTAACACAGATACAGAAGATAATCATGGAGCCCCAAGCCTTGAAAGGAAGGATCCAGAAGTGGACTAAACTCCAACTAGTAGAAGAACCTGCATGACAACACCGAAAAAGGAGACATACAGAGCTGCAGTCTGTCAGTGATCCTGAAAGCACAGACAGCTTGGATATTGCAAAATGGTGCGAGGACCTAAGAATTAACCTAAAAATCAGCCCTGCTAGCCAGGGGCTGCACAGAGGACTGCACTGGTGACTCATGAATAAAAGGGGAAGCAGCAAAGAGGGAGATGGGTTGAGCTATGGACTTTTGCCTATCCAGAGGGCACAGCCATTTTGAATGTTTACAAGTTGTTCAACCATTTTGGATAGTTAAAGTGACAACACTCTCTCAGATTCCAGGGACCTAAGAATAGGCTTTACTTGCTGGGAACCACAACAACATTCTGGACGTGAATGACTAGAAAGGTATAATATTCCCCTTGTTACTCTTATACTCCACAACCTCTTGCTGAACAGAGGTGGAGCTATCCCTCACTCCCACCCACCTTGTGGGCCAGCAGGACATCAGGAATTCCAACCCAGTCTGAGTTCATGACAGAACCTGGGTGCTCTGTCCCACCCCACCCAGATTATTTTTTTCCCATTTCTCTTTTTTTTTGTTTGTTTTTATCTGTTTTAAAATTATTACTACTATTATTATTCTTTTTTTTCATCCTTTTTATTATTATTCCTATCCCAGGTTCTAGTTTTCAGCTTTTTCTCTCTTTACTGTTCCCATTTTTTTCTTTCTTGCGGTTAACCCCAAACCTTGTTTTTCTTTTTGCATTTTCCCCATTATTTTCTTCATTATTCTCCTACTCTACTTCTTTTCTCTTACCACTCCCCACAAGATATTGCCAGGTTTTTGTTTGTTTGTTTGTTGTTTGTTTCTTTCTTTCTTTCTTTTCTTTTTACTTTTTGGGTGATTGTTCCTGTGTGCTTATGAAGTGTGTTTTTTGTTGGCTTGCATTTACTTTTTTGATGGTTTTTCAACAGTTGTTTTTCTCTAACTGAGTGGGAGACAGCAACCGTGCCCATATGATGCAACCACACCTGCACCTCCTGTAGGTCCACTTACTGAGTGAGAGCCACCACTTCCTTCTCTATCAACTGACCAACAATAAACAACCACCAAGAACACCCTGACTCACACTTAACTGCTCTTCACAAAAGTTAACAGAGATCTAAAGAAAACAATGTCACAATGTCTCAGACACAAAAGACCATGACAGTTCTCACAAAGAAGGAAGATAAAGAAGTAGAAAAAGGGGAGCAGGATAAAGATCCAGAACACATCCCTGAGGAAGAAGTAGCAGTGGAACTTCCTGATATGGAATTCAAGAGAATTATACTTAGGGACCTTCAAATGTTTGAGAGACAGATCAAAGAAAACACTGACACCGTACTCCAATAAAATCAAGGAAAACATAGACTAAACCATAGAACAATTTCAGAAGAAAATACAAGAACAAAATGACAAAAAATGAATGGAAAATTAGAAATTGTACAAAATCTACAGACAGAAATCCAGAAGATTAATACTAAATTTGAAGAAAGAGATAACACATTAGGAGGGAAAAGGAGTAGAATCAAATCAATGGAAGACAGAATTAATGAGATTGAAGACAAGTACCTGAATACTTCTTTGGAAAGGGATCAATCAGGAAAAAGATCAAAACAAAATTAAGAAAGTCTAAGTTCATGTGGGATACCATCAAAAGTAATAATATATATGTAATTGGAATTCCAGAATAGGAAGAGAAAAAGCAAACCACTGAGAATATTATCCAAGATTTGTTGGAAGAGAACTTCCATAAAATGATAAAAGATGAGAATATATCCACTCAGGAAATCCAACAAACCACAAGAAGAATAGACTCCAAAAGATATCACCAAGAAACAGCATCATCACACTCACCAAAACCAAACAAAGAAAGAATCCTAAAAGCAGCATGGGAAAAATGAAAAGTTACATACAAAGGACAACCAATAAGACTAAGCTCTGATTTCTCAGCAAAAATCATGCAAGCGAGAAGGCAATGGGATGGTATATATAAAACCCTGAAAGATAAAAATTTCCAACCAAGAATTATATACCCGTCAAAACTGTCCCTCAAATATGATGGTGAAATTAGGAGATTTCCAGATAAGCAGAAATTAAGGGAATTTGTTAAAAACAAACCAACTTTACAAGAGATACTAAAGGAAGTCCTTTGAACAGAGAACCAATAGCAGCAACCAACCAACCATTAATACACAAGATGACATAACCCAGAAATCAACACAGCTATGGAAGTATCCAAAGTAAAATAAGCTTACAAGGTTGTAAACAGGGAACCAGAGATATCAATTGGCAAATGAGGACAACTACAAGCCAAAAAGAGGGAAAAATACTATAGTTACAAAACTTCTAAATGGTGAGGAAGTCAAGAGACTTGCAAGATAGAACAGACTGTTCTAATCTCGGGGAGAAAATTATAAATCACAGAGCAACCTCAAAGAAAAATGATAAACCTTCATATCACAATAAAAAAGAGGACAAGCAAATACTAAAATAATAGCTACAAAGGAAATGATAACATGATTTATGAACATAATGAGCTCAGCACAGAAAATTATATGGAACAAAGAAAC
>NW_006921694.1:9408187-9416430 GCF_000298275.1 Orycteropus afer afer | reverse complement strand
AAAGGCATCTGATAAAATCCAGCACCCATTCCTGATCAAAACTCTCAGAAGAATAGAAGAGACATTCCTCAACATAATAAAGAGTACATATGCGTAGTGCCTAAGGCACTGGACTACTAACCAGAGGGCTGGCGGTTCAAACCCACCAGCAACTCCTCGGAAGGAAGATAGAGCAATCTACTTCTGTAGTGATACTGCCTCGGAAACCCAAGGAGAGGTCGCTATGAGTCAGGTCCAACTCGACGGCACATAACAACAACAACGATGCAAAACCAACAGCCAACATTATTCTCAATAGAGAGAAACTGAAACCATTCCCCTGACGAACAGGAACCAGACAAGGATGCCCTGTATCACCATTTCTATTCAACACTGTATTGGAAGTCCTAGCCAGGGCAATAAGGGAAGAAAAGGAAATCAAAGGCGTCCAAATTGGTAAGAAAGAAGTCAAACTATCCCTATTTACTGATGATATGATCCTATATATAGAAAACCAAAGAAACTCAGTAAAAAAAATCAACTGGAACTAATTGAGAGATTACGCATAGTGGCAGGATAGAAGAGCAACACACAAAAACCACTTGGATTCCTCTACATCAGCACAACCAAAAAAACCAAACCAAATTCACTGCTATCAAGTCGGATCCAACACATAGAAACCCCTCCTTGAGTTTCTGAGGCAGTATTACTGTGGAAGCAAATTGCCCAATCTTCCTTCCGAGAGGCCTTCTAGTTAGCAGTCAAATGCCTCAGGCACTATGACACCAAAGAGATTGCTGAAAAATAAATAAGGAAATCAATACCATTTACAATAGCTACCAAAAAAATAAAATACTTGGGAATAAATCTCACCAAGAACACAAAAGACCTGTACAAAGAAAACTATGAAAGACTATTTCAAGAAACCATAAGAGATCTACAGAAGTGGAAGAACATATCATACTCATGGATAGGAAGATTGAACATTGTGAAAATGTCAATTCTACCCAAAGCAATCTATACATTCAAAGCAATCCCAATCCAGATCCCATTAACATTCTTTAAGGATATAGAAAAACCAATCACTAATTTTATATGGAAAGGAAAGAGGCCTAGGATAATCAAACCATTATTGAAGAAGAACAAAATAGGAGGTCTCACACTGCCAGATCTCAAAATCTACTATAAAACCATAGTAATCAAAACTGCCTAGTATTGGTACAATGACAGACACATAGACCAATGGAATAGAATTGAGATCCCAGAAATAGATTCAGCAACCTACTGTCAGTTGATCTTTGAGAAAAAGCCAAAATTCATTCAATGGGGAAGAGATTGTCTGTTTAACAAATGTGCTGGTGAAACTGTATACCCATTTGCAGAAAAAATGAAAGAAGATCTGTACCTCACACCATGCACAAAAACTAACTCCAGATGGATCAAAGACTTAAATGTGAAACCTAAAACTATAAAGTTCCTCAAGGAAAATCTAGGGGCAAATATAGGTCCTAATATATAGCATAAATACACTATCAAGCATAACTCAAAATGCACAAACAGCAGAGGAGAAGGTAAATAAATGAGACCTTCTAAAAATTAAATTTTTATGTGCTTCCAAAGACTTCTCCAAAACAGTCAAAAGAGAACCTACAAATTGGGAAAAAATATTCAGCAATGACACATCTGTTAAGGAACTTATATCTAGAATTTATAGAAAACTCCAACACCTCAACAACAAAAAGACAAATAATCTGATTAAAAAATGGGCAGAAGACATGAATAGACACTTCACCTAAGAGGATATTCAGGTGGCCAACAAACATATGAAGAAATGCTCAAGATCATTAGGCATCAGAGAGATGCAAATCAAAACAACAATGAGATACCATTTTCCCCCAGCACTAGTAGCAAAATTCAACAAGACAGAAAATAATAAATGCTGGCGAGAATGCGGAGAGATTGAGACTCTCATACACTGCTGGTGGGACTGCAAAATGAAAAAAACCACTGTGGAAAGTAGTATGGTGTTTCCTTAAAAAGTTGGCATTAGAAATACCATTTGACCCAGCAATTCCATTACTAGGTATATATCCTAAAGAAGTGAGAGCCAGGACAAGAACAGATATATGTACACCCATGTTCATCGCAGCTCTATTTACAATAGCAAAAAGATGGAAACAACATAAGTGTCCATCAACAGAAGAATGGATAACCAAAATATAGTATATACACACAACGGAATACTATGCAACTCTAAAGAATAACATAGGATAGGTAAAACACTGCTTAACGTGGATGAACTTGGAGAACATTATTCTGAGTGAAATAAGTCAATTACAGAAGGACAACTATTGTATTAGTCTGTTATTGTAAAAGTCAAGGAAAGGTTTATATATGGAAGGAAATTTTCTTTGTTGGTTACTAGGGTGGGAGGGGAGGTGAGGGAATACTGATAGATAAGTAGAGACAAGTATTGATTTGGGTGAAGAGAAGGGCAATATACCAATATCATGAGGCAAAGTATATGTGAGCTGCTACATGGAAAGTGAATTTGCTCTGTAAACTTTCACCCAATTCACAATAAAAATTGGGGGAAAAAAAAGATTTTTACTCAGCAAATTTCTGATCATGGTGATTTTATTTTCTCTAGCAACCTTTTTCAAAATTAGTCCTGAAAAGTTAAATCTAGGAAAAGAGAGTTCATATTTTGGTTTCCCTTGGAATATCTGGAAGCTCTGGTGGTGTAGTGCCTAAGGCATTTGACTGCTAACCAGAAGGCTGGCGGTTCAAACCTACCAGCCACTCCTTGGAAGGAAAACTGGGCAATCTAGTTCCGTAGAGATACTGCCTAGGAAACCCAAGGAGGGGTCGCTATGAGTTGGAATTGACTTGACAGAAGTGAGTTTGTGGTGGTTTTGTTTTTTTGAAACATATATTTCCAAAGCAGTAGGCCTTTCTCCTACATTGTTTTAATTTAAGGGAGAAAAATATGTTTTGTTCTTTGCTGTTGAAAGATGCTTTTTCAGAAATAAGTAAATATAAAAACAAGAGAATTGCAACCCTGAGTCACTTCTAGCCCAGTATGAAGCTTAATTCAAATCTCTCCTTTGCAATGAAGATTTCCTTGACTGTTCTAATCAGCACTCCTCTTTGGTGTTCCTGGATTCTTTTTGTACTTACTAAAGATTCCAATTTAACATTCAATTGTTCTCTAATTTTCTATTTTGTTATTTTTATTTCCCTCAGTAAATCATAACCCCAGGGGCTCTAAACCTCTGCCCCTGGTTAGAAAGGCCACTAAGGAGAAGTCCCAGTCATAGCTATATAATCCAGACTCCATTTCCACATAAAAACCTTATCTGGATTGAGTCTGAAAACATCCTGGTCAAGTGTCCCAGGATATAAGAACAAAGGAAATCTTACAGTTTATCCAATTAAACCCTCTCATTTCAGAGATAAGAGGGTGGAGGACTGAGGCACTTCTAAGTCAAGAGACTTGCCCTGCAGCTAATTAGGGGCAGAGCCCGAACTAGAAAGTAGGCCTCCTGACCTCTAGATATTCTTCCTATTACACTAAGGATATTATGCTGTAGAGCCAGATCATGGCTGAAACATGCTTACTGACATCTCCTGGACTGGTGTAGGCCAGGACTTCACACTTTGAGTGACAAGTTCAAGCCACTCAAGAGTGGTCTAGGAAACCAGTAGCATCAGCATCACCTGAGAGCTTGTTAAATGTGAAGAATCTCTAGCCCTACGCTAGACCTATTGAATAAGAATATATAGTTAACAAGATCCTCAAGGGATTTATATAGCACAATAACGCAGCTTGCACTTCAATCCCAGATTTAAAGTGATTATATTAAACAGTGGTTCTCAACCATAGCTGTACATTAGAATCACCTAGAAAGTTTTCAACCCAGTAATGTGCAACTGCCTCAGGAGAAAAGGTCACCAACAACTCAAGACCTTCATGAACATCTTGGCTCACTTGGAACTCTCCATATGCTAAAATTACTTTCTGTTGATGCTCATTTTAGAGCTTTGACCATGCTGAGACTGCGTTTTAAGTAATCTTTACTATTTCCTCAAACCCTATGCTCTGACAACTTGCCCAGCTTTGACCTATCCTGGCAAGATAACTTAAAATTGTCACTGCCCCACTTCCAACTACACTTCAGCTATCAGGATCCTGGTTGCCCATTTACCACAAAGCAGAACTGCTTCATTCAGTCAATGTAGAGGAGAAATTAATAGGAAACCTCCAGCTGTGATAATTCAGGCATCATAAAGAAAAAAGAAAAAACTTCTTCATACTTCACAGATGAAACTCTTCAAGTTATCTAAAAAGAATGCCCTTCACCTTATACCCAATAAAGAATAAAGATTTAAATAAGGAAAATCGTACTATAAATGTGCTAGATGAAAAGACTGGAGAATACATATAGAAACACACACATACACATGCACACACATACCAGTTTTTAAGTATGATAAAAATCCAAAGGCCATAAAAAACTGATCAATTCTACTGCATATAAAATATATTCTTAATACTATAAAGTCAAAAGATGAATATCAAATTGTAAAAAAGTCTTATAGCTCATATCACATAAATGGATTAATGTTCTCAATATATAAATAACTTTAACTTCCTCAAAATATAAACAGTTCTAACAAATCAATAAGGAAAAAACCAACAGCCCATAGGAATGATTTAAACACTAAAAAGGAAATACATATGTTTATTAATCATATAAAAGGATGTTCAATGTTACTCATAAGAAAAATGCAAATTAAAGCTATGAGATACCATTTTTTACCTAACAAATTAGCAAAGATCAAAAAGTGTGTAATATACTGTGTTGGTAAAGATGTGGCTAAACCAATCAAGCATTCTCATACATTGTTGGAAGTGAGGGAGTTTAAATTAGGATAACCTCTCTGGACAGCAAGTTGGTAACATATATCAAAATTTAAAAATCTGATATACCTTCCAAATGCATGTGTAGATCTTAGTCATAGCTAACTGTGATACCTCTAGTAACACGACATAAAAAAAAAAAAAAGAAAAAACCTCACTGCCCTCGAGTCGGAACCCACACTTAGCGTCCCCTCCTTGGGTTTCTGAGGCAGTATCATTGAGGAAGTAGATTGCCTAACTTTCCTTCCAAGGAGTGGTTGGTGGATTTGAACACCAGCCTTCTAGTTAGCAGTCACATGCCTTAGGTACTATGCCACCAGAGCTCCTTAACACTACATAAAATAGGGGCTAATACAAGAGCTCTGGTAGCATAGTGGCTAAGATACTTGCCTGCTAACCAGACGGCTGGTGGTTCAAACCCACCAGCCACTCCTCGGAAGGAAGGTTGGGCAATCCTACTTCCGTAGTGATACTGCCTCGGAAACCCAAGGAGGGGTCGCTATGAGTCGGGTTTGACTCGACGGCACATAACAACAACAACAACAATACAAGAAGTGACCACATCTAGTCAAAAAAAGAAAAAAAAAACTTACAGGTTTTATTGGCCTCTGACTCACTTAGATAAAATCTCGTAAGACAAGAAACCAAAAACCCAAAAGTAAGGATATACCTCATTTTACTCCTGGTCCTGCAGTATTTTAGGACTTATTAAATATGGCAAAGCCATTCATTAAACAGTCCACCCACACTCAGAACTTACAGAGGAGAAAGTTGGAGAGACACCTCAGATGATAACAAGTTCTACCTAAGGAAGCTGGACCTTATCTTCTACGAAAGAATTAAGGTGGATGTATTCTGACAAATAGAGGCTGGTATCCATTGCTTTACCATCTGCACAAAAGATTATTTCATGTGTGTAACCCAATATGTGAACCCTTATGTTCATCTGTTGTTGTTATTCATACTATTGAGTTGGCCCCTACTCATAGCGACCCCTGAGTCTGTACCCACTAAGTATGGCACTTGCCAACTCCACGACACCCAGAAGAACGGCAGCAGCAGCCAAAAACCTTGACCATCCCCCCAACAAACTGGCTTCAAACCTGAACCGTACTTCTCCATTGCCCGACCATTCCCCTAGAGACTGGCCTCAAATCTGAACCATAGGTAAGACTTCCCTAACCCTCGGGGCCTCAGGCTTTAGGGAATGATAACACCTCCTCCATCAGAGAAATCAAATCAGGTCGTCTTCTAACCTTGCCTATCTTCTTGGAGTCCCGGGGTGGTACATACAATTGACACACTTGGCTGCCAGCTGAAAGGCTGGTGGTTCGAGGTCACCCAGAGGCACCTGGGAAGACTGAAAAATCAGTCACTGAACCACCGTGGGGCGCAAGTCCACCCTGACACACATGGGGTGCTGTGAGTCGGGGTCGGCACCACGGCCACTGGTCTGCCTATCTTCCTCCTCCCCTCCCTCCCAGTTCACCTGAAGGCCTAAAGACCTGCCCAATACTTGCCACTCACACTGGGCTCTGCAAGGCAACCCTTCCCATCCCAACAGGGACCTCACTGCCCCAGGTATTTCCTCTGTCCCACTCCTGCAACAAGGAGTATTGTTACTCTAATACCCCACACCCACTTGATGAATGGAGGTTTGGCCATCCCCCACTCCCACCCACCTTCTGGGCCTGCAAGAACTCCATCCCACTCCGGGTGCTCAGTCAGAGACTGGGTGCCTTGCCCTGCCCTCCCCCGATTTTTTTTTCTCTTTCTTTTTTCTGTTTTTAGTTTGCTTGCTTTTGTCTGTTTTAAAAGTACTACTATTATTAATACTTTGTCCTTTTTACTATTATTCTTTATTCTTCCCTTCTCAGGTACTAGTTTTCAGCTTTTTTCTTTTCCCTGTTCCTGGTTGCAAATTTTTTTTTCTTTTTTTCTTCTTTTTTTTCTTGTGGTTAACTCTGTTCCCTGTTTTTCTTTTTCCATTTTTCCCATTTTTTTCTTCATAATTCTCCTTCTCTGCCTTTTTTCTCTTATGGCCCTATCCCCAGATATTGCAGGTTTTCTTGTTTTTTTTGCTGACCTTCTTGTTTGTCTGGAGAGTGCAGCCATTTTGAATGCTTACAAGCATGGCCATTTTGGATATTTAAAGTGACCAAGAGTGCAGCCATTTTGAATGTCACAAGCGGTGGCCATGTTGGATATTTAAAGTGACTGAGGGTGCAACCATTTTGAATGATTACAAGTGGTGGCCATGTTGGATATTTAAAGTGACCGAGGGCACAGCCATTTTGAATGTTTACAAATGGCAACCATTTTGGATTTTAAACTGATAGCATTCTCATTCAGATTCCAGGGACCTAAGAACAGGCAATGAGGCAGGAAGCAGGGAGAGGACAAAAAAGGGACCTAAGAACAGGCAGCGAGGCAAGAAGCAGGGAGAGGACAAAAAAAGGCAAAGGGGACCAGAACAGATCGAGGAGTCAGCTGCAGGAACCCAGGTGAAGAGAGGGTACTCAGGCCACGCCCCACAAGGAGCAAGGCAGGAAGCAGGGAAAGGACAGAAAAGGCAAAGGGAACAGATTGAGAATTCAACCACAGGGAGCCAGGTGAGGAGAAGGAACCCAGGCCACCCCCCATAAGCAGGGAGGCAAGAAGCAGGGAGAGGACAGAAAAGGCAAAAGGGACTGGAACAGATACAGGAGTTAGCCGCAGGGATCCAGGTAAGGGTGGTTGGAGGGGTTTCCAACAGCTAAGGGAGACAAACTTCTCTGTCAGTTTGTCCTACCATGGTGATGTGTAACTGTGAGTCTTGAGGCTGTGCCACAGGAGCTGCAAACCCAGTGGGGTACACATTGTGCACAGGTATCAGCCCGGCTTGCAGACTGAGACACACTAGGAAGAAGGAGGAGGCCATCCACTTCTCAAAGAATTGGCCAAGAAAAACCTTATGGATAGCAGAGAAACACTGTCTGATACATTACTGTGCAAATTTATAAATAGCCCAGAAACACTGTCCAATACAAAGAAGGAAGATGAGTCACTTAGCTTAGAAAGCTCTCAAAGTAGGACTAGGCAAGAGCTACATTATCAGAGTAAAATCAGCCTTACTCATATGGATAAGGTAAAGCTTTCGAAACCTCCATTTGCTGATGTGGCACCACTCAAATTGAGGAGAAACAGCTGCAAACATCCATTAATAATCAGAACATGGAATGTACAAAGTATGAATCTAGGAAAACTGGAAGTTGTCAAAAATGGAATGGAATGCATAAAGATTGATATCCTTGGCATTAGTGAGCTGAAATGGACTAGTTTGGGCCATTTTGAATCAGAC
>NW_006921694.1:9397673-9406586 GCF_000298275.1 Orycteropus afer afer | reverse complement strand
CTGTACCTTGACCAGGAGGCTGTCATTCGAACAGAACAAGAGGACACTGCATGGTTTAAATCAGGAAGGGAGTGCGTCAGGGTTGTATCCTTTCCCCATACTTGTTCAATCTATATGCTGAGCAAATAATCCAAGAAGCTGGACTATATGAAGAAAAGCGTGGCATCAGGATTGGAGGAAGAATCATTAACAACTTGAGATACGCAGACGATATAACTTTGCTTGCTGAAAGTGAGGATGACTTGAAGCACTTACTGATGAAGATTGAGGAACACAGTCTGCAGTATGGATTACATCTCAATATAAAGAGACAAAAATCCTCACAACTGGACTTATAAGCAGCATCACGATAAATGGAGAGAAGATTGAGTTTGTCAAAGAATTCATGTTGCTTGGTTCTACGATCGATGCCAATGGAAGCAGCAGTCAGGACATTAGACAACGTATAGCACTGGGTAGGTCAGCTGCAAAGGAATTCTTTCAAGTGCTGAGGAGCTAGAATGTCTCCTTGAGGACAAGGTGTGCCTGACACAAGCCATGATATTTCCAATCGCTTCATATGTATGTGAGAGCTGGACAATGAATAAGGAAGACTGAAGAAGAGTTGATGCTTTTGAGTTGTGGTGCTGGCAAAGAATGCTGAAGGTACCATGGGCTGCCAAAAGAACTAACAGATCTGTCCTGGAGGAAATGTGGCCGAGATGCTCCTTGGAAGCGAGGATGGCCAGACTTTGTCTCACCTACTTTGGTCATGTTGTCAGAGGGGACCATTTCCTGGAGAAGGATGTCATGCTTGGTAAGGTGGAAGGTTAACAAAAGAGGGGAAGGCCTTCAACGAGATGGATTGACACGGTGGCTGTGACAATGGGTTCAAGTATAAGAAGGATAATGGAGCTGGTTCGGGATCGGGCAGTGTTTCGTTCTGCTGTGCATGGGGTCTCTATGAGTCAGAAGCGACTTGATGGCACCTAACAACAACAACAACAACATAGCAACCCCGTCCATACCTGAATGATACAATGTCTGGCCCTGTGTCACTCTTACAATCAGTTCTATCTATCTCACTGTGTCAGTTCATCTTGTTGAGGGCCTTCCTCTTATTCACTGACCCTCTTCTCTATCAAGCATAAGGTCCTTATCCAGGGACTGGTCCATCCAGAGATGTCTAAAATACATAAGATGAACTCTCTCCATCTTTGTTTCTAAAGAGTACTCTGGCTGTACTTCCTCCACCACACATTTGTTCATTCCTCTGGCAATCCATGGTCTATTCAATATTCCTCACCAATGCCATAATTCAAGGGCATCAATTCTTCTTCGGTCTTCCTTATTCATTGTCCAGCTTTCACATGCATATGAGACAACTGAATATACCATGCCTTGGGTCAGGTACACTTATTTCTCAAAGTGACATCTTTGCTTCCTAATACAGCAAATAGGTCTTTTGCAGCAGATTTGCCCAATGCAATACGTTGTTTAATTTCATGACTACTGCTTCCATGGGTGATGACTGTGGATCCAAGTAAAATTAAATCCTTGACAACTTCAATTTTTTGTCTCTTTATCATGATATTGCTTATTGTACCTGTCGTAAGGATTTTTTTTTTCTTTATGTTGAGATATAATCAACGTTAAAGGCTGTAGTTTAACCTTCATCAGGTCCTCTTCTTTTCCGTATGCAAGATTGTATCATCTGCATACCACAAGTTGTTAATGAGTCTTCTTCCAATCCTGATGCTGCATTCTTCTTCATATAGTCCACCTTCTTGGATTATTTGCTCAGTATACAAATTGAATAATGATGATAAAAGGAAACAACTCTGTCACACGTCTTTCCTGATTTTAAACCACACAGTATCTACTTGTTCTCTTCCAGTGACTACCTCCTGGTGCATGTTCTGCATGAGCACAATTAAATGTTCTAGAATTCCCATTCTTCACAATGTCATCCATAATTTCCTACTATCAACACAGTCGAATGCCTTTGCATTGTCAATAAAACACAGGTAAACATCTTTTTGGTATTCTCTGTTTTGAGCCAAGAACCATCTGATACTAGTAATGCTATCCCTCATCCCCCATCCTTTTCTGCATCCAGTTTGAATCTCTGGCAGTTCCCTGTCAATGTACTGCTGCAAAATTTTGAGCAAAATTTTATTTGCATGTGGTATTAATGATACCCTTCAATAATTTATACATTCTGGTGGATCACCTTTTTTTTGGAATGGGCACAAATATGGATCTCTTCTAGTCAGTTGGCCAGGTAGCTGTCTTCCAAATTTCTTGGCATAGATAAGTGAGTACTTCCAGCCTTGCATCTATGTGTTCAAACATCTCAATTGATATTCAGTCAATTCCTAGAGACGAGTTTTTGGTCAATGCCTTCAGTGCAACATGGACTTCTTTCTTTGATTCTGCTCATCTGTCAGCTAGTCATACTGTGGTGGCTTGCATGTTCCTGTGATACTGGAAACTATGCTACCAGTATTTCAAATACCATCAAGGTCACTCATGGAAGATAGGTTTCAGTGGAGCTTCCAGACAAAGATACACTAGGAAAAAGGATCCAGTGATTTACTTCTAAAAAATTAGCCAATGAATACCATTTATCTTCACTAGCTGGAAATTAACCACACAAAAATATTGGGACCATTTATCCTTGATTGGAGGTCCCCTGCTTCGGCCCAGTTAAAAAAAAGCTTTTTTAGTATGCAATGAAATTAAAAGATAATTTGCAGGATTTTGAATTAAAATGATTGTTTCTCTAGCACCAGTATGTCAAAAAGTCTATGTGCCTTTTATTACGATACCTGGTTCTATAATAAATCATGTTTACATAATGATACCCATTGCATACTTTTTATTAGGTATAAATTTCTAATCAACCTATAAACAAAGCACAGAGGATTAAATTATAGTTATGGAAAATAATCTAAATATTACAAATCTTGATAATATAAAAATAATAATTAATGAAAAAAAATCAGGAGGAGGAAAAGAAGATGAGAAGTAGTAGTATAAGTAAATTTCTCATCTATCATAGGGACAATCAACAGTTATTGAACAAAGATGAGAAATCAGGAAATAGAATCATAGTGTTCAAACATATAGGAGTAATGATTGAAATAACTAAGGGGTTATTCTTCATCACCAGGGGTTCTATAAAAGAACTAAAATCATCCATACAATCGAATGCTATGAAGCTGTTAGAAATAAATTAGATAGTTCTATATATGCTCACTAAGAAGTATGTTTATAACATAATATTAGGTAGAAAAAGTAACAATGATCCCATTTATGTAAATATATATGCACTCATATATAAATGTATGCGTGTGTATTATACATTTATATGGACATAGAAAAAAATACAGAATTGGATCCAAAGGATCAGAAAGGAAAGATTGCCATCATTATTTTATATATCTATATACTGTAGCTCTGGTAGCATAGTGCCTAAGGCACTTGATTGCTAACCAGAATACTGGCGGTTCAAACCCACCAGCCACTCCTCGGACGGAAGATGGGGCAATCTACTTCCATAGTGATACTGCCTCAGAAACCCAAGGAGGGGTCGCTATAAGTCGGGTCCGACTCAACGGCACATAACAATAACAATACAACATGAATTGTTTATATTTTTATAATGATTATTAATTTTACTTGTAAAAATTAACTAAAATAAAATGAAGATCCTCCCTATAAAAAAGGTATCATTGCACTAGGAGACTGAGATTTAAGTCAAGAGTAAGGACGATTCATTTAAAGCTTTCCTTCCACCATCTGCACTCAAAATGAACCATGAATCATCTCACATACAAAATTATTTTTGTTTTTATATGCTTTCCTTTTTGAACTATCCTTCTAGTAGCTAAATTAAAATAAGTTCACTACTTCTTTCCTAGGTTACTACCTAATTGTTTCATGTCTTCTTTTTGTTTCTCAAATATTCACTGCTTTATGCCACTTAGGGCTTTCAATTTTCCATTCCATTCAATAAAAGACATGCTGAGAATATCAGCACTCTGCTTATTTGTATAAGAAGCTATATTTCTTATTTTTTCACAATATCCCTACTCTCTTTTCCTAGCAGGACTCTCAGACCTACCAAGTCCCCCTTCCTTTCACCTCTTTCTGACTTTCTAGATGAGCAGCAGCACAAACTACTCTCTGAATTCCCCTATGCAGGTCAAAGCACAGCAAGGGCAGTGGCCCCAAGGAAGAAGTATCAGAAGAAAATCAGCTACTTCTAAGGAAAAGTAGGCTGCTGGGAGCATTTTGGTGACCTTATTTGTGAGGAAGCATGCATGCATATATGCTTACAAATACTTAAAGCCTGCTTCTCTCACCCAAGTTTTTAAGGAATGATTATAGTTTACATGATGCTAAATCCCTCCCATTTCCTGAAGTCAAAGCATTAAAATTAAGTTTAAAACACATTAGCTCCATTTCCCTATTTTTACAATGCTAGGTTTTACTATTAAGCACTGGAGGGTGGGTGTTATTCTCTTTGCCCTCTCTTATTTTTTAATAACAGTTTGTTTTCAGGTTTTCCTAGTTGCCCATTGTGAGTTTTCAATTTTGAGTTCATAGATGTGGGACCTCCATGTGTGCCCTTATATTTTTTTACTATATTAAAAAGTTTGGTTTGGGTTCCCAGAGCATTCTTGATTACTTGTGGCCAAGTACTGGCCAACTGATGCTGTAATTCACTGGAGGGGAACTTGGGCCTGCCATAGAAAAATAATTTTCCCCTCTGTGTTCCAGCTTCCAATTTAGGTTTGTAGATATTTTACCATATTTTGTTCATTTGTTTTAGTTGAAATTGTCTCAAATGTTTAGTTTTGCTTTTCTAATATCATGAAAAAGATAAGAAAAACAAAACACAGATGACCCAAGTTCTGACCTTCCTCATCTTCATTTCTAGATTTAAAGTTACTTTAAATATTATTTGTTCCAACAATAAATTATTGCTTTCTAAAATGCAATGGCTGTTACAAAAGAATTATATAATAATTTTGTATTTTATTAAATTGAAAGAAATTTCATAGTGCTGACAGAAGAAAAATTATCAGGGGTAGCAAACTGTCATTTGGATTTCAAAGCTCTACCGTTGCAGAGCACATCACAAATGATTTATTAACTTTTGCCCTTGTTAGTGAAAGGAGCTCTGGTGGCACAGTTCCTAAGGCATTTGACTGCTAACCAGAAGGTTGGCAGTCCAAACACACCAGCCACTCCGTGGAAGCAAAACTGGGCAACCTACTTCCATAAGGATTTACTACCTCAGAAACCCAAAGGGGGTCGCTATGAGTCGGAATTGACTCAATGACAGTGAGTTTGGTTTGGTTTGGTTGTTAGTGTAGTGAAAGGTGTTTGGGATTAAGCAGTTAAACTCCTCAGAGAAAGACTGACATAAGTGAGAAGAAGGGGAAGAAAGGTGAGAAAGGCCTTTTTGAAAAGGGGTGGAGAAGCAGTAACAGGTGAGAGAAATGCACTCCTGCAACTTCTGTACCTAACAGAGGCAGCTTGCCCAGAACAGCCAAAGTAGGACAAAAACGATGGTTAGTGTATCAGAAGTTATTCCAGCCTAGGTCACTAGGCTAGATTGTCAGTGCTGTTGCTGGAAACTAAAAGTGGTTTGACCAAGAATGGGGATGTGGGCACTGACAGCTTTTAGAGAAGGCTTCATAGTAGTGCAATCACTGCTTTTTATCCATAGACTCTGGATAATGTGAGATTGAAGATTTGACTGAGGTCATTCTTGCTTTCCAAAAAGAGCATTCAATATCACTACTTGGATCAATACCAGACACATGGCAAACTCATTCTGTCGGCAGAGAGAAGGGAGAAGTAGGAAAGAGGAGGAAGAAGAGACGGAGGATGTTATCCACTCAGCCTCTTTTATTAATGTAACAAAAGTATTTTGACATATTTCCCAGAATGAGTCATAATGTCTGCCCCTAGTCATTTCCATTCCAAGCCTGTGCATGTTTAAAGCTTTTATGCTGAATTCCCTCTCCTTTTGTGTCATTCAGCAGACCTCCTGGTTCTCCTGGCTCGATAATAACAGGTCTCAAAAGGAGGAAACCTGTTGCCTCTGCACCAAAGCAGAAGCTGTGTGATGGCTGGGCCAACACAGTGCAATAACAACAGAAAAAGCAGAGAAGCACACTACCACACCCCATCCTCATGCTACAAATCTTAGGGAATCTTTCCTTAATACCACTTCTTAACTTCCTTGAGCAAATCATGTTCTTCTGTTGCTGCATCCACAATCTTAGGGTTGGAAACAGACTGATTCAATTGATGATCAATTATCTAATAATTAGCCTAAAATTTGTATTGTTTAAATTTACATTTCATATAAATGAGGAGACACACTGGTATCCTTCAAGAATTTCTGCATTCTTCTGTTTCTTTCAACCTCTGACCATGGTGTAGTAGCCTAAACTAGATTTATCCTTCCACCTTAAACAACTAGAAAAACCAGACAAAAAAGTATGACATTAGGATTTTTTAGACATTGGGTGAAGATAACACAAGACAGTCATCTCTGAGTGAAGGGAAATACATAAGGTAAAGCCTATAGCATACCAGCACACTGCCTGAAGAAAGTTTCCAGACCATAATGTAGGGAAGGTGGAATCCAAATAGCGTCACAGTGTCACTGAGTTGTGAAGACAGAGTTCAGAGTTTGCAGAACCTAAGGGAGCTAGAATTCGTGGGGCAGAGTACAACAGAAAGAACTCTGGAGATCTGAGAGGAGTTCCTTTAAGTCTTTGGCCAAGTAGCGATTGCACATATGTGTGAGGAAAATAAGGCTTTGGAAGAAACAGCAAAAAGGAAGTAGGCAGAGAAATCCTCAGAACTCATATAGGGGCAGAACAGTTCATATTCCCACCAGCTAGAATAGAAAGACTTCCTACTATATACAACAATGAGTGGCACCCTCAGAGGGAAAATTCCTTGATGGCAATCTGAATTAGCTCTAGTCTGTTCAGGACCTGCACTAACAAATCTTAAAAGCAAGACTTTGCATCAAATCAAACTATTCTAAGTATCTTAACTGTATCCCAGAAAAAGCCCAAAAATTTTTAAAGGGGGAAAAAAATTCAATACTTAATAATGTAAAATTTACAATGTCTGTCATCCAATGAAAAATAGCAGGAATTTTTGCTGAAAAGATCAGTCGTTGAAAACATTATGGATCACAATTCAATTCTGACACACATCGGGCTACCATGAATCAGAACTGACTTGACAGCAACTAGAAAGTACACACACACACACACACACACACAAAGAAGCAGGAAAATATGAGTGGTAACCAGAAGAAAAATCAATCATTAGAACCAATTGCCATCAAGTTGATTCTGACTATGGTGACCCCATGTGTGCAGAGTAGAAATGCTCCACAGAGTTTTCAAGGCTGTGACCTTTTGGAAACAGATCACCAAACCTGTCTTCTGAGGTGCCTCTGGGTATGTTCAAACTACCAACCTTCTGGCTATCAGTCAAGCAAGTAACAGTTTTGCCACCCAAATTGCTCTCTCTCTCTTTTTCTCTGTCTCTATCTATCTATATTCTATAGATAGATAGATTCTGTAACAACTGTTTCAAATAACAGAATACAGAAGAGATGACCCTATGCCTATTCAGGCCTAGCTTGAAGAGGACTGTATGCTTCTGAATTGGTCTTGGCCCCTAAGCAGCTACATAAGAAGTCCAATTGCACTATTAGAGAGACCAGTGATGAGATCTGCAGACCACATGTAAAACCCCCAGTTCATCCTTAACAGTCATCCTACCAAGGCACCAAGCATGTGAGTGAAGCCATCTTTTCTTCTCCAAATCAGCCCAGCTACCAGTTGAATATCATGCAGTGACCCCAAGCAAATCACATGAAGCAGGAAAAACACACAAAGAAGTCTTGGCAGAATTACTTACCACAAAATCAATCATGGGATAATAAAATAAATTATGACTTTAAGGTGCTTGCACTGGGATAGTCTGTTACATAACAGGAGATGTCTAAAACATGAATCATACATTCTTTTTTGTACATTGTCTCTTTATGTCATACACTTATGTACATATATCTATTATACCTTAATAATTTTTACTAATATACATGAGATGCCTACAGAATAAAGATAGTAATCAACGTATGTCTGGCAGCAATGAACGCCAAGGTGAGGTGACAGTAATGCTGGCTGTGATGGTTAAGGTTATGTGTCAACTTGGCTGGGCCATGATTCTCAGTGGTTTGGCAGTTATGTAATGAAGTAATTTGGGAGTTATGTAGTGATGTAGTCATCCTTCATTTTGTGATCTGATGTGAGCATCCTCTATTTTTGCATAGTGATAATTTTCACACAACAACCAGGTCTTTAGAACTTAACCATGTTGATAAGTGTTCTGGTTACCTAGTGCCACTCTGACAAGAATATACCACAAAAAGGATGGCCTTAACAAACAGGAGTTTATTCTCTTACAGTTTGGAGTCTTTAAGTCCAACTTCAAAGTGTCAGGCTCTAGGGGCTGGGTGAAAGCCCCTCAGCCTTGGGCTACTGCTCTGCCTCCAGCTCCCGGCCCACTGAAGCTAGAGGCTTTTCTTCACTCAGCTGCTGGCTGCTGAGGCTGCCAAGCCCAAGGTTGACAAGTAAAAAGGCACAGTCCTGATGTTACCAAACCACATGACAGGCCATTAATTCAAGTTCATTTTAAGTCCTAAGGTCGACAGAGCATGGCAGGTTGTTGAACAATGACACGGCTACATGCAGGGTTCAAGGTGCCATAAGCTAGCTACTATCCCCAAAGCTTCTCCTTATATACAGGAAACAGACCATATCCCAAAGGCAGCTACTCAGCTACATGTGGTAGATCCCACCATGGAGTTGATCGCCAGTC
>NW_006921694.1:9395665-9397323 GCF_000298275.1 Orycteropus afer afer | reverse complement strand
TTTACATTCAAAGTCATGCGTACATTTAGTTTCATTCCCCATTCGCCATGTCCAACCCTAACCCAGTCTTCTCCCCTCCCTACCCTGCAACATTCCCCCTGTGCCCCTCATAATTATGCACTCCTGTTTGTCCTGCATTTCCTCAGTTTGAATGTTGGTCCTTTGGTGTCCCAAGTCTATTGCTTTAAGGGATATATTACCATTGAGTGTGTGGGCATGGCATCCTGGGTGGAGTGGTCTGCGTGTACATCTTGTTAACTATTGGGCTGAGAGCCCGCTCCTGGGGGTGAGTTTCATTCCAGGCACCGAATGTATTTCAGGGCCATAGTATCGGGAGTCTCACCAGACTTCATCTGACCAGTAATTCTGGTCATTATTGAGTTTTTGGATTTTGTTCCAAGCCTTCCCTCCCACTCTATCCAGGATCTCCAGATTTGATCCTTTCCTAAGCGGTTGGCATTGGTACACAGGCACCATCTGGTTCTTCTGGTCTTGAGGGCCATTTTTTGTGTGTGTGTGTGTGTTCTTCTTCACTTCCGATGCTAGGAGACCATTAGCTGCATCCTAGATGGCTGCTTGAAAGCTTTTAAGACACCAGTTGCTACTCACCAATGTAGGATGTGGAGCAAAGCTTTTATGTATTTTGTTGTGCCAATTGAGTCTGGTGTACCCCAGTACTATGGTCCTGAGGTAGTAGCTCTTTTGGATCTCTCTCCCATAGTGTTGGGATGTCTGTGAGGGATTACTCTGTGTCTGTCTTCTATTGTTTCTGTAAGAACTGCAGGTATTTTGTATCACTGGTGTCTGTACAAGATTAGCCTCAGCTGAGTCTATCCTTGGTCTAGACTATACCTCTATTCACTGATCCCTGTCTGATCATCTCAGGTGTTTATGTGTTTATCTATATAGCCTAGTGTTTGGTGTTAATAGCAATGTGGTACTTGTGGACACATTGGTTGGTTTTAACATCTGTCATCTATCTCTTATGTGCACAGTTCGGTGTCCTCTCTTTTCCCAATGTTATTATGGTGGTCATATATCCTTTCCGTATATCCCTCCCCCTACCCATGTCAGCGTGTAAGCCCCAACCAGCCCTAAATTAATCCTTCCTTTTCCCTCCCCATCCCGGTAACCTACTAGGTGAGTTCCCTTACCCAAGCAAACCCTTCTCTGTCTTTTTACAGTAATGGGCTCATACAATACTTGTCCTTCTATGATTGACTTATTTCACTCAGCATAATGTCCTCCAGGTTCATCCACGTTGCGATAAGATTCACGTATCCCTCATTGTTCTTTAATGTGGCATAGAATTCCATTGTGTGGATATACCATAACTTGGTTATCCACTCATCCGTTGATGGGCATTTAGGTTGTTTTCACCTCTTTGCTATGGTGAATTGTGCTGCAACGAACATAGGTGTACACGTGTCTGTTTGTGTGCTATCTCTCACCTCTTTAGGGTATATTCCTAGTAATGGAATTGCTGGGTCAAATGGTACTTCTATTTTCAGTTTTTTAAGGAAATGCCATACCATTTGCCACAATGGTTGTACCATTTTACAATCCCACCAGCAGTGCACAAGAGTTCCAATCTCACAACCCCGCCAACATTTGTTACTATCTGATCTGTTGAATTTTGCTATTATTGCTGGGGTGAG
>NW_006921694.1:9387986-9395405 GCF_000298275.1 Orycteropus afer afer | reverse complement strand
GTAGGTTCTCTTCTATCCTTTTAATGAAATCTTTTGATGTGCACAAGAATTTAATTTTTAAAAAGTCCCAGTCATCTAGCTTCTCTTCTATCTCCTGCACATTCTGGGTTATGCTTGACAGTCTATTTATACCGTAAATTAGGGCTCCTAGATTTGCCCCTATTTTATCTTTGATGAATTTTATAGGTTTGGGTTTTACATTTAAGTCTTTGATCCAACTTGAGTTTGTTTTTGTGTATGGGGTGAGGTGTGGGTCTTGTTTCATTTTTCTACAGGTGGATATCCAGTTTTTCCAGGACCATTTATTAAAGAGCCTGTCTCTTCCCCATTTAATGGGCTTTGGGCCTTTGTCAAAGATCAGTTGTCCATAGATGGATGGGTTTATGTTTGAGCTTTTGATTGTATTCCATTGGTCTATCTGTCTATTATTGTACCAATACCATGCTATTTTGACTACTGTGGCTATATAATAGTTCTTAAGATCTGGGACTGTGAGACCTCCCACTTTGTTTTTCTTCTTGAGAAGTGCTCTGCTTATTCTAGGTCTCTTTCCTTTCCATATGAATGTAGTAATTAGTTTTTCCATGTCCTTAAAAAAATTTTGTTCTTTAATCTATTTTGAATAAAGTTTGCTTACAGTTGGTCAGAGAAAATAATCCTATCAATACTTCAAAGTTCTCTCCTCACCACTTCTCTACCCTTTGTGACAAAGCAGAGAAATAAAGCAATTTGTGGAAAAAAGGGACACTACTGATTTAAGTAATGTCCCACACCCAATTACATAGAAATAAATGCCCCCTTTCTGCATATAAGGAGCTCTAGTAACACAGAAGTTAAGTGCTCAGTGGCTAACCAAAAGATGGGCTATTTGAACTCACCAGCCACTTTGCAGAAGAAAGATGTGGCAGTCTGTATCTGCAAAGATTTACAGCCTTGGAAATTCCTAGGGGCAATTCTACTCTCTCCTATATGGTTTCTATGAGTTGAAATATACTAGCATTAGCGGGTTTGGTTTGAGTTTGGTTTTTGCATATGAGTGACTTTTACCACAAGTTCAAACTGTGTTTGTTTGCTGAGGATTACAATGGAAGAGGCCTTAGATAAAAGGGAAAAAAAATACTTAGAATATTCTAAAGTGGAGAAAACAAAAAATTAGACATAAAATAATGTAAAAATCCTCAAAATAGACCGCAACCTATTCTGAAAACTATTATAGGTAAAACCAATATTAGGCAATATGATTATCAAGATAATTGTGTAAAGATAGATAGGTTTTTCCCCTCTCTAAGATTCCTTGATTTATAGGATCGTTGGGCTATCTGTCTGGCATCTCCATTAGTTCAAACACGAGTTTCCTTTTTCATTTTTAATTTCTGTGACTGTGCTTGGGTCTAATGTGTGGTTGTAGATGGAGATTTAAGAGGAATAATTGTAAGTTACATCAGTCAGAGACAGAGGAGGTAGGTGTTTCACAATGATTCCCTCATTGTCTGTATCTGTTCACCTTTCTACACTCCAGATGATGATGAGTGATCAAAAGGTGAAGGTACCTTCCCAATGCTGGGTACCTGCCCAATGCTGGGGCCAATCAGATTCTCTCTCTTAAAATTAAAATTAATCATAGAAGCATAGTAATTGGAATCATCTTAATGTCAGTGCCCCAGGGAGGCATATACCCCAAAACATCTACTATTGAGAGCTGAATGGTTTCTACCTTTCTCTTGATTCTGTGAGTATAGTCATCAGACTCAGGACTAATTTTCTATTTCTAGAGATGGAACTACAACATGGGATTTTTTCCTCTCTAAGGCAGGTAATTTATATAGAGACAGATTCTCAGAGTGTGCATAAAAAACCGATCAAGTGGTCTCTGTTTTATACCACTCTAGCCACTCCTCGGAAGAAAGATGGGGCAATCTACTTCTGTAGTGATACCGCCTCGGAAACCCACGGAGGGGTCACTATGAGTCGGGTCTGACTCAACGGCACGTAACAACAACAGTCAGTACTCCACCACTCATAGGTCAGTTTGTGACCTGTGAGTCACAAAGTATGTGGTGCCTTGCATGTTGCCGTGATGCTGAAAGCTATGTCACCAGTATTTCCAATACCAGGAGGGTCACCCATGCTGCATAGGTTTCAGCAGAGCTTCCACATTAAGACAGACTGGGAAGAAGGATATGAAGAGATCCACTTCTGAAAAAACTAGCTACTGGAAACTTTATGAATACCAGGGAAACGCTGTCTGATATAGTACCAAAAGATGAGCCCCTCAAGTTGGAAGCCACTCAAAGTATGACTAGGGAAGAGCTGTGTCCTCAAAGTAGAGTTGACCTTAATGACATAAATGTAGTAAAGTATTCAGGATCTTCATTTGCTGATGTGGTACAACTCAAAATGAAAACAAACTGCTACAAACATCCATTACTAATCGTAACAATGAATGTACAGTATATGAAGCTAGGAAAATTGGATGTTGTAAAAAATTAAATGAAATGCATACAGATCAATATCCTAGGCATTAGTGAGCTGCAATGGATGGGTAATGACCATTTTAAATTGGACAATCATATGGTCTAATATGGCAGAAATGACAAATTTAAAAGGAATGGCATCCCAATCATCATCAAAAAGGACATATCAAAATCTATCCATAAGTAAAATGCTGTAATGTAAATTACTTAGGTGATTACATGATACCCATATGCTTACAAGGACGACCACTTGATACTACTATTATTCAAATTTACACACCAACCACTAAACCCAAATATGAAAAAACTGAAGTTTTATCAACTTCTGCAGTCTGAAATTGACGAAACATGCAATGAAGATGTATTGATAATTATGGGAGATTGGAATACGGAAGTTGGAAACAAAGAAGAAGCATCAGTAGTTGAAATATATGGCCTTCGTGATACAAATGATGCCAGAGATCACATGAAAGAATTTTGCAATATCAATGACAGCTTCATCATAAATGCCTTTTTTCAATAACATAAATGAGATTATAAACATGGACTTTGCCAGATGGAATACAAAGGAATCAAATCAACTATATGTGTGGAAAGAGATGAAGAAACTCAACATCAGCAGTCAGAACAAGACCAGGACCAGGGTCCAACAGTGGAAAAGACCATGAATTGATCATATTCAAGTTAAAATTGAAGCTGAAGAAAATTAAAACAAGTCTATGAGAGCCCAACTATGACCTGGAGTATATCCTACCTGAATTTAGAGACCATCTGAAGAATAGATTTGATGCAGTGAACACCAATGAGTGAAGACCAGATGGCTTGTGGGATAACATCAAGAATATCATACATAAAAAAATGCAAAAGGTTATTAAAAAGACAAGAGTGGAAGAGAAGACCAAAATGATGTCAGAAGACACTCTAAAGCTTGTCATTGCAGAGAATAGCTAAAGAAAATGGAAGAAATGACAAGATAAAAGAGCTGAACAGAAGATTTCAAAAAGCAGCTCGAGAAGACAAAGTCAATTATTACAATGAAATGTGCAAAGACCTGGAGTTGGAAAACTAAAAGGGAAGAACACAGTTGGCATTTCTCAAGCTGAAAGAACTGAAAAAAATAAATCAAGCCACAAGTTGCAATACTGAAGGATTCAATGGGCAAAATATTGAATGACGCAGGAAACATTAAAAGAAGATAGGAGGAAGACACAGAGTCACTGTATCAAAAACAACTGTTTGATGTCCAACTATTTCAGGAGGTAGCATATGATCAAGGACCAACGGTACTGAAGGAAGAAGCCCAAGTTGGACTGAAGGAACTGTAAAAAATAAGGACCCAGGAATTGACAGAATACTGATCCAGATGTTTCAAGAACCAGACAGAGTGCTGGAGGCATTCACTCATTTATGTCAAGATATTTGTAAGACAGCTACCTGGCCAAGTGACTGGAAGAGGTCGATATTTTGCCCATTCCAAAGATGCAAGATAATCCGGAAATTACTGGACAGTATCATTAATATCACAAGCAAGTAAAATTTTACTAAAGATAATTAAAAAATGGTTGCAGTGGAATATTGCCAGGGAACTGCCAGAAACTCAAGCCAAATTCAGAAGAGGACATGGAATGAAGGATATCACTGCTGATGCATTAGATCTCGGCTGAAAGCAAAGAATACCAGAAAAATGTTTACCTGTGTTACATTGACTATACAAAGGCATGTGACTATGTGGATCACAACAAATTATGGATAACATTGAGAAAAATAGGAATTCCAGAACATTGAATTGTGCTCGTTGTACAGACTTCTTGGTCTGTACACAGACCAACAGGCAGTCTTTCAAACAGAACCAGGGGATACTGCATGGTTTAAAATCAGGAAAGGTGTGTCAGAGTTATATCCTTTCACCATACCTATTCAATCTGTATGCTGAGCAAATAATATGAAAAGCTGGACTATATGAAGAAGAACTAGGGGAACACACATTAAAAACCTGTGATAAGCAGATGACATACCACCTTTGCTAAAAGTGAAAAAGACTTGGAGCACTTACTGATGAAGATCAAAGACTACAGCCTTCAGAATTGACTGCACCTGAACTTAAAAAAAAAATCCTCACAACTGAACCAGTAAGTAATATCATGACAAATGAAGAAAAGACTGAAGTTGCCAAATGTGGTAGCTCAGTTTGGGTGTCAACTTGGCTGGGCCTGGTTGAGTGGCTGGGCAGCTGGATGTAGTATTCCCCATGATGAGACTGGTTATCAACTCCATGGTAGAATCTACTGTGAGCAGCTGAGTAGCTGCCTAGGGAATGTGGTCTGCTTCTCGTATATAAGCAGAAACCTTGGGGAATGGTCTCCAGCTTACGGCCTGCTTGGACCCTGCATGTAGCCGTGGCATTGTTCAGCACCCTGCCATGCTCTGCCAACCTTGGGACTTATAATGGTCTTAAATTAATGGCCTGCCATGTGGCTTGCTAACATCAATACTGTGTCTTTTTACTTGTTTTGGGTTTGTCAGCCTCAGCAGCCAACAGCTGTCTGAGTGAAGAAAAGCCTCTAGCTCCAGTGGGCTGGAAGTGGGAGGCAGAGCTGGACCCCAAGGTTGAGGGGCTTTCACCCAGCCCCTAGAGCTTGGCACTTTGAACTTGGACTTAAAGACTCCAAACTATAAGAGAATAAACTCCTGTTTGTTAGGCCATCCCATTTATGGTATATTCTTGTCAGAGCGGCACTAGGTAACCAGAACACCAAAGATTTAATTTTACTGGGATCTACAAATCAACATCCATGGAAGCAGAAGTCAAGAAATCAAATGACTTGGAGTTTGAAGATGATGTCTTATCTGCAACCCACATGCTAGTTCCCTCTAGCATCTTAGTGCCTGAAAAACTAGGTGCAGCAGTTTAAAGCAGAGATTTTGGCACTATGGACAGCTCATTATGTTAGAGTATGCCAAACTCAGGGGAATAGGATTAGAAGGGAGAGAGCGGCAGTGTAATAACTTGGGGGAAAAAAAAAAAAGGCAAACCTGCCCTGTGGAGGACCCATCAGCCGAAGAGACGGGGCACTGGAGGGCTCCCTGAGGCAGTGAAGCAAATGCACCAGAGGACCTGTGACCACTCCATGGATCTACCTTCAGCACCTGCTTTTATAAACTTTGGACCACAGGGAGGGAGCACTTTCTGGCTTCAGGTGCTGCTGAATTGGAAGCAGAAAGGGAAGCTCGCCACAAGTGGGCAGACCCTGGGAATAACTCATGCGGTCCCTGGGACTAACTCATGGAGCTGGTAAGGACAGCTATCCCAGGACAGATTTTTGGCAAGAAGAGGCCTGGAGTATGAGGTTTTTGTGGCTGTCTGAATCTGGCGGAAAGTGGTGGCCCCTAACCATTGGGGTCTTTGGCAAACTTGAGCTGCAGGCCTTTGAGTAACAGTATAACATCATTATTATCAACCTACAAAAAGCACTGAGAATGGCTACTGATGCCTTGGAGCTTTTTTTTTTTTCTCTCTCTCTCTCTCTTCTTTTCTTCCTGCTTTCCCTGACTCTCCTCTGCTTCATTCAACAGAAAAACCACATTAACCCACCACAACACCTGCCAGCTAGAACCCTAAACCCCCTTCATGAAAAACAGAGACCTGCATCCATATTCCACACAGTGATTCCATCATTACAAAGAAAACTGCAGACCAACCCAGCACATCTGAATTAATAACCAAAAACATAAAATACACCAGCTCCACCTTTGTAAAAATATTAAATCATAAAATCAAGACAAAATAAATCAACACATAACTAACAGTTAAAGACAAATTCAAAATGTCTAGAAAACAACAGGCAACCTCAAATCAAACAAACAAACAAACAAAAAAAAAAAAAAACAGGATAAGACAATATAAATAATATCCCAAACAAAAGTCTCATTAAACATGGAGGAAGAGAAGGAAATAGAATTATCCAAGAAGGAATTTAGAAGGTATGTTTATAAAACTCTACAAGAGCTCAAGGAATTCCCAAACAGAATCAAGGAGAACACAGACAGTACCCTGGAAGAATTCAGGAAAACCATTCAAGAACAAAATAACAAGATTAATACACAATAAGAACTCATACAAAAACAGCAGTTAGAAATCCAGAAGATAAATATCAAAATTACAAAACTACACAACACAGTGGAAGCACAAAAGAATAGGCTAGAACTGCCTGAAGAATACATTTCCCAACTAGAAGATAAATTCCTTGACACAAGCCTGTATGAAGAAAAATCAGAACAAAGATTTAAGAGAAATGAAGAGAATCTAAGAGTTATATAGGATGACATGAAAAGAAACAACATATGTGTCATTGGAATTCAAGAACAAGAAGAAGCAAAAAAAAAAAAAAAAACACTGGCAAAATTGTTGAAGACTTACAGAAAATTTCCCCCATATCATGAAGGAAGAAAAGATATTTCTCCAAGAAGCTCAAAGAACCCCAAATAGGATAGATCCCAAGAGAAAAACACTGAGGCATATCATAATCAAACTCTCCAAAACCAAAGACAAAGAAAGACTATTTGAGTTGTCCAAGACAAAAGAAATATCGCTGATAATAATCAAATAGTTAGGCTGAGTTCTAATTACTCAGCAGAAACTATGCAGGCAAGAAGGCAATGGGACAGCATATATAACACACTGAAGGAAAAGAACTTTCAACCAAGAATCCTATATCCAGACAAACTGTCCACCAAATATGAGGGTGAAACCAAGACATTCTCAGACAAACAGAAATTAGGGGATTTTGTGAAAACCACACCAACCCTACGAGAAATGCTTAAGGAAGTCCTTCCAATAAAGAACCCACAACAGAGAGCAACAAAATCAGAATTCAAGACATCAACACTAAAACCAAATCAGAAATAGACGCTCAAACTGAAATCATAAAATGTTGTTGTTGTTGTT
>NW_006921694.1:9380492-9383700 GCF_000298275.1 Orycteropus afer afer | reverse complement strand
CTGCTCTTCCCGCCTGCTGCTTTGGGTGTCCCTGAGTTGTCTCTCCTCACCTGTAACCCTGGGGCTGAAATATAAAATACTGTACACTAAAAAACAAGGAAGTCAATCGGCACATGACAACAGCAACTAACCAAATACAGGGAATAAAAGTTCTGGGTACAAACTTCCAAATGGAGAGGAAAACAGGAAAAAGTCCTCACAGAACAGACTGTTCCAAAAATATAGAGACAATAATTCACTCCAAGGTAATCACAGAGAAAATTAACAATCCCCCTAAGCAAATCCAGAAGGAAGGCAAAGATATGGGTTTATTAAACACAAAATCAACAATAAAGGAGAAAAAAGAGGAAACAGTTGACAACAAAATGAACTCAGCACAGAAAAGTATAGGATCAAGGAAACTCCAATAACATGACAAAAAAACACAACAGAATGACAGCAATCAATGCATACCCATCACTAATTACACTCAATGTGAATGGCCTAAATGCACCAATCAAGAGAAAGAGAGTGGCAAACTGGATAAGAAAAGAAGACTCATCAATATGCTGCCTACAAGAGATCCATCTTAGACACAAGATAAAAACAAATTAAGAGTTAAGGGATGGAAAAAAATATACCAAGCCAATGATAACCAAAAAGGACCAGGAGTGGCAATATTAATAACTGATATTAAAATCTATTTTAGATTTTAAGGTGAAAAACAACACAATAGACAAAGAAGATCACTATATGATGCTGAAAGCGTCAATTGGCCAAGAAGATAGTGTCATAATAAATATCTATACACCCAATGAAAGTGTTCCAAAATACATGAAGCAAATATTAATTGAATTGAAAGGGAAAACTGACAACTCTAAAATAGTAGTAGGAGACTTTTACACACCACTTTCAAGGAGAGACAGATCAACTAGACAAAAACTCAATATAGATACAGAAGAACTCAAAAACACAATCAACCTATTCAACCTCATAGACATACACAGAGCATTTCATCCAAGAAAAGCACAATTGACATTATTCTCCAATGAACATGGATCATTCACCAGAATAGTTCATATGTTAAGACACAAAACAAGCCTCAATAATTTCAAAAACAATGAAATACTACAAAGCATCTTCTCAGACCACAATGCTATAAAATTAGAAACTAATTACAGGAAGATCAAGAAAAACATCAAACATGTGGAAGTTTAACAATTCACTGCTCAAAAACTGCAGAGTAATAGAAGAAATAAAAAGTGAAATTAAAAAAAAATCCTACAAACAAACAAGAACAAAGATACATATTACCAAAACCTATGGGACACAGTGAAAGCATTACTCAGAGGCCAGTTTATAGCAATAAATTATACATCAAAAAAGAGGAAATAAATAAAATCAACACTCTAACTTTCCAACAACAACAATTAGAAAAAGAACAACAAAAGAATCCTACAGTATCTAGAACTAAAGAAATAATAAAGGTCAGAGCAGAAATAATGAAACAGAAAACAAAAAATCAATAGAGAAAATTAACAAAATAAGAAGCTGGTTCTTCAAAAAGATTAATAAAATTGACAAACAATTCGCAAATCTAACAAAAGAAAAGAAAGAGAAGACACAAGTTACTAGAATAGTAAACAAAAAGGGTGTCAACACAACAGAACCAAGTGAAATAAAAAAGATACTGACAGAATATTATGAAAAACTATTCCAACAGATTTGAGAACCTAGAAGAAATAGACAAATTTCTGGAATCACAACACCAACCTAAACTATCCAACTCAGAGACAGAATACTTGAACAGACCATAACAAAGAAAGAAATTGAACAGGACATAAAAAAAACTTCCCACAAAAAAAAAAAAAAAAAAGCTCTGGCCCTGATGGCTTCACTGGAGAATTTTACCAAATACTCCAGGAAAAGTTGATACCTATACTACTCAAGCTATTCCAGAACATAGATAAAGATGGAATACTCCCAAACACATTTTATGAAGCAAGCATAACACTAATACCAAAACCAGGGAACGACACCACTAAAAAGGAAAACTACAAACAATATCCCTCATGAACATAGATGCAAAAATTTTCAACAAAATCCTAGCCAACAGAATCCAACAACAAATTAAAAAAAAAAAAATAGATTGTACATCCTGACCAAGAGACTCATATTTGGTATGTAAGGATGGTTCAACATCAGAAAAACAGTCAACATAATCTACCACATAAACAAAATAAAAGAACAGAACCACATAATTACATCAATCAACGCAGAAAAGGCATTTGCTAAAATACAATACCCGTTCCTGTTCAGAACTCTCAGCAAAACAGGAATCAAGGGAAATTCCTCAACATAATAAAGGGCATATATGCAAAGCCAATGGCCAACATCACTGATAATGGAGAAAGACTCAAAGCATTCCGCTTCAGAATGGGAACCAGACAGGGATGCCCTCTATCACCACTCCTATTTAACACTGTATTGGAAGATGTAGCGAGGGCAATAAGGCTAGAAAAAGAAATAAAAGGCATCCAAATTGGCAAAGAGAAAAGTAAAGCTATCGGGGTTCCAGTAAGATGGGGGACTAGGCAGAAAGACTGCACAGACCCTCTTCAACAAAGAAAAGGGAAAGCAGTTAACATAGACACAGAAGGTAGTCCTGGACCCCTGAGCCTTGCAGGGAAGGATAGAGAAGTGGAATAAACTCCAACTAGCAGAAGAATTTGCATGAAAATACCAAAAAAGGAGACAGACTGAGCTGTGGTCTGTCAGCAATCCTGAAAGCCCAGACAGCCTGGAGATTCCCCAGTGGTGGTAGGACCTAAGAATTAACCTAAAATTCAGCCCTGCTAGCCAGGGACTGTACGGAGGACTACTCTGGTGGCTGGGGAATAAACGGAGAAGGTGAAGAGAAACATGGGCTGAGCTGTGGACTTTTGCTGGTCCAGAGGGTGCCACCATTTTGAATGTTTAAAAGCATTAAATATTCATTTTGGATATTTCAACAGACAGCGCTCTTGCAGATTCCTGGGGCTTAAGAACATGTTCTGCTTGCCACTAACCCCAAGGACATTCCGGACCTACACAACTGAAAAGGTGTAACAATCCTCTTGTTACTCTTATACCCAACAGCCACTTGGTGAATGGAGGTGCGGCCATCCCCAACTCCTACCTACCTTATGGACCCACAGGAACTCCACCACAGTCTTTCTGCTCAGACAGA
>NW_006921694.1:9372171-9375263 GCF_000298275.1 Orycteropus afer afer | reverse complement strand
AAAA
The DNA here is from genome assembly GCF_000298275.1 of Orycteropus afer afer. NCBI lineage: Eukaryota > Metazoa > Chordata > Mammalia > Tubulidentata > Orycteropodidae > Orycteropus > Orycteropus afer. The sequence continues at coordinate 9,375,259 of NW_006921694.1, read as the reverse complement.
AAAAAAAAAAAAAACTGGATCTAATAGAGAGGTTCAGCAAAGTGGCAGGATAAAAGGTCAATATCTAATAATCAGTTGGATTCCTCTACACCAACAAAGAGACCTCTGAAAAGGATATAAGAGAAATAATACCATTTACAATAGCTACAAAAAAGATAAAATATCTAGGAATAAATCTTACCAGAGACACCAAAGACCTATACAAAGAAAACTATAAACACTAGTATAAGGGACAACAAAGGAATGCATAAATGGAAGAACTTAACTTGTTCATGGATAGGTGGACTGAATATTGTGAAAATGTCAGTACTACCTACAGCAATCTACACATTCAATGCAATCTGGATCCAGATACCAACAAAATTTTTTAAGGACATGGAAAAACCAATTACTAACTTCATATGGAAAGGAAGGAAACCTCAGATAATCGGGGCACTTCTGAAGAACAAAATGGGAGGTCTCATACTCATGGATCTTAATACCTACTATACAGCCACAGTAGTCAAAACAGCATGGTATTGGTACAATGACAGACAGATAGAACAATGGAAACGAATCAAAAACCCAAAAATAGACCCATCCATCTATGGACAACTGATCTGTGACTAAAGTCCAAAACCCATTAAGTAGGGAAGAGACAGCCTCTTTAACAAATGGTGCTGGCAAAAGTGGATATTCACCTGTAGAAAAATGAAACAAGACCCACACCTCACCCCATACACAAAAACAAACTCAAGTTGGATCAAAGACTTAAATGTAAAACCCAAAATTATAAAATTCATCAAAGATAAAATACGGGCAAATCTAGGAGATCTAACTTGTGGCATAAATAGATTACCAAACATAACCCAGAGTGTGTAGGAGTTAGAAGAGAAGCCAGATGACTGGGACCTTTTAAAAATTAAATTCTTATGCACATCGAAAGACTTTGTCAAAAGGGTAAAAAGAGAACCTACAGATTGGGAGAAAATATTTGCCTACGACATATCTAACAAAGGACTTATCTCCAAAATCTATAGAAAACTTCAACACCTCAACACCAAAAGACAATCCAATTCTAAAATGGGCAAGAAATATGAACACACACTTCACTAAAGACTATATGCTGGTGATCAACAAACACATTAAGAATGCTTGTGATCATTAATCATTAGAGAGATGCAAATCAAAACAATGATGAGATATCATCTCACCCCAGAAATAATAGCAAAGTTCAACAGAACAGAAAATAACAAATGCTGGTGAGGATGCAGAGATTGGAACTCTTATGCACTGCTGGTGGGATTGTAAAATGGTCCAACCATTAGGACAAACTATAGGGCATTTCCTTAGAAAACTGAAAATAGAAATACCATTTGACCAAGCAATTCCATTCCTAGGAATATACGCTAAAGAAGTGAGAGGCAGGACATGAACAGACATATGCACACCTGTGTTCATCGCAGCACAATTCACTATATAGCAAAGATATGGAAACAACCTAAATGCCCATCAACAGATGAATGGATAACCAAATTATGGTACATTCACACCATGGAATACTATGCTACATTAAAGAATAATGAAGGATATGAGAATCATCTCACAATGTGGATGAGCCTGGAGGACATTATGCTAAATGAAATAATTCTGTCACAGAAGGACAAATATTGTATGAGCCCATTACCTGGAATGGTTTGCTTAAGGAAACATTGTAGATGGGGAGCAAATGGAAGGGAATAATTTTCCGCTAGTTGGGTGCTACACGCTGAGGTGTGCAAGGAGAGGGATGGTATGGAAAGAGTCTGTGACCACCATGATAACACTGGGAAAAGAGAGGACACCAAATTGTGCTCATAAGATACAGACAACAGAGGCTAATACCAGTATATCCACACTACTGCATTACCATTAACACCAAACACCAGACTACAGACAAACACATAAACATCTGAGATCAGATGGGGGTCTGTGAACAGGATTATACTCTAGACCAAGGATGGATTCAGCTGAGGCTAATCTTGCAAAGATACCAGTGATACAAAATACCCTCAATCCTTACAGAAACAACAGAAGACAGACATAGAGCAATCCCTCACAGACAGCCAGACACTGTGGCAGAGAGATCCAATGGATCTACTGACTCAGGACCATAGTACTGGGGGACACCAGACTCAATTGGCACAACAAAATACATAAAAATCTTGTTCCACAACCTACATCAGTGAGTAGTGACTGGGGTCTTAAAAACTTTAAAGTGGCCACCTAAGATGCAGTTGATGGTCTCCTATCATTGGAAGCAAAGAAGAGTGTAAAAAACCAAGGGCATTTGGAAGCAATCAGCCCAAGGACACGATGGACCTCAAGACCAGAACTAGATGGTACACAGCCACCAATGTCAGCCACTCAGGAAAGGATCAAAACTAGAGATCCTGGATAGAGTGGGAGGAAAAACATGGAACAAAATCCAAAAACACAATAATAACCAGAATTACTGGTTGGATGGAGCATAGTAGGACCCCCAATACTATGGCCCTGGAATACACTTCAAGCATGGAATAAACCTCTCTCCCAGGGGCTAGATCTCAGCCCAATAGTAAATAACACATACAGTCAGACCACTCAACCCAGGGTGACGCACCCACACACTCTATGGAGATGAATCCCTTGAGCAATAGACTACAGGGCACCAGAGCAGCAACATTCACATGAAGGAATGCAGGACACACAGGAGTACATAACTATGAGGAGCACGGGGGCAGGGATACTGGGAAGGGAAGGGAGGAGAGTAGGTTAGGGTTGACGATGGAAAAAAAAAAGAAATCAAACAACTTATTACATTTGACAAATCTGCTACAAAAGACATTGTTAAAGTGCAAAGATACCACGTTGAAGACTAAGGTGTGCCTGATCCAAGCCATGGGTATTTTTAATAGCGTCATATCCATGAGGCAGTCAGTCCCAGGGTTACAGGTGAGGAGAGACAACTCAGGGACGCCTGAAGTAGCAAGCAGGAAGAGCAGGAGAAAGGGGATTAAAAGCCAGGAAGCCAGAGAGAAGAGCAGTCAGTCGAAGGGATTAGGTGAGGAGAGGCAACTCAGGTCCGCCC